>NW_001865042.1:5587-72529 GCF_000002865.3 Monosiga brevicollis MX1
ACCACCAACCAATTCTTTTTCTCCTTCCAATTTTTCTCATTTCTGCTCTTTCATCATTACTTATCCATATTTCTTCCTTCGATGTTTCCCTGCCATCGTAAATTCCTTTCCCCTCCAACGCAACTGATTTCCTTTTTTCAATATCTCTTCACATCCATGCTTGATCAGCGTATGTCGTCCAACACAAACGGCCCACAAGCTGTCAAACGTCTCAATTATACCCCCGCTTGAAAAACAAACAAACACTCACTTCAACATTGCAAACTGCCGTTTCGCCTCAATCACAAACTTCAACACGCGCGGATGGCCAACGCGCCCCTCTGCTCCGTACAGCCAGCCCACAAGCGCCTGCATCTCCGACGGGTCAAAGTGCCGCCCTCCAACTGCCAGCAGCTCGGCCGGGCACTCCATGCGCTGCATGATGCCGCGCAAAGTTTGACTGCGTGACACAGACGCGACCAGTGCCCGGATGGCCTCGCGGTTGCGCTGGGCACAGGCCCGCCCCGTGCACTCCACCACTCGCTCACCTCCAATCTTCTGCGGCCTCCAACACCGGTAGCAAACACCCGCCCCCAAGGTCACTTGGCAATTGCTACTACCATGACCGCGGCAGTGGCATCGAAAACAGCGCCCTTTCATGGCCGGGCAGCTAGAAGGCTGGTGGTGAGCAACCAAGCGGTCTCTGCTGCAGCTGCAGGCCCAGCAGTAGGTGCTCATCCATAGCAGAGCCGTGTTAAAGTCGTCTGACTGAATGGGCGCCGATGGTACCATCAACTGCGCTCGCTTGGCCCGGGTCTGGCCCTCGTGTGATACTGGCGCCCCATGTGCT
This sequence comes from Monosiga brevicollis MX1, assembly GCF_000002865.3. Lineage (NCBI taxonomy): Eukaryota > Choanoflagellata > Craspedida > Salpingoecidae > Monosiga > Monosiga brevicollis. The sequence continues at coordinate 6,417 of NW_001865042.1, forward strand.
TCACGGCTTGGATGGCGCGCTGTGAAGGTCGGTTGCATCATGGAGCAGACGGTGCACGCCGGCGCTCCTGCGGCCGCACAAATGTGGCCCTTACCATCCAACAGCCAACCAAGCTCAAAGGTCAGGCAGCGCTTCATGCTTGCAAATGGCTGCAGGTCTTCCAAAACCGCTGTGCCTCGTGGAATCCATAGCGTGGCCTCGCCACCCCGTCGGTCGCGGCCAGCCCGGCCAAAGGCCTGCGACAAGGTATAGCCGTTGTAGCCGCTGCCAAACCAGATCACCTTCCGAACGTTGGGCATGTCCAAGCCCGCGCCCAAGCAGCTTGTGGCCACCAAGACCAGACTCTGCGTGCCGCTCCTCCACTGCTCAAGAGCCGCCCGTGTGTCTTCGGCTGACATGTCAGCATCCACGGCCAGCGACTGCTCGTGACCCAACGTGCGTGCCAACTGAGTCGACAATGCCTCAACCTGCTTCTTCGTGTCACAAAAAATCAGCATGCGATCCACGCGGCCCTCTTGCTCCAACAGGTCATAGTGGCGTTCCACAAACATCTCAAATGCCTTTGTTGTTCCTTGTTGCACCGCTAGCCGAAGATCGGTTCGCATGGTTGGCATACGAAAGGTCTGGTACGAAGCGTCCTCCGTGCAATCCAGCTGTTGGAGCAGAGCCCGCTCATCTTTGGGGCAAAGCGTGCCAGTGAGGCCCACACACTTGACAGATGGGTCTTGGCAAAGATGGTCCAGCCGGCCTGGGCAGCGAACAAGACTGTCTCGATAGCTGGTGTCCACGAGCATTGTGTGAACTTCGTCCATCACCAGCATGGCCAGACGCTTCTGCTGCACGAGTGTTTGCACCCACCTCATCCCATGGCCAACCAAAAAGTCAACCGTCATGACAATCACTTGAACGTTGACTTGCATGTCACGGCCATCATTCTTAGCCCACTGCGATACAATGTCAGCCTGCTCGAAGCGGCGGCACAAGTCTCTGGCAAGCTCACGAAGCGGGACTACCCACACCACGACCCTGCGTGGCTGGAGGTGAGCGAGTGTACACAGCGTCTTGCCCATGCCAGTCGGGGCCACGGCCAACAGCCAGCCGTCCTGTGCTTCGTGCCGAGTCACAGCCTGTGCCAATCGATACTGATCCCAGTCGCGAAATGTTGTCTTCCACGCTTGCCGCACACATTGAGCAAGCCAAAGCTGATCCTCATACTCTTGTTGCTGCGTTTGGTCATTGTGCTGGCTTGGCTCTTGCTGCAAGGCCGTCGACGCAGCCTCTTCCACGGCTCGCGGCACGGCAACTGGCATGGACGATCCGGCTGCCTCGGCTTCGTCTAGATCCAACCCGGCAGTGATATCGTCAATGTCGTCCTCAGCATCAAGGCAGGCTTCAACCTCGGGATCTGTTTGCGTGCCCACGGTCGCTTGCACCTGTGTGCTGGCGTTCCTGACTCGAGACGACTGGACAACCACCTGTTTATGAACCACTTGTTGCACGCAGGTCTGCCCATCCACGGCCTCGGCTTGGATCTGATCCTCTACGTCTACCAGCTTCATGAGCTTGTGCCATTCCTCAGACACAAACTGGTGGCCGTACTGTGCTTCACTGGACACAAACTTGTGATCGAGCTGCGTGCGGCCATAGACGTTGCGTGCCGTCCGACCTGCATGCTGGCTTTGAGAGTGTGCCACATTCAACGCCCCCAATGAAGGCTCGGGCGTATGATGCAACACCAGTGTACGCAGCCAAGCCACACTCATGTGCCGCCATGCGCTGACAGTGATGCTGGTTCCAAGAAACCGCTTGGTCACGGCCTGGATGGTTCGGTAGACTTGGCCTGGCCGAAGCTGTTTTTCGAGCTGCATTGGCGCAATGTTGAACAGCAGCTCATACGTCCCCTCCTGTGCGACACGCTTGGCCGCTCGTAGATCGTCGTGCTGGTCGTCAACAGAGCCAACAGTGTCTGGCTCGATTGAATCTTCGACCTCCATTGCGTCGGCCTCGAGCTCATCTTGCTCTTCTTCCGTCAGAGAATTGGGATCTATTGCCGAGGACGTGATCAATTCGTCTCGATCTTGCAAGTCATCAGCAAACAGCTCCTCCAGCGGCTTGCACAATAACAGGTACGCCATCATGACCGCACTGGCCCGCTTGTCCATGTAGTGTGCAGCATGCGACTCGCGGTTGCTGATCCATGTGGTTTTGCTTCGTCGCGCGACAAACGCCAAGCGGTCTCCGGAGAAGAAGACATTTCTGGGGCTGGCGGAGGAGTCGCGATAGAAAAGGCTCGTGTATACCATCGCACGCACGGGGAGACCTATGCACAGATGCATGGTGAAACTCTGCGTTGTGTACAGTAATATGTTCGTACGCCCAGACTACCAGACGTACCAGTTGAGAGGTGTGCATACGTCAATGCCAGGCGATTAAACTCTCGCAGGGAGCAGATCCAGCGCCACACTGGTTCTATGCTAAACTTGCCGGGTGCATCAGGCATGGAAAACTCCTCGACTAGCTCTGGAGTTTCCAAGATGTGCTCCAGCAGCATTGTATAAAAGTCATGACCGTCGATGTCCTTCAAATCCCGGCCGTCCCAGGACTGAGGGGGCCCGGGCTGATTCGAGTCCAGCAACAAGGGCAGGACAGCATAAACTCGCTTCTCGAGCCCCGAATTAAAGAGCAGCTCCTTGGTGAGAATTTCCGTCCATTCTGGCTCGCATGGCTCGCAGACCAGTCCCAAGGTCATCCACGTTGTTGGGGTGCAAGCATCGACGACCTGCCAGAACCCTCTGAAAGGATTGCATCAATGTACTCGACGATGTGCACCTGCTGCTGCCCGTCGAGGAACCCTCTCGTACACTCTGGGTGTGTTTAGCCACCGGATTATAAGTACGGTCCCGCTGACCGTGAGTGGCATTTTCTTTTGGATATTTCCCTTCCTGTTTTCTATCATTCTCTCCTGTGAGAGAAGTGCAATTGAACCGCTGAACTGTCTCAGCTCAAATCGTCTTTCAATACTGCACGCAGCAGCCAGCACGTCAAAAGCACGCCATGTCGTGCTGCCTCTGTTGAAGCCAAACAAAAAATATCAAAGCCAACCAAGTCACAACAACAGTCACTGAGCATCATGGCATGCAAGCACTACGGCACGCAATCATAGGAGCATATGAGCTGCCTGGTCGATGGTTGCAACGTTGCGCATCCTGTGCTGCCCTCTTTGCTGGCTGCCCACAGCCTCACCAAGCACCCGAGTCTGCAAAAAAACAAACATTCCTTGTAAAGGAGACCTGCCCCGACCATTCCACCGCCACAACACGCACGAATCGGCCTTGTTTTTGATGTTGCCGACAACCCCGCCTCTACCCGTGTCAAAGCTGAGCGCTTGACCTCTCAATAAATTTTGAATCACGAGATGCCTTTCAAAGACACACACACGAAAAAAAAATGTAGACAATCGTATTCCATTCCTGCTTGGGGCTGAGGTTGCTGTCGGAGGCGCCGGCTTGCTGAAGGCGAGCTACGAGTTTATTTAGCTGAGTGTAGATTGCGACTAGTGTGTCATTACCGAAGCAGCCCAGATCGTATGGCTCCAACAAACCAAATGGTGGCGAGGTCACTAGGGATGCGCTACCATCAGGTTGAGGGAGCCGGTGACTCGCCGTCGCTGTTTACAAACATGACTGTCGGGGCGCACCCCTTGCGCCAGTGGAGACCCAGCCTCTTATCAACCCATGCCGCTGTCCACGATGACGTGGGGGCTCATGGCGGAGTTCAGATCAAAACCTCTCGGGTCCTCGAGGCGGGGCCATCGTTGTGCAAGCCTTCATAATAGTTGGCTACTGTCAGGTCCGGGCGGAGGGACAAAGTTTGGCTGGAAGTCGCAGAATAAACGATATTTTTTTGATGGCGGTCCAACTTCTCTGGCCACACCATGGAGCGTCAAAATCTGGTACAATCTCGTGTTGCTGGCCGCATTGTCATAAGTGATATTCATCAACCACGCCTCGGTGAGGTCATCCAGCGCTGATGACTGTCAGCAATAGCTTCAGCAGCATGAAGCCCCTCAACGGACGCATTAGTAAGCTGATAGTGAATTGTCTTTTTCAAAAGGACCTGATTCTGGTCGAGCAGCGACAGGATCGTGCCATTGAAACATGATCATACTTGCAATTTCATTGTGCAGACAAAACAGGATGCGCAGCCGCGTGCTGCTGGGTCATTTCTCGCTATTTGACACACACGCCGTTTGGGGTTTTTCATGGGTCAAGCCCCAGAGGTCTTTGAGCTGGGAGCGATCGTCAAAGAGGCTGCCAAGTGCATAGTAAAGGCCCGTCATGTCGTTGCAGGAAGCATGGGTGAGGTGGAGGCGGCAAATGCTGATAGCAGGCGGAAGCGGGCTGGGCAGCGAGCTGGTCGAAGAAGCGTTGAAAATGGGGAGTTTGCCGTTGTGTTGAACCAGCTGTATCGGCGCGAGGGATGAGCAGCATCCACATTGACGTGAAAGGTGGAAAGCTTGAAGAGTTGAGGGCAGGTGGCATCTGGCATCTGCGTTCAAATTCGTATGCGCAAACTTCGCCTAGACGATCAAACACTTTCATCAGACCAAGCCGAATTCAGGGCGAGAATGAGTGAACGATCTTTTTGCTTTCGGGAGCAATGGCAGCTTGGTTGGCCTCACGATGATCGTTGATGAACATTGTACATACCTGTGTTCTACCCTCAGTCCTGTAATGCTTCTTGCCAAGTCCAGTTTCACACGCGGCCCATCTGTGCCACACAAACTCCATCATGAGCCGCCTACCTCCGTTCCGGCTTGAACCAATTTACACTTCACGGGCCACCTTGATAAACGGCAGCCCGGATTGACCCGTAGAGCTAGGCATGGCCCGACGGGCTTCCACGGCAGCGCCTACCTCCCAACGGCATCAACCTTCCATACACTCACGCACGAGGCACCGTGACGTGTTCCTTTGCAAAGCATGTGCGCCTGAATAGCCCGTGTTCATTCGCAGCCAAGCACATCAGTTGAGGACCCCCAAGGCCTCATCCAGGCTCGGCACGGCACGCGCACGCTCACAGGCTCACAGGGCAGCGCCTGGCTCGAAACGTCGTCTGATATCCATGATATCCCGTTGAAAGCAACATGACTGTGTTTTTAATCACATATGTGAGGCTGAGCAACCTATGATCCTTCGTACCCGAGTGTCCCATCAGAAAAGCACCTCAATGGCCTCACCCAGGACTGGCAGGGCCCACTTGCTCAAACGGCAGAGCCTACCTCAACAAGGTCACAGACACACTTCATACACCGTCACAAGCGGCGCAAATGCGCCCGCCATACCGCGCGAGCTTCTGAGTAGCTGCAGATTGACCATGCAAAAGTGCTGCCATGACCAAATCCCGCCATGAGAAAAAGCCCGTACAGCAAAGCCAAGCCCGGACCAGCGCTTGGAACGGCAGGTCGTACCTAAATACGGCAGCATCGCAGGCAAACATCTCGAGAAATTCATCGCGCATGTTTGCTTGACACTGTGCAGCATCCTCATGTTTTGTCGGTTGGTCCTTGACTGGCTGTCACGGAGGCGCGCGCGTGGTCAACATTTTAAAGCTCAACAAGTTTTAAAGGGCGCGCACGGTCGGCTCAAGCGGCAGCCAGAAGTTTCGAGCTGCCAGTGCTTGCCCAAAGTAGCACACATGCAAGTCATTGACAAGCACAAGCTATGACATTAGCCTGCCATCAGCCGATCCTATAACATGGCCTCGGGACCCCTGTCAACAAAATTAACCAAAGCGCTTCGGGACGGCGTTTGGTGATGGGCAATGTCCTCACGAGGCCTCACTCACCGTCAACCTGTCTTGCAATCAAGTCATACAGGCCCATACGCTTTCCATGACGTGCCAGAGGCCGTCCCGTCAGCTCTGAGCTCTTCAGAACTCAAGGTGCAGCTGTTTTGGCCGCGGCTGTCTCAAGCAAGGGACGCACGGCGCAAAGCAGCATTCGCCTGGGAGCATGGTAGACTCCATGCCACGTCTTGACATCAGAACGCACCCAACGTGATCAATGTTTCTCACAACACGCTTTGAACATGCGCTCAGCGCTTTGACAAGAGCCTCAGTGTGCATATCTCCTTGATCCTATCGTGCCGTGCCGCGCTGGGTGAGCAACTTGCCTCTCGCTGGAAAAGCACACAGACACTGATTCTTGGCAGTGCGAACCAGTTTATCATTTTGACGTCATTCTTCCGCCTCGCCAGCACATGAGTGCATGCAACCGGTGCATCACGTGGCCGAGCTGCTTCTTTGGGGCTGCATTTGCCTGCCTTCTGCGCCTCAGAGCCCCAGGCGCCGTTTTCAGGCGCGTAAAAAAAAAAAAAGAAGAGCCAGTGGAAAGATTAAATTTTGTTCACACCGCCATTAACATCCGTTTTAAAGTTTCAATTGTTGTCGCAAAAAAATCTTTTGTTCCTTTGATGTACATGTAAAGTTTTAAGTTTTTAAAGTTTTAAAGTTATGGTCAGCAGAACTTTGGATGCGGTCCATGCTCTCGATTGCCATCTTGTTCGGTCCGCAGGCAGGAAAGGGCAGCAACACAGGTGCTTGCAACACCACCACCATGGTTGTGCATGTGAGCCATCACCACCATCATGAGCAAAGCGCAGACAATGAAACCACCAGCTGATTGACAAGCACCGCCACCACCCCTGCCTGATAAAGCGTGCCCTCGAGGCGGTTGAGGCTGAATTATCACGCAGATGTCCTTGCAGGGCGCAAGTTTGAGCTGATTTGCAGCCCCGCACCGCAAAAGCCTGACGCTCATTTCCACCAGTGTGAACCGCGTTGACATGCAAGCCTCAGGCTCGGCTTGCTCGATTTTAGCCGTCCGAGCAAAAGTCACGGGTGATGGTCTCGAAAAGCGTTTTGCTAGTCGCTCGCTTGGGTTTTGGGTTTGTCACTTGCTGATAATAGACCGCAGATCGTTAAACGCACGCGCCTCAAACATCTCAAGTTGTGCGCGCCAGTCGACACTGAAAAGGACCGCAACCAAAGTGTCGCAGAGCCTCTTCTGCTCGGTGAATTCGAGCCACCCAAGTCTATTGTGAGAAACACAAGGACTCACGGCTAGACTTAACTACCTCAACTTCTGGTATCAAGCTTTGATATGATCTGGGCCGGTGGCTGGCACAAAGCATCTTCAAAACCAGCTCATTTCATCGAGGCAAGAAGCGTGAGAGTGTAAAGCGATCTCGAATGATCCGACGCCTGTTTAGAAGACAGCCAAGTGAACTCTCATCCTTCTACAGCGGCAGTAAACTCAGATGAAAGATAAACGGGAAAGGTACAAAGTAAAATGCCACTCGGGTCTACCAGACGGTACTTATATCTCGATGGCGGGAACAATCACGATGCTTTACATCTCTCCTTGACGAGCACTGTGAAGGATAATCAAACATCATCGCCAGGACTGGCATATTCCAGTACTCCAATAGCTTCTGGACAAACGTCTATGCTTGTAGTCCAATACATGATGATGGTGCTTCTAGTACTTCTTCTTGTCTTTTTTTTGGCTCGCGCTTGTTCCATTTCTCCTTCGGCGAGTCCCCCTCCTTACCAGCTCGTGCAGCGCCGCAGCCGCCACTACCGAGACACCATGGTCATCAGTCGATGTCATGGCGAATGAAGACAGGACTGTTTCTCGCGCTTTTTCGGTGGTTGTTGAACTGTTCTGCTTCAGACATCTGGCAAAGCCCGCCCTGCCCCATTGACTTCATTCTCTGTTGGCATAGCGATCGACAAGCCCACCGCAAGCTTCACATATTTCAATTCGTAGGTGTATTTTGAGCGGCGGACGTTAGAGCGGCCACGCAGTCACCAAGGGTTTGTAAATCTGGGACATTGAACAATTGAGGATCCACGCGCCAGCCGACACTACAGAGAACAGCAGCAGCGCACCGCCAGCGTTTGGCCTGCTCCGCATGAATCAAGCCTTGGACTGGCGCCACGTTGAAAACTCCAATGAGAACAAGACAATTTGTACAATGACATGTTAACCAGGTTCGCACCATCGGAATTTGAAGTTTGGTAGGAGCAAAGGGTTTGTGTTGCGCCCAGTAGCTCTGTGATGACCTATAAAGGGAAACAGCTTCATCGGTAAGCAAGCTTGCCTCTGGCAATTAGTATCACAAATAAAAAAAGGCCCACCTCCAGTTTGATGGGATCCCTGTCTAGAAGCAGATCCAAGAGTCGTGCACCAGTCTGCCACAGCAGGTCATCAGGTATCAATCGCAGGTGCAGCAGAACAGCGCAAAAGGTACGGCATTGTGCCAAAAGGCTTACAAGATCTCTCGCATCTGGGTCGGCACCGTGACGCAAGAGTTGCTGGACAACCTTTCGGCTGGCAGATGAGGCAGTGCAGGCTAGTTGCAGCGGCGTGGTGCCGCGCTATATACAATCAATATTCAGAAACATGAGACACGACTTTTTTTTTTTTTTTTTTTTTTTTTGTGTGAGGGGGTTGAGCGTCGAGTGTGCTGGGGTCAGACTGGAGAAACGGCCATTGAAAGCCACTTGAGTGTGCGAGAAAGGCAGAAGCGCGATGGCAAGGGATGGGGTAGCGTCCAGAATGAAGGCACGACGTCGGAAAAGGGAAGCAGGCTCAAGATACAACGGAACAGAGCGGGGTGCAGGGAGCACCGGCAAAACGCGGACGCAAAACGGGGAAGAAGAGGGATAGCGGGAAGGAAGAAAAGGAGCCAGGGGGGGAGAACGGAAGCGCACGGGTGGGCAGGGTGTAGAGGAGCGAGGGACGACGGGCAGCGGGAGCAGGAGCAGCAGCCAGAGGGGTAAAGGGAGAAGAGGGAGGGTTAGGAACTGTACTGACGTTGTTCTTGGCTTCAGTTTCAGCGCCGTGCTTCAACAGTATCTCCGCCACCTTGTTATGACCGTAAGCGCCGGCATAGTGCAGTGGTGTCCAGCCATCCTGTGGGATGATGCATCAGCATGACGTACAGGTACAGCATCAGCATCAGCATCAGCATCATGTGGTACAGGTGTAGCATCACAGGGGGGAAAGGGGAGAAGAGGGAGGTACTGTACTGACGTGGTTATTGGCTTCAGTATCAACATCGTGCTTTAACAGCATCTCCACCACCTTGACATGACCGTTTTTGCAGGCATAGTGCAGTGGTGTATCGCCATCCTGTGGGATGATGCATCAGCATGACGTACAGGTACAGCATGATCATCATCATCATCATATGATAGGTGCTGTACTGACGTTGTGCTTGGCTTTAGCATTAACACCGAGCTTCAACAGCATCTCCACCACCTTGACATGACCGCTACCGCAGGCATCGTGCAGTGGTGTATAGCCAAGCTGTGGGATGATGCATCAGCATGACGTACAGGTACAGCATCATCATCAGCATCATCATCAGCATCATCATGTGGTACAGGTGTAGCATCAAAGGGGGTAAAGGGGAGAAGAGGGAGGTACTGTACTGACGTTGGTCTTGGCTTTAGCATCAACACCGAGCTTCAACAGCATCTCCACCACCTTGACCTGACCGTTATAGCAGGCATTGTGCAGTGGTGTATAGCCAAGCTGTAGGATGATGCATCGGCATGACGTACAGGTACAGCATCATCATCATCATCATCATCATCATCATCATCACCATCATCATGGGGTACAGGTGCACCAACATAGGGGGGGTAAAGGGGAAGAGGGTTAGGTACTGCACTGACCTTGCTCTTGGCTTTAGCATCAGCACCGTGCTTCAACAGCATCTCCACCACCTTGACATGACCCTTAATGCAGGCATTGTGCAGTGGTGTCCAGTCACTCTGTGGGATGATGCAAACATGCAGTATATGTCCCATGTTATACCATAACGTCACCCATTCAGTGTTGCAGTCAAAGTGTCACCAACAGCATGCCAAACAGCATACATACCTCATCTTTGTATTGGGCAGCATCTCGTATACGTTGTTGGTCCCAACTGGTCACCAGCTGCAGCGCCTCTCGTGGATCCCATGAACGACAAGCACTGAACAGCTGCTTTCCATCATCACTCATGGTAACGGTCTCTCTCTCTCTTCACCATCCGCTTCAAACCGCTTTGCCTGCTTCTCTATCCAAAATCAATCTCATAAGCCCCCTCCAAATACAACTCGTTTGATTCGGGCTGCGCGCGCAGTTTCCAAAACGGCAGCCGGTCAGCAGGTCTGACTCTTCTCTGTCTGATGCAACAAACGCCTCAACTCTGGTCGATAGTTCTGGTCGACATTCACGAGCACAGGTGCACTTGCTTGCACAAGCGCACGCTGACGACTGTGAAGTGAGATCAGTGACCCCACAAAAAAAGAAAAGTGGCAGCGATGCTCTCCACAAAAAAAGGATCCAGCGTCACCACAAGTCCCGATCACGAGAGCCACGTAGCAAGCACAAGTGGTCAAGCGCCGCACACAAAGCAAGGCACGCCCAGCAGCCTGCCGAAGCCGATGCCGATGTCGATACCGATATCAAAGAGGAGGAAAAGAAGAAGAAGAGGGTCAAAACCTCAAGGTCAAAAGCAAAAGTGAAAGTGGGGAAGAAGCAAAAAACACACTCTGTCTCTGTCTCTGTCTCTCTTTCTTTTTCTCTCTTTCTCTGTCTCTCTCTCTCTCTGTCTCTCTCTCTGTGTCTCTCTCTCTGTCTCTCTCTCTGTCTCTCTGTCCCTCTGCCCCTCTGTCTCTCTGTCTCTCTGTCTCTCTCTCTGTCTCTCTCTCTGTCTCTCTGTCCCTCTGCCCCTCTGTCTCTCTGTCTCTCTGTCTCTCCCTCTGCCCCTCTGTCTCTCTGTCTCTCTGTCTCTCTCTCTGTCTCTCTGTCTCTCTGTCCCTCTGCCCCTCTGTCTCTCTGTCCCTCTGTCCCTCTGTCTCTCTGTCTCTCTGTCTCTCTGTCTCTCTGTCTCTCTGTCTCTCTGTCTCTCTCTGTCTCCAATCTCTCTTAAACTCTCTCTCACAAACTCTCTCTCATACATGTGCTCTCTCCCTCAAACTCTCTCAGAGATCTCTCTCTCAAATTCTCTCTCTCAAATTCTCTCTCTCAAAATCTCTCTCAAAATCTCTCTCAAAATCTCTCTCTCAAACTCTCTCAAATTCTCTCTCTCAAAATCTCTCTCTCAAAATCTCTCTCTCTCTCCTTTTCTTCTCTTTTTTTTTTCTGTCTGTCGTTCTGAAAAAGTCATGCAAGCAGCAAATTCCGAAAGCGCCATAAAGCTGGGGCTTGTGCGGACGTGTGCTGGCCCTTTGCCGGCCATGACAGCTGGAAAGAATTCCAAGACCGTTACGAGCAGGCTCCGAAGCACCGCAAAGCTGGGGCTTGTACGTACGACGTGTACTGTCCCTTTTCCACCTCCCTGCTCCCCGCAGCCAACCGGGCCCAAGCCACCCCGCTTCCGCCCAAGAGCCACGCCCAATTCTGTTCAGATTCTTTTTCATCATGATCAGTGGCAGCAGCACCATGGCCAGGGATGGCGTACATGAGCGGCTTGCGGTGGGACTTGGGGATTGAGAGGACATGGCCATGGATTGGGATGAGAAAATTCCAAAAAAAAAAAAACAGTCTGAGTGACAACTTGGTTTACATGTTCGAATCGTAGTTCCTGAGAGCAAGTGCAGAGCGCCACACCACACCAATGCCCAGATCTTAGAGATGGAGCGCTGGTGGAGCATCGCCGACGCCATGTGTTCGGGTCTGCGAGACCTGAGGCTAGAGCCAGAGGGATATGGGACTGGGAAAGGGCCTAGAGCTACAGCTCTTTCACATGGTTACAGCACGGGAAATTATCACAACAACTACAAAATAAAGTGACATCTGCACTCTGCGGCCGCCACTCTTGTCCAAGGTCAGCTTCGACGGGACTGTGCGAATGTGTCTAGTCGGTCCAATAGAGACGTCGAGGCGAAAGGGATTTCTTTGTTCAATGTAATTGAAGGTCGAGCGCAAGCACAAGTTATCGGGCTTCCTCTAACCGGCGAATAGCCGCTTGAACTTGGCGCGTGTGATGGTCCTCCTCGCCCAGCGTCGCCAATCGGATCGTCAGGGCCTTGTTGAAGTACTCGAGCGCTTGCTCGTGCTGGTTCTGGTTGTTATAGACAAGGGCCATGCTGTGGTAGGTGGTCGCCGTGGAGGGGTGCGCCTCACCCAGCGTCAACGATTGAATCGTCAGGGCCTTGTCGTAGTACTCGAGCGCCTTGTCGTCCTGGCGCTGCTCTTTGTAGAGGCCGGCCATGTTGTTGTAGGTGGCGGCCGTGTTCGGATGCTCCTCACCCAGCGTCGCCAACTTGATCGCCAGGGCCTTGCCGTGGCACTCGAGCGCCTTGTCGTTCTGACCCTGCTTCTTGTAGACACCGGCCATGCCAATGTAGGTGGTGGCCGTGTGGGGGTGCGCCTAGCCCAGCGTCGCCAAATATAGCGTCAGGGCCTTGCCGTAGTACTCGAGCGCCTTGTCGTACTGGCCCTGCTTGTTGTAGATAAGGGCCATGCCATTGTAGGTGCTGGATGCAACCGGGTGCTCCTCACCCAGCGTTGCAAATGTGATCTTCAAGTCTTTGCTGTAGTACTCGAGCGCCTTGTCGTACTGGCCCTGGTTGTCGTAGACACCGGCCATGTTGTTGTATGTGGTGGCTGTGTCTGGATTTGCCTCGCCCAGCGTCGCCAATCGAATCATGAAGTACTCGAGTGCCTGCTCGTACTGGCCCTGCTTGTTGTAGACACCGGCCATGCCATGGTAGGTGGTGGCCGTGTCCGGGTGCGCGTCGCTCAGCGTTGCCAATCGGATCTTCAACGCCTTGCCGTAGTACTTGAGCGCTTGCTCATACTCGCCAAAGTCCATAAAAAAAACTTGCAATCTGCATGCAAAAACTTGCAAATCCCACCCCTTCACCGTCCTCCACCTCTCGCGCTCTGGCCGCCACAAGCGCCTGCTCCAGGCACCACGCCCGCAGCTGCGCCTTGATTCGGGCGTTGAGTTCCGTAAAGCCCAACGTCGCCTCCACCGTCTTGAAGATCATGGCCCGGTCGCTGGCCTTGAACGCCTCGGTCTTTTACACCTGCACGCGCACAAGCATGTCCATCACTTCGTCACTGTCCTTTGCCAAAGCGTCCACAAACCCGTCGACCTCGGCCTTGGGCAGCCGAATGTCCAGCTGCACCTGCCCGTTCAAGGCGTTCATCATTTCAAACAGGCACCAGGCCCGCGTCATGGGCACGGGGTCGCGCCAGGGGCTCATCACCAGCAACACCCGCCCAATCACCTTGAAGTTCTCCTGAAACGTGTTGCACCACCTGCCACATCCAAGGCCGTCAGTGACACGGCCAGCCAGCAACCCGACAACACCACGAAACGCACCACTCGTAAGGGAAGTCGGCAGCAGCGTGCTGGTTGTCGGGGATGAGATTGAGCCAGTAGTAGGCGCCCGGCGCCTCCGTGCGCTTGTGGTACAGTACCGTGGCGAGGGTCGTGGCAAAGCTATACTTCCAGGCGTGTGAGACGAACACGGTGGCCAGCGCCAGGTGGGGCCGCTGTGCAGGGTCTTCGAGGAGCAGGTCGACCCAGACGCAGGCGCGGGTTAGGGCTAGGGTTAGGGTTAGAGTTCGCGGTGTTGGGAGCTGGATACTCAGAGCACAGGGAGCTTGCAAAACTCAGCTAGCGCTCGAAGTATTTCAACCCCATTTTTCAGCACTCGCGTGTCGCCGCCCGTCAACGTGATGTTGATAAATTGTCCTGATGCGTCCGTCTCAACGATGGTGTGGCCGGCCACAGCGGCGTCAACCGCCGTTGTACCTATCCCCACAAGCAGGCCGCAAACAATCCAACGCAGCATCACGACGGCGTTGTGCATCATCCGATCGATCCGATCGCGTCGCGTACGGAAAGTTCATCCGATCCACTGCTGCAAAGTAACGCAAGGCGTTGTGTAATCCAACAATTTGATACTAACCAAAAGAGGTTGTTCTGACATGCAAACACCCTAACTGACACTCTTTGTCTCGGTCTCTATCTCTATCTCTGTCTCTGGTCTCTCTATCTCAGTCTCCATCTCCATCTCTATCTCTGTCTCTGTCTCTGTTTCTGCCTCTGCCTCTGTCTCTATCACTCTCTCCATCTCTGTCTCTGTCTCTGTCTCTGTCTCTGTCTCTGTCTCTGTCTCTGTCTCTGTCTCTGTCTCTGTCTCTGTCTCTGTCTCTGTCTCTGTCTCTGTCTCTGTCTCTATCTCTGTCTCTATCTCTGTCTCTTTCCCTGTCTCTGTCTCTGTCTCTGTCTCTATCTCTGTCTCTTTCCCTGTCTCTGTCTCTGTCTCTATGTCTGTCTCTATGTCTGTCTCTGACACTACCTTTGTCTCGGGACTCTCTGGCTCTTTTGCCGGAGCCACCTCAAAAAAGGGCCAGCTGATCACCCATGCTAGTATCAGCATGCTTCAACCTGGCTGAATGATGACAGCCGGATCAGACACGGATACAACGAGTGAATTAACACTCCCATCAAAAGCGGTGGAGATAGCTGTAAAACCTCAGACAGCACCCTGTCGTCATCAATTACAATTGCCAGGGTCAGTCGTGACCAAACAGCACCAGACCTGCGCCAATGCTTATCCCGATACAACTCCTCAGAAGGGGTGTGCACCAGCCATGAGAGGCGTCTGGTGTTCTGCTTCTTGAATCTTGCGAAGAATATGCTTGATGTCATTGAACGCACGCATCTCAAAGGCGATTGGCTTCACGCGCCAGCCCACACCAAAAAGAACCGCAACCGAAGCATCGCAGAATCTTTTCTGCTCGGCCAGGATTACGGCTTGAACTACAGCCGTTCAAAACTATTATGAGCATTGCGAGACAGACGATTTGAAGATCGGCATCTCACCTCGCGGCCACGGGCTTGCTTGCAACCTGGGCCGACGGCTGACGCGAAGCATTTCGATAATCAACTGATGCCAGAGCGCATAGAGAATCAACGTTAAGTTACGAGAAGCCACAGTACAAGCTTGGGCAAACTTCCTACCTCCGCATCGATCCAGCGAATGCCGAAAAGGTAATCAAGAGGGCTTTGTTGATCCTACATTGCCAGTGTAAGTTTTGATCAGTTTGACCTTGACCCCAGGCATCGAAGATGAAACTCAAACATAATATCATTGGATAAACAGCCTCGGCAAAAGATCTGAGCCAATAAACAAGTTGCAAATTCAAAACGCATATTCCAAGCAGAGGGGAAACCCAAGCCAGTCTCTTGGAAAACTGACTGCATTCAACGCGTCAACATCTGCACCGCGCTTCAGAAGTATGGGCAGAATACTGGTAGAACCTCGACGGCAAGCCGCATGAAGAGGCGTCGAGTTGCTCTGTCGAACCAGCATGTAAGGCCAAATCAAGCAAGTCGTTCGAGCGCAGAAACAGCCAGGAAAATAAAGATCAAACATATCAGGCAACATTTTCATAGACAGAAAAAGGTAAAGGTACTGACGTTGTCCTTGCTTTTGATGTCAGCACCACGCTGGATCAGTATTTCCACCACGTCTGCACGATCGTGTTCGCACGCAAGATGGAGGGATGTTTTACCATCCTGTGGGATGATACCACCACCGCATCACACATGCAATGCAGCATCGTCATACATCGTACAGTAGCGGGATGAGCCATTTGTTCGCATGTCTGTTGGGTGTATTAGCAACCCAGCACCAAAAGAGAGAAAGAGCAACTGAAGACGAACAAAAGGACAAGGCTGAAGATACCAACGTTGGATTTGACTTCAAGATTCACGTTGCGCCTCAACAGAATCTCCACTACCTCGACATTACCGTTGCTGGATGCATGGTGCAGTGGTGTATCGCCATTCTGGCGGGGGCATGCCGTCCCATCACCACCATCGTGACCACACGTCCAGTCACAGCATGAACGTGTCCCACGGTGTCAAGACATTTTTGGTACCAGTGAGTTAATCAGCAGCATGCAAACCAACAAAGAGAAGTGAGAAGTGCGATCTGGCACCATAGAGCAGCTCTGACGTTATTCTTGGCTTCGGCGTCAACGCTGAATTCCAACAGCATCTTTGCCACGTCCGTGTGACCGTAAAGGCAGGCCATGTGTAGTGGAGTATCGCCATTCTGTGGGTTATCCCACCACCCAGGCGCAATATAACCAGGCAGCATCATAATGAGTCTTTGATATATTATTATCACCATATGTCGATGCAACGAAAGAGAGAGGAGGACAGTCAGAGAGTGAAGAAGAGAGTGATAGCCCACCGGCCAGCAAGCCAGCTCGACAAAGATCGGGATAGGGACAGAGACAGGAAAAAGAAAAACGAGATCAGCATAAGAGAGTAGCAGCTGCAAGGGGTGAAGGAAGGTACTGACATTGCCTTTGGCTTTGGCGTCAGCGCCGTGCCTTAACAGTCTCTCCACCACCTCGACAAAACCTCCTTCGCAGGCGGAATGCAGTGGGGAGCTGCCCTGTAGTTTGGTTGACAATTGCAGGTTCGGCATCATCATGAATCCCACAAGATGACAAGTTGGTCGTTGCACCAGCAGCTGATGCAGACCATCGGAGAGAAACAGAAAATGATTGACCATTCTTACGACTAGTGATTGAGCATTCACATCAACTTCATGCTCCAACAGGACATCGACGACCTTCACGCGACCACAACCGCAAGCAGCGTGCAGTGGTGTCCAGTGACCCTGTGAATTGGCCCACCGCAAACACGTCAGGGCGGGCATCACAAAGTCCAGCACTCTTCGCATGTTTCATCGTTGGCCAAGCAAGGTCCTCAGCAAGAAAGACAAATTGTGGTCAAACTCGAGTCGCGGATCATCTTCACAAGCGTGACAAACTTTGCTCAACGCTCGAGCATCGGCGCCGTGCTTCAACATGATTAACGCCACCTCGAAGAAACCTCGTCGGCAGGAAGAGAACAGTCGTGTACACCCGACCTGTGACCACACGCAGCAATGCAGCATCATCGGGCAAGCTCCAAAGTGTACCCCAGATCGCCACGTCACAAGATCCTTATCATCCAGAATTTGGTACAATCAATTGGCGTGCGTACCCCATTCCTTTCTTGGACAACGGATCGGATACGTTGAGGCTCCCAACTGGTCAGCAGCTCCAACATTCTTGAAAGGTCGCGTGAAATGCACGCAGCCCACAACTCCTCTGCGTCCGAGCTCAACTGACATTCTTCGTGCTCGATTCTGCGCCCTGCACATCACCTAGCCCTGTCCCGATCTGTCAAACACAGAATAATGATATTGTTATCATTATTATTAAATGTCGAAAGGACCCACGGCAAAAGGAACATGCGCCAAACGGCAGCCGATCAGCCAACCTTGTTCACCCTGCACAGGCCGATAAAACACAGTGGGCTTGTCACCGGCGATCCGTCGCAAAAGAGTTGTGTTGTTGTTAGCCCAGCGCACCACGCGGACTGCAATCGTTGACAGGATGAGTCGCAGTGACGACGCCCCTCACCCCCCCAAAAAACAAAAAAAAACGCAGCACGTCCAATCACCCTCAACCGGACGTCCCGGCGTTGCCACGGCATACTCACGAGACGCACACCAAGCAACCAGCGTCTTGCCAACGATTCATCAAAGCTAGACCACGCGATATCAAACTGCACGCAAGCAAAGTGCCCGAAACACCACCGATGAAAAATGCCAGTGAAGAAGAAACCGATTTACATGTACATCCGGATGTACAAGTACCAAACAACATTACATGAACGTGCCTTTTTAAAAAAAAACAAAAAAAGACACAAGCAAGCTTATGAGCAAACAAGCGTACAAGCACACAAGCTTACAAGCACACAAGCTTTCAAGTACCACAGCAGCTTCTCGAGCATTGCGAGGCGGTGCTGTCTTCTGGCTGCCTGCAACTTGGAATGCATTCTTCTCAGCGTTTTTTTCACATGTCACTGCCAAATCTCACCGCTTATCTTCTCCTGATGATGAACTTTGATTGCAAGCACGTAGCGTCCCTCGGTCGACCCGGCTCCTCCCAGCAAACAAGGGCTGCGTAGAGGACTGCTGATGTACACCAAGACTTGCCAGAGCCACTGTTGTTGAAGAAAAGCTGCATGTTTGATAAAGAGCGCGACCAGGGTGGTTGGCAAACCAGCGCTAGTTGTCTTGGCTTCACCAAACCAGTGGCAGGATCACTTGCGACGCGCTCCGAGCCTGGCAAAGAAGTCAGTGCGCACTTTTGACGCCGGCCCTGGTTTCCTTCTTGTGACAAAGTGAAGATCACCGAGGGTTTGAAGCCAAAAGGCCTTTTAACTTGTCGAAAAAGGGCCGTCTTAGGCCATGGCTTTATAATTGCCAATGCGAGTGGCCAAGGGCAGGCATGAGAGTTTCGTTAAATGAAAAGCTTAATTTGGAAAGTAGAGGTCCAAACCAAGCAGGTTGTTAACGTAATACCGGACGGCAATGCGCAGAGACTGACACGCAACACAAAAGTCCATTCACACGTACGCAGGCGGTTCAGTAGACGATCAACTCTGCATAGATCTGAGCGTTTCCAAAGATGACGATTTCACGCGAATCAACCAAGTCGTACCTGTGAAGAGATGGCAGACGCGGTGAGGTCGAGAAAACGGGTGTGTTGGGCTGACTGTTTTGCTCTCGAATTCTGAGCAGCTGCTGCCTTGACCAGCAATTGAGCCGCGTGATCGCTCGTCACGATTGCTGGCCAGCTGGGCATTCCAGAGCAGATGGCGGAGCGAACGCGTCTCGCGCTCACGATGTTGGTGCTTCTTGTGCTTCTTCTTGTTTATTTTATTTTATTTTTTTTTTTTTTTCAGTTTGCGCTTGCGCTGGTCACTCCACGGGCGAGCCGGAGCGAGTTTGATGCGGCTCAGCGTGCTCGTGATGGTGCTGACTGTTTGGCTGCCTTGTGGTGTCATTGATCACCGAGCCCCTTTGAATCACTTTCAACGAAGGGAATAAGGTAGTGTAGGAGCAAGCACCAGACATACATCTACTGCATTCAATTGCCACACTACCCCAGCGTTGCCGATATCGAACTCTTCTGCTTCAAACGGCTGGCAAATCCGGCCCTACCCGGTGACTTTATTGTCTATTTGCATAGTAATCGACAAGCGCACCACGAGCGTCACACCCTTCAACTTGCAAGTGCAGCGTAAGTGGCGGACGTTAGAGCGGCCACGCAGTCACACAGGGTTTGTAGGTCTTGGATATTGAACAATTGAGGGTCCACGCGCCAACCGACGTCACAGAGAACAGCAGCAGCGCACCGCCAGCGTCTGGTCTGCTCCGCATGAATCAAGCCTTGGACTGGCACCACGGTGAAAAATCCGATGAGAACAAGCCAATGCGAACAATGACATGGGAATCAGGTTCGCACCATCGGGATTGGAAGTTTGGTAGGAGCAAGGGGTACGCGTTGCGCACAATAGCTCTACAACCACCTATAAAGTGAAACAAATTCATCGGTAAGCAAGCTTGCCTCTGCAATCAGGACCGCAAATAAAAAAAAAAAGGACCCACCTCCAGCTCGATGTGAGCCCTGCAAAGGAGCAGATCCAAGGGCCGTGTACCGTTCTGCCAGCCATCAGGTATCAAGCGCCGGTGTAGCAGAGGAGCGGAGAAGCATGGCACCGTGGTGAAGAGCTTACAAGATCGCTAGCATCTGGGTCGACACCATGCCGCAAGAGTAGGTGGATACCCTCTCGGCTGGCAGAGACGCCGGTGCAGGCTGCGTGGAGAGGGGTTTGGCCGCCCTGTATGATAATCAATGTTCGGAAACATGAGGCACATTTTTTTTTCAAGTATGGCGGGATACAACTGAAGAAACGGCCACCAAAAGCCGCTTGCGCGTGCGAGAGAGGCAGAGGCGCGATGGCAAGGGATGGGATAGTGCTCGATGTGAAGTCACAACATCAGCGACAACGGGCGGACGGAACACGAGGGAAGGACAGGGGTAGGGGGGAAAGAAGACAAGGGGGGGGGGGGGGGAGAGGGGAGTACTGTACTGACGATGGTCTTGGCTTCAGCATCAGCACCGTGCTTCAACAGCATCTCCACCACCTCGACATGACCGTTGATGCAGGCCCGGGACAGTGGTGTATCGCCAACCTGTAGGAAGATGCATACGCATCATGTACATGTATGCACCATCATAGGGGGATAAAGGGAAGAAGAGGGGGGCACCGTACTGACGATGCTCTTGGCTTCAGCATCAACACCGTGCTTCAACAATGTCTCCACCACCTCAACTTGACCGTTAGAGCAGGCATGGAGCAGTGGTGTATCCCCACCCTGTGGGATGATGCAACAGCATGGCGTACAGGTTCATCATCATCACCATCATCGTGTGGTACGCTGCATCCTCACAGAGGGCAGTAAAGGGGGAAAGAGGGAGGTACTGTACTGACGTTGTCCTTCGTTTCAGCATCAACACCGTGCTTCAACAGCATCTCCACCACCTTGTCATGACCATTCATGCAGGCATGGTCCAGTGCTGTATAGCCCCACTGTGGAATGATGCAAACATGCCGTCCCGTGATATACCGTAACGTCACCACATCAGTGACACATTTTCAGACAGCATCATACCTAACAACATACCACGTACCTCATCTTTGTATTGGGCAGCATCTCGAATACGCTGTGGGTCCCAACTGGTCAACAGCTGCAGCGCCTCGTGTGGATCTGGTGAATCACACGCCCAGTACAGCTGCTCTCCATCATCACTCATGGTATCGGTATCATCCGCAACAATCACATGAGCCCCCTCCAAGAACAACTCGTCTGATAACCCAAAAATTCGGGTTGGGGTTTGACCTGTGTGCGAAGTTTCCAAAACGGCAGCCGGTCAGCGGGCTTTTGTTCTTCGCTGCCTGATGCAACAAACAACTCCCCTCTGCCCAAAAGGCCTTGGTCACGTTCGCGAGCACAGGAGTACTTGTTTGCCCAAGCGCACTGACGACTTTGAGGCGAGATCAGTGGAGTGGCCTCGTGAACATGTAAAAAAAAAAGGCAGATGCGCGCAGCCAGACGTTCTAGCGTCACCACAGTCCCGATCAGGAGAGCCCCGTACGAAGCCCAATCAGTCACCACACCCAAAGCAAGGCACGTCGAGCAGCCTCCCGATGCCTGATGCCAAGACCGATGCCAAATAGGGGAACAAGAACAAGAAGGGTAAAAGCCACAAACAGCCAAATGCCAAAAAAAGATGAAGAAGGAAAATGCAAAAAAAACACACGTTTACACCACCTTTCTATTCTTGTTTTTGCGTGTTTTTGCTTGTGTTGGAGAATAGTCATACGAGCAGATTCTGAAGCACCGCAAAACTGGGGCTTGTACCGTCCAAGCGTGCTGCCGCTTTGCCAGGCATGGCAGCTGGAAAGCAATCCAAGCCTTTTCCGAGCAGGGTCTGAAGCACCGCAAAACTGGGGCTCGTACCGTCCAAGCGTGCTGCCGCTTTGCCAGGCATGGCAGCTGGAAAGCAATCCAAGCCTTTTCCGAGCAGGGTCTGAAGCACCGCAAAACTGGGGCTCGTACCGTCCATGCGTACTGCCGCTTTGCCAGTCATGGCAGCTGGAAAGCAAGCCAAGCCTTTTCCGAGCAGGGTCTGAAGCACCGCAAAACTGGGGCTTGTACCGTCCACGGGTGCTGGCCCTTTGCTAGAAGCCCGTTCGCTGCCGATGCAGCCCCTCCAGTCATATGAATCTTTTTCCCATCGTACGAATGCGAGCGAGCTTTGAGATCATGGCGACTCGCCTCCAAAAAAAAAAGTAGCGAGCAGCATCATTTGCCCTTTTTGTCGCTCCAACTGACCACCACGGCTAGAAGCTTATGACCTCCACTGTATTCCGAAAGCCCGACTGGGGAGGCCCAGATCTTCGCACAGCAGCAGCCCATATCCTGGCAGAGCGCCCATATCGATCAATACCTCTTCAAGAAGCAAACAAGAAAGGAGATTGGATCTGAATTTAATGCTGAGATGAGCCACATTTTGCAAGCCACTGGCGATGTTGTATTGCCGATTGTCCAGGTTGCCCTTGTGGTGGTGTCGATGATCGAGTCTAGAGGACTTTTCCTTCAAAGTTCACCCTGAAAAGTTGTCAACCGGGCCAAATCGCGCTGATTGACCTTGAAAAACATAGCATGCCCTGAAAGCTCGTCAGTGGCTCGACCCTGACCTTGCTCTTGACAAGGTCCGGGAGCAGGTAACCTGTTGCAATGCCCTTATATGCAAAACAAATAGATGGTGTATTTGTCGCCACGCAGCGAGGGGGCTAATCATCTTTGAGCTTCGAGGACTCGTGCCTTCAATTTTTTTTGTAGCGACGGCACAGAGAAACGGGTGCGAGCTTCCGGGCATGGCCATGGCGTTCCATAATAGAACAACAACGACAGCGAGAAGCAAGATTCAAGCCAAAGGTATGGGACACCGGCTGACTTTGGCGCTCATCTACGTGTTTCCGGTGAGAGTCCCATCTAGGTTGAGAAGGCGTTCACGGGCGTCGCAGGTGGCGGACTATTTGGAGAGTGCTACCTCGTCAAACACGTCTGCCATCAGCAAGAAGATGTCAACGCGGGACCGTAGCTGACTGGCGTCGTATTGGAGAACCCGTCTCGTGACCTTATACACCAGCTCACCCACATCCGCTTTGACATCGTGCCAGAGAGCGTTGATCACAGCCGCACGTGCTTGAACGTCAAGCTCTTCCACGTCACAAAGCGGCTCATAAAGCATTGTGCCGGCCTGCCGCGTCGGCAAGCCGTCCGGGGTGCAAGCAAAGGCAGAAGAAGGGCTATCTGCGGCCGCAGCCACGTCGTGAGTCGTGGTATCCGATGGCTGTTCGAAGAAGACATCGACAAAGTCACTCGCTTCATCGTCATCAACCTCTGTGTCGGATTCTCCATCCAGCTTCATCTGGCGAGTGTGAATGCGTTTGGCGAAGTAGAGATCTCTTTCGTAGAAAGGCAGCATGTGCTCTCTATGCTCTCTGGTCGCAGCTAGGGACGTCACGGCGTCGTTGGAGCGAGACTTTCGAGCTTTTGCAGCAAAGTAGTTGCTTAGCCTGGCGTACCAAGCTGCGGGGCCACACCCACTGGCCGTGGCAGCAGATCGGTAGGTGTTCGCAAGAAGATGCAGCATCTGAGGGCCATATGGGGTCTGCACCATATGTTTCGCATCGGCTAGCACTGCCTCGCGCAGCGCACAAGTGTTGGTGTTTTTTGGGTCCTCCGAGTCTTCTAGACTCTGCAACACTTCAAGCATCGCGAGTTGCTTCATCGAGCTAGCAATGACGGCTTGATAGCGAGACCTCAAAGCTATCAAGATACCTTGTCGGTCGTTGCGATGCTTCTCCACAATGACAAAGAGGGGCGTGCCACAATGCTTCTCAAACCGGTCTAGCCCAAAGACCTCTACGGCTACGAGGTCGACATCGATGGCTCCCTTTTGAACTACCTGCTTGAGTGTTGTCTCGGCCATGTCGTAGGCCTGTCGCAGCTCGGGGTGGGAGAGGACGTGATGTGCCAGCTCCAACTCCGGCAACTCTCCATTACCTGAGTCGGCGGTCTCAAGTTCCTGACGGCACTGAACATAGGCAAGCTCAATGTCCGTTGCGCTTGCATTTGTTGGCACTCCCAAGTGCCGATAGAAACCGCATAGATCCTCGGATGGCCCGTGGCGTCCATCCGTGAACTCGGCAAGATTTTTGAGAGCCTCGCAGGTGCTGTGGTTCTCGCAGGTGCTTTGGTTTCGAATCACACGAGATCTTGTCTTATCATCTTGTATGCGCTTGTTGCGCTGCTTCTGCATCTGGACCATGATCATGATCGCTATCGTGCTTACCGGGCAACCGACGACAGAGCCGGCGATAAAAAAGCCGACCGGGACGATGCCCCCCCCCACAAATAGTATCATGACCACTTGCTCCCATACTGGCATGGGCGCAGGGTCCGCCATTCTTGTTGGTGATAGCACCAGTGCTGCCGCGAGCAAGACTGAAGAGGCCCGGCACCTTGACACACCAAGCAACACGGTGCCTTTGCAGGACGATGAAGCAGCAAAATGAAAATAAAATGCAAGTGGATGAGATGCGCCCTTGGCCAAAAAAACGCTACCCGTGCTTGCATGGAGCGAGCTGCTTGCAAGACTGGCCGCGCAAGCAAAGCCAGCACTAGGAATAAGGCTTTGCTGACGGATCTGGAGCAGAATATCGGTGCTTTATTCAAACACAACTCACAGCTACTTGAATTTTCGTCATCAATAATAATCGTAAGCGTCTGACAAGCAAGACAAAAAAAACGAAAGTTACAAGCAGAAGCAAGTGACCGGTCACTCGGGGTAGCTCTGGGTAAACGGCCTGGCGACCAGTCTTGTGGGATAAATTGCGCCTGCAAGAGCGGGATCTGGCTTGACCCAAGCAATGTCTTGGATGACGGGAACCTTCCTGCACTCAAGCAAGTGAGACTGTATGCTGGTCGTTACCATCGTGGGCTGGTGCAATGAAATTGAGAGTTGCTTGTATGACTTGCTTGCTTACTTCGCAATCCTGGTATAGATCGTCAAGCTAACCCAGTAGTAGGACCACAAGATGCATCATCTACCCGAGGATTTTGCCTTGGCCAAACAACAAGAGCGTACTTGTACTCTTAAAGTCTGGGACAGGGATGTGTGTGTATTCCATATTAAACAGCTTGAGCTCACACAAGAACACACACACACACACACATCCGGATACACACATCCGGATACACACACACACACATGCCTAGCGGCAGACTTTTTCAAGAGGCAAATGAGCTTCCAGCACTTTGTTTCAGCATATTTTGCAGGCACCTTTGGTAGACATCGATAAAGATCACGCTGAAACTCGAGAACCAGAATGAATCTATCTACATCCGGATGTACATGTAATGTCAGACTTTTATGGCACTCGTGGCTGTAGCGTCGTGGCGCGTCACAGGAGTAAACTCCCCTCACCATCGGTCATGGTCTTCATTTGTCAGAAATTCAAGTTATAGGACTCTTGACTGCATCGGATGTACCCTATTACATGCCTTGTGTCATTCGGACTGGCGGATTGTGCTTTCCACATGACGCTCGCTTACATGTCAGGTCTTGGCCGTGTTTTCCGCCGCGGGACACGCCCACTTTGCGTTTTCTTCCATCATGGGCTGCTGCCAGAGCCGGAAAAGAGGTGATCCGCCCAAAGCCCTTCGAGGGCGAAGGCCGACCTTTCGGCAGGTCAATCACCCCGTCTCTGTCTTTCTCTCTCTCCACCCCCCCCCCCCCCCCCCCCCCTTCACTCCCATCCCAGGCTCGGAGCGCGCCCTGCTTGGGGTGAGCGCCGCCTTTCTCCGCGGACTCGAGACCCAACTCCGCCAGCAGTTTGGTGACGAGTTTGACAAGCTGACCACCTCGGACATTTGCACCCTCTACGTCATGCCGCTCACCAAGGCCCGCAGCTGCGCCTGGGTCGATCTGCTCCTGGAGGATCCCGCACAACGGCCCCACCTGGCACCGGCCACCGTGTTTGTCTCCCACGCCTGGAAGTACAGCTTTGCCACGACCCTGGCCACGGTGCTGTACCATGAGCGCACGGAGGCACCGGGCGCCTACTACTGGCTCGACCTCGTGCCAAACAACCAACACGTTGCTGCCGACCTCCCCTACGAGTGGTACGTCTCTCGGTGCTTGCCAGGTTGCAGGCTGGCCGTGGTACTGACGGCCTTTGGTTTGGCAGGTGGTGCAACACGTTTCAGGAGAACATCAAGGAGATCGGGCGGGTTTTGCTGGTCATGAGCCCCTGGCGAGACCCCGTGCCCATGACCCGGGCCTGGTGCCTCTTTGAAATGATGCACGCCTTGAATGGGCAGGTGCAGCTGGACATCCGGCTGCCCGAGGCCGAAGTCGACGGGTTTGTGGACGCTTTGGCACAGGACGGCGGCGAGGTGATGGCCATGCTCGTGCGGGTGCAGGCGCACAAGGCCGAGGCGTTCAAGGCTAGCGACCGGGCCATAATATTCCAGACGGTAGAGGCAACGTTGGGCCTGGCGGAGCTAAATGCCCGAATCAAGGCACAGCTGCGGGCGTGGTGCCTGGAGCAGGCGCTTGTGGCGGCCAGAGCTCGAGAGGTGGAGGACGGCGAGGGGGTGAGGTTTGCAGACTTTTGCATGCAGATTGGAAGGGTTTTGCTGCAGTTTGGCGAGTACGAGCAAGCGCTCGAGTACTACGACAAGGCGTTGAAGATCCGATTGGCGACGCTGGGCGAGGTGCATCTGGATACGGCCAGTACCTACCATAACATGGCCAGTGTCTACGACAACCAGGGCCAGTACGAGCAGGCGCTGGAGTATTACGGCAAGGCTTTAAAGCTCCGATTGGCGACGGTGGGTGAGGTGCACCCAGACACAGCCAGCACCTATAACGACATGGCCCTTGTCTACGCCGAGCAGGGCCAGTACGACAAAGCACTCGACTACTACGGCAAGGCGTTGAAGATCCGATTGGCGACGGTGGGCGAGGCGCACCCTGACACGGCCACCACCTTGTCTATAGGAACCAGGGCCAGTATGCGCAGGCGCTCAAGAATTACAGCAAGGCATTGAAGATCCAATTGGCGACGGTGGGTGAGGCGCACCCGGACACGGCCACCACCTATAGCAACATAGCCTACGTCTACTCCAAGCAGGCCCAGTACGAGCAGGCGCTCGAGTACAACGGCAAGGCGCTGAACATCCGATTGGCGACGGTGGGCGAGGCGCACCCTGACACGGCCACCACCTATAGCAACATGGCCTACGTCTACTCCAACAGGGCCAGTACGAGCAGGCGCTTGAGTACCACGACAAGGCGCTGAACATCCGATTGGCGACGCTGGGTGAGGTGCACCCGGACACGGCCACCACCTACAACAACATGGCCCTTGTATACGACTACCAAGGCCAGTACGAGCAGGCGCTCGAGTGCCACAGCAAGGCATTGCGGATCGTATTTGCGACGGTGGGCAAGGCGCACCCCGCCACGGCGAGCATCTACAACAACATGGCCAATGTCTACGCCAAGCAGGGCCAGTACATGCAGACGCTCGAGTATCACGACAAGGCGTTGAAGATCCGATTGGTAACGGTGGGTGAGGCACACCCGCACGCGGCCACCACCTACAACAACATAGCCGTTATCTACGACATCCAGGGCCAGTACGAGCAAGCGCTCGAGTACTACGGCAAGGCGTTGACGATCCGATCGGTAAAGGTAGGTGAGGCGCACCCGGACACGGCCAGCACCTACAACAACATGGCCGTCACCTACAAAAACCAGGGCCAGTACGAGCAAGCGCTCGAGTACTACGGCAAGGCGTTGACGATCTTCTTAGCGACGCTGGGCGAGGCGCACTCGGACACGGCCACCACCTACGCTGGCATGGCCAGTGTCTACAAAAGCCAGGGCGAGTATAAACAGGCACACGAGTACAACGGCAAGGCGTTGAAGATCGTATTGGCGACGCTAGGCGAGGCGCATCCGCACACGGCCAGCATCTACAACAACATGGCCAACATCTACGCCGAGCAGGACCAGTACGATCAGGCGCTCGAGTACCACAGCAAGGCGTTGAAGATCCGATTGACGACGCTGGGGGAGGCGCACCCGGACACTCGCCATGTTCAAGCGGCTGTTCGGCGGTTAAAGGCAGCCCGATAATTTGTGCTTGCGCTCGATCTTTAATTACATTGAACAAAGAAAAATCGTTTGCTTCCCTTTTCACGTCTCAATCGAACCGACTAGACACGTTCATTGAGTCCCGTCAAGGCTGTCCTTGGCAGAGCGTGGCTGCCGCAGAGTGCAGGTGACACCCTATTTTGTAGTTGTTGTGTGTTGTGATGATTTCCCTTTACTCGCGTGAATCCAAACTCCAGCCCTAGCCCTATCCGATAGTCCTAACCCTATCCCTCTGGCTCTAGCTCTGGGTCTTGCTGACCCAAGCCCATGACGGCAGCGATGCTGCGCCGGCGCGGCATCTCTAAGATCTGAGCGTTGGGTTGGTGCGGCGCTTTGTTTGCTTTCAAGAATCAAGAATCAAACATGTCAACTAAGTCGTCGCTCAGACTGGTCTTTTTGGAATTTTCTTATCTCAATCCATGGCCATGTCCTCTCGATCCCTGCGTCCACCGCAAGCCGCTCATGCACGTCATCCCTGGCCATGGTGCTGCTGCTGCCACTGATCATAATGATGAAGAATCTGAATAACGTGGCTCTTTGGGATCGGCGACGGCACCAGATAGCAGCGCCTGACACCGACGATCAATATGGCAAAAGAAGTGAACGCGTCGAGAGGCACCTTGGGTGTTTAAACTCTGATCCACCCTTTGTTTTATATGTGAGCAAGGCCTACCCCTCTGGCTCTACACAAACACACACACACACACACACACACACACACACACACACACACACACACACACACACATACACACAAATACACACACATACACACACACACACACACACACACACACACACACACACACACACACACACACACACACACACACACACACACACACACACACACACACACACACACACTTCCGAAAGCGCCACAAAAGCAGCTGGAAAGCATTCCAACACCGTTACGAGCAGATGCCAAAGCATTGCAAAACTGGGGCTTGAAATACAACGTGAACTGCATTGGTTTTTTGTTGTTCTTTTGGGCCAGTCATGGCCTTCCAGGCCTTGTGGCGTCGGGTGCAATGCCCACGTTGCGGCCTTCTCAGCGGCGCTCTTGAGCCTGGGCTCGCGCCTTTCCCGCAGCAGGTGACGCAGCAGAGTAGTAGACGATGAGCTCTGGATATGTTTGGGCATTATCAAAAATGACCACCTCAGAAGCTTCTCCTGGCGGCGTAACAATGACGGAATCATATCTACAGATTCGAGAAGAGCACGGATGAGTGGCGTGCACCAGTTGTACAAAATTGAGCTTACGCACCTCTCATTGTTGGGTGCGTCGGGCAGCAGCGGAGGGGCTAGCGCTTCTTTAAGAGGCGAGGCATGAACGTGCGCCTCTTTAAGAGGCGAGGCATGAACGTAAGCATGGCCGAGCAGGGCTCGCGCGATGATGAGCACGCGCTCGCCATTTTGTCTAGGCTCGGTGTATTGATGACTCTATATTCATGTTGACACATCACGTAAGCCGAGGTTTGCGAGCGTCAGCATGTACACGCCTTTGCAAGCCAACGCCACCTACCTTGACTGGGTCGTCGGTCAAATAGATACCAAGCCCAAAGCGGCGACCAGCGTGGCTGCCAGCAAAGCGATTGTCAAAGCCTAGGCGAATGATTTTGTCGCTGAGCAAAGGATCGTTCGGCATGCCGTGGAGCAACATTCGCTCCTGACAAGGCTTTTGTCGGAATAAGGCAGGAAACCCTGGAAGAGCATCCAATGTGTCTGTTTTGAGACAAGGAAAATGCTTTCGAGTCGCGTCGGACTTGAGCATCTCTTGTCGCTTGGTGCTGTAACGTTCCCACAGCACAGGATTGTGCACAGCTTGAACCCATCGTACCCTGATCTCTGGACAACCTTGCTCATCAGTACACAACTGCTTTAAGAAGTTGGCCACCTAGCCACACATCAAGCACACATCAGTTTGCAAGTGAAGAGAACCAAAGCGTGGCGCCGATCTCAAGCAACAAACCTCGGGAATGAGCTCACTGGGCGCCTCACGTAAGACGTCAATAGCCGACCCAATCTGGGCCGTGGCAGAAGGCTGGCGTGGTACCAGGGCGGTCTCCAAGATGCTGGGACGCTTGCTCGAATCCGGTGAAAGCAGCGCCCGCATTTCCGTGTGTACTTCACTCTTTGGATTGCGCATCTTCAAAGGTAAAAGAGCAGAACACAGCAGGGCCAGGGGTGATGAACGAGTTTAAACTGTGAGCTGGAAGAGGCAATGCGCGCATGGAGTGCAACACCGACCTCCGCAGCTAGGTGCGCAAATTTGAATGAAGCAGCGTCTGCTTGCAAATCCCATTGGCATCGATCCACAACTTCATCGCTTAGGGACTTTGCAGGAGGGACGGTCTGTGGAAACATGTAGGTGTTGTAGAGAACGCAGCCAAAGGAAAAGGCATCCTGTGATGGTCGTGCGCCCACCGAACTTACGGCAAACAGTACCTCGGGCGCTACATAGCCTTTTGTGCCCATCGATGCTGTGGTCGTCCCCGACAGCAGTGTAGATTTGGCCGCAGCCTTTGAAATGTCAAAGTCTCCAAGGCACACTTTAGGACATGCTTCCTCGCCGTCCAACATGACATTGCTGAGCTTGACATCTCGGTGCACCAGACCTTTGCTGTGCATAAAGCCCAAGGCTGAACGCAACTCGTTCATGAGCCTCTCAATGACGTTCAAAGTAGCCTGTTGGCGTACCTTGTGGAGCCACTGCTGCAGATCCCCCTGCGTACACCACGGTTGCACCAAGAAGGCACCTGGCTGGCCATTGTGTTCATCCACAAACGCCCCAAAAACTTTAATGATGTGTGGATGCTCTAGTTTGCGCATGACATAGAGTTCATGCAGAAACGTGCGGCACAGGGCCTCTTTCTGTTGTCGAGCCAAGGCGTACTTCTTGACGGCCAAGTGTTTCTGATCAGAGTTTGGCAGAGCTGCTTTGGCTTGGTAGACCTCATGATTGTCCTTGTATTCAAGGGCAAGAGGGCCTAGGCTAGACAGTGTCAGCGTCTGATCAATCTCAGCCCAAAGCTCAAACGCGAGACTTTTTGGAAGGCCGTTCACCAGGCTGGGATGCATCTGTTTCTCACAGAGACTTTGAAAAGGCTGGAGGAGTATCAGCAAAGGCGGAAAATGCTGATTCAGTCGTCTTCCCAGTTTTGTAACGTGCTCGACGGAGAAATTGGCATCCACTTCAGGGCAAAGTTCTATACAATCGTCCAACGCGCTGCATGTATCTGCTTGCCAGCAAAGAAGGTCCTCAAATTGTTGCTTGAATTGCAGACCAGCCCTGCGGCTTTGCCACAGATCTGCGTACATCTTGCGTTTCGAATCGCTTTCTTTTTGGCAAAAGCTCTCGAGAGACGATGTCGCAGAATCGGTTGCAGAGCACGGATGTGAATGTTGAGCACGGGCGGTGTCGTCCAAGTCCTCAATAATGAACAATATCATGCTGCCAAAGAGCAAAACATCGTCTGGAGCGCTGGGCATGGCGGTGGACAGTTCATTTCGCAGTGTTTTGAGGTTGGTTTCGGTTGTGAGCGTCTTGTATTCCGTCAGAACATCATGCAACGTCCGACTCTGATCAGCGCTGGCCTTCTTCATCTTGTCATGCAGGATACGAGCGTTGCCGGCAATCTGATTTACGGCTGTTTTCATGTCCTGGATCACTGGCAGTCCGATACTCCAATCCTTCCATTTGGAAATATTCTGAATTTCTTCTTTCACGTCCTCATTGTCGCAAGCTTTGGAAACGATATCAAAAAGCCTCTCCCACTCGTGGGTTGAAGCCTTTGCATCAGGCGATGCCTCGGTGTCTGGCGATGCCTCGGTGTCTGGCGATGCCTCGGTTTCTGGCGAGGCCTCGGTGTCTGGCAATGCCTCGGTATCTGTCGATGCCTCGGTGTCTGGCGATGCCTCGGTGTCAGGCAATGCCTCGATGTCTGGCGATGACTCGGTGTCTGGCGTGCCCAACGTCAAGGGTGTGATTTTTTCAGAAAGAGGCGCCACAGGTGTTGCGGAATCAGACTCAGAAATGTCTTTCTCCATCTGTTTCATTTTGGCGTAGTGACCTCGTTGCTTTGCGAGGTCAAGCGGCGTCCGTTTACCCTACGGATCCAAATGACCGAGGCACAGCGGCCCGCGCTTATAAGCCTTGGTGCGGGCCGAAAAACAGGGGTCGTGCAAACCGGTATCGGAAGCTGGTTGGCAAGCACACCTTCGTCTTGACGTTACGGGGTACGCCACATTTGATAAGTATCCTTGCAACATCTGTGCGCCCGTTGCTGTAAGCCTTGTGCAGCGGTCTCCAGTCGTTCTATGCAGGGATGTTGTACATGAGAGAGTTGGGACGAGCAACAACAAGGTTCCGGCAAATTGAATAAATAAACGCTCACAGAGTTTTTAAATCGTGCTGCTTTGCGGATGCGCTCCGCTGACCACTGCTGCCACTCTTCCATCGGATCCAGTTCCCAGAGCGTTTTTTGATCCGCGTTTTTAAACGAGTAGGACGACATGGCTGTGTTTCCAACTTTGGCGATCTTTCTAAAAAACACGACGCAACATCCCAGCGTGAGCTACACCACCGCTAGGCTTGACATACACATTCATACTAGCACCCTTCCATCTGCATGCGTCTGCGCGGTCATGTGTTCAACAAGACCAGCCAAGGCGCACAGGGATCCGATGCACGAACATATGGAGCACGGCACGGGGGAGGCGGGCCCTCAAGAGTTGTCAGACAAAACGTACGATGCAGATGTCAGACAAACGTCTTTGTCAGACCAACGTGGTGTCGGACTCGGCGTGCGATTTCGGACTCGATGGGCGGCGCAGAGGGCCAAGACACAGGGCGGCAGTGGGCCAAGGGCAAGATCGGGTACCAGAGCGCCAGGGAGGGGGCTCGATCGCGTGTAGCCGATGGCAAGAGACAAGAGACAGGTCAGTGGCGACAGTTGCTGTAAGGGAAGAACGGTGAGCAGATGATGAGCAACTCGGTATCGATTGCACCTGGCACCGTGCGCAAACGCAGGCCCCGCAAGCGTGGCGCACGCGGGCCTCATGTATGGCGTCAGCAGGCCATACCACCAGCCAATCTCTCGAAGAATCAATTTGAGCATCGACCTCGTGCGCGTTTGGGGTCCAAGGCCCAAAGACCGCCAGCTTGATTTCTTGATGAGGCAAACGGAAAAAGAAACTGGCCGAAATAAGGCAAACGAAAAACAGAGAGAGAGAGAGAGAGAGAGAGACAGACAGACAGACAGAGACAGAGAGAGAGAGAGACAGAGAGAGAGAGAGACAGAGAGAGAGAGAGAGAGAGAGAGAGAGAGAGAGAGAGAGAGAGACAGAGAGAGACAGAGAGAGAGACAGAGAGACAGAGAGACAGAGAGACAGAGAGAGAGACAGAGAGACAGAGAGACAGAGAGCGAGAGAGCGAGAGACAGACAGAGAGAGAGACAGAGAGACAGAAAAATAAGAGAGACAGAGAGATAGGGAGGGAGAGAGACAGAGAGACAGAGAGAGAGAGAGAGAGAGAGAGAAGAGAGAGATAGGGAGGGAGAGAGAGAGACAGCGAGACAAAGAGACAGAGAGTTAGAGAGAGACAGAGCGAGAGAGAGAGACAGAGCGAGAGAGAGAGACAGAGAGAGAGCAAAGAGAGAGCAAAGAGAGAGACGGAGAGCGACAGACAGAGAGAGAGACACACACACACAGTCAGAAGGGACTGTGTACTCTATGTGACAACATGTGAGAGCGCTGTGCCCAAGTTTGACGAGGTCGTGCCTGCACTGAAATCGCACCAACTGACTTGCAACCGCACCAAGTGCCATGGCAAACCGTACACAAGACACACATCCCACACATCCAACACATCCAACGCATCCAACACATCCAACGCATCCAACAATCGCCATAAACCACAATGACCAGACTCCACCCGACACCGACACCGGCCCCACACCACCGACGACCCACACCGCCAGCGCATCATTGTCATCATTTATTGTCACCATTTATTGTCAGCTATTAATGTCAGCGGTTAATGTCAGCAATTGTGTGCAGCTCTTGTGGAGGCCTCGTCGGTGATGGAGACGGCAAGAGAAAGGGGCGCCGGCGTTGGGGGCGCGGTGAGCGAGGTGGGAAGTCCGGCACGGTTTGAGGGTGAGGGTGGGGCTGTGGTCAAGGCGCAACGGGCAGAACCAAGTGGCGAGGCAGTGGCTGATGACGATGAGGATCAGTGTGCGATTTGTCTCTCTGCGGTGCCGGCCGTCGGGGCACACGTGGAGGCGAGGGAGCTGCGTGCCGTCCTGCAGCCATGCGGGCACGCATATCACTCTGGCTGCATCAATGGTACGAAGCTCGTTGCCCTTTTTCGTTCCAATGCGTCACGTCATGAGCCCGCTTTCATGCCTTGCGCTGCCATCCCGAATGGCTGTCTTCGTGGTCTGGTGCAGAATGGTTTTCGGCGAGCGCCAGTTGCTGTCCCCTCGACCGCTGCTTTCCAACCGCCGTCGTCGTCGATGGATCGGTACGCATGAACAACTCCCCTTGGTTGCACACGCGTGTTGATAATTCTTTTTTTTTTCCGGTCTGCCTCTGCTTTTTGCTCTCCGTGTGTGTTCCCAACTCGCGTCTCGGACAGCGTCGCGAGCTAGACTACGATAGCTTGTGCCATCACTGTCACCGCACCGAACTGGCCCCTCACCTACCATATCACAATATACTGATTGAATGCGATGCTTGCGAGCGATCCTACCATCCCCACTGCGTCGGCTTGACCACGCTACCAGCGGATGACGAGGTTTGGGTTTGCACTGCTTGCCTTGACGCCGCCCAAACCAGAGCAGCCGCCGCAACAGCGGCATCGCCCGCGGCCTCCCGTGCCGCACAAGGTTGGTCATGCTGCTTTGTCAGCTCTCTGACTCGAACCGTATTGCTCTCCCTGCACAATGTTTTTGTCCTCTTTCCCAACGGGACGCATGCCCCTTCCTCGTTATGCTATCGAACCCTTTTGATAGGCGAAAGTGCGGCAGAGGGTGCGGCTTCAGTCGAAAAGCCCATGCGAGAGCAGGCCGCCTCGTCCCCCCGTCGGCGCAAGCGTAATGCTCAAGCACGTTCGGCTCAGGCTGAGCCAGCCCGTGTGCGATCATGGTCAAGCCTCCGCACTCAGCGCGCCGGCCCGGCTACCGCCTATGCAACCCGACGTGCCACTGTGCGCACACCGCGTCGCAAGCGTGCCAAAACCACAGCCAGCGAATCCCTGGATGATCGCCGTCAACGGCTGCAACGCGAACGAGAAAGCTACCATTGCCGGTCGTGTCAGACCGTGCTCGACCACGTTCACCCCGAGCACCTTTGCGATGCCTGTCTCGCCAATGTCGTCCGACAGCGGCTTGCAGCTGCTCAGGCAAAGGCTCAGCATCGCACTGCAGCCGTGGCTGATGCAGGCCGACGCTTGAGCGCTGTGCGTGCTGCACCTCCCCCGCCCCCGGTGCGAACTTTGGTCCCACCACCACCACCGTCGTATCCACCACCCTATTCGTCAGCGTCGCGCACGTCACGACCAGCTGACCCCTCCCACCACACCCACAAGCAAGCGCTGTCGACCAACGTTGCCACGGCTTCGCAAAACGTGGCTTCGCTTCTCAATTCCCTGACTGCGCCCGCCCCTACGCGCTCCTTGGCTCAGTCCACACCGCCCAACTACGCGCCGTCCAGGCCCACCCCACGCCCCAGCCCTGATTCAAAGGCGGCGACCAGCACCACAACCCAAGACGCCTTCCCCAACAAGGTTTGTCATACAGTGGTTTCTGTCACGGTCCTTCTTGCGCTTGCCCTCATGCTATTCCCGTTTGCGCACAATTGGGCGCAGCTGCGTCAGATGGTGCACACGGTGTTGGCCAAGAACGGTCAGGTGCGTGAAAGTCTTTCACTACTTTTCGCGAAAATTCGAACGCAACTTTCTCTCATCTTAACACAAACTTTTTGTTGTGTCAGATCGACCCGGGGCAAGAGCAACGAGTATACCGCTCGGCCTACCGGCTTGGTCGGCAACGCTTTCCGTCCAGTCGAGAGCTCGCCATGCTGGGCGAAGACGATTATCTGCACCTGGTGCGGCAAGCCATGGAAGAGCGACCACAGCGACCTGGACTGCTGAGCAGTGTCCTGCGGCGCTAGAGCACAATAGACGGCTTCTGCATAATCGAATGGGATACATGTAATTAAAAACCTGATTGTGTTTTTACTTTGAGCATGCTCAAAGATCATCATATCCTTGGCCTTGCCAAGGCTGCCAGCTTCGTGCCCGGCTCTTGAAGCACGTCTTGACGTCAAGCACGTGAAGAATATTCAATTGGACGGCAATTCCACGAGTGGCTTCAGATTGACACAAGAGACGATCATAATAATAAAAAGACTCGAGCAGTTCTCCTTCGAGAAACAAGCGGTTCTCCTTCGACTGTTGAAGGTGGTGCAAGCGTCCTTAGCCACAATCCCACCAAAAGGCAGCCCGAGCAAAGTCCCGGTTGAGAAGGTTTTGCTCGGGAATCAAAACAGTGGCGCACCCACAGTCACCCCAGCAGAAACCCTCGGCGCTGTCGATCGTCAACAGCGTCAGGGCCTCGCCGAGGCCATGCTCGGGCCTCGGGTCCCACTGGACAAACGTAGAATACCCTCCCAGTCGAATGCGCGGGGCGTCGTATTCTTCGCGATAATGGTCGGCAAGGTCGTCGTCGTTCTTGAGTGGACCCAGCAGGCGCTCGAACCGATAATCGGACCAGTCTGGAGCCATTTGTTGCAAGGAGAGGCGCAGAAACTTGGGTACACGGGCATCCTCCTCATAGTTTATGCTATCGGCATTGGTAATGGCATTGTCCAGAAAGCCCCACTCGGTGACAGGTGCGGCGTTGAAGGACTCGTGATAAATGACTCGAAAGTTGGTTTGATCAAACGGGTCGTCCATGTTCATGCCTCCAAGGTCGTCGTACATTGTGGCAAAGAGCTGCAATACTCCCGTCTCGGGAAACTGTGCCAGCGGCGGCGAGACGGACAGATTGACCTGCATCAGTAGCATCATGGGCTGATTAGACTCATCCCGCGGGTACTCGTTGATCCGATCCTGAGGCCAGTATGGGTGGCCCACGAGCTGGCTGGGGCAGGTGGGATGATCACGCTCATCCTCTTCCACCACCGTGGCTGCCAGGATGTCCAGCTTGCTGGCGTCAATCTGCGCTTGGTACGGGGAGAGGTCGGGACCTCCTTGGTCGGGATCATCATTGCCACCAGCATCCTCCCGATCCGCATCATCTTCGTCATCGTCATCATCACTTTCGTCGCCATTGTTGAGGCGCATGGCCCATTGGGGCTCGCTCAGCACCTTGACACCTGAGGTCCGACCCGCACCAAATTCGTATGAGAGGGAGTGGGCAGAGGGCTGCACACACGAAAAAGGGAGCGGCCTTGGCGCCCCGGATGACAGTCAAGCGCACCTACCTTTGGCTTGGGCATCGTCCACTTTTGCCCCTTGCGGGTTCTTGGCACCACCGACGACCAGGACGTCGGTGTTGCCCGAGACCTTGCCGACGACATGATGGCCAGCAGCCACGGCTTGAGCCTCAATCTCCTTGCGAGTGCCACCGGTAAATGTGCCAGTGAACACGACGGTCAGAGACTTGGTCGAGGTGGCCTTTTTTTGACCGGGCTGGACCTTGGCCGATTTGGGCTTGGGCGCGGCCTCCTCGGTGTCCTTGGCAGGCTTGGCGGGATCATTGGCCTTGTTCCGAACCATTTCCTCCCACTGAGGCTCGGTCACCACGAGCGCGCCTGAGCAGTGGCAGAAGCATGAAAAAGGATGATGAGCCAAACAAAAGGGACACGGCAGCCACCGCACATGTCGTAAACGGAACACAGGGCGGGAGCGATGTGGCGTACCATGACGGTGTGCATCATCGACCTTGGCACCTTGAGGGTCCTTGACGCCACCGACCACGAGAACGTGGGTGTTGCCAGACACTTTGCTCGCGACTTGATAGCCGGCTTCACGGGCCTGATTTTCAATGACCTGCCTCTTGCCACCGGCAAAAGTGCCTGTGAACACGACGTTGGTCACTCGATAGGAGGGCACTGGGGTGCCTGTGCCCTTTGTGCGGGCCACTCCAGGCTCTGCGGCGGCCGAGGCCCGTTTGGCCGCGCTAGACGCCGAGCTCTTTTTGGATGCTGCCGGTGCACGTTCCTTTTTGGGAGCGGCGCTGCTTTTCTTGACCGGGGCACGCTTCTTTGCGGTCTGAGGCTGACTGCGCGCGCGCCAAGCATCTTCGCTCAAAATAGTAATTCCTGTGTTGTTGTCATGTTGTTTTGATGCAGAGGTCAGTCATCCAACAAAAAAAAAAAAGAGTCACAGTCATAGCGACGCGATGAAGGTTTGCAAGCAGGTACACACCACGGGAGCTGGCATCGGCCCATTTGGCGCCGTGCGGGTCCTGAACACCGCCAACGACGAGCAGATCCACCTTGTCGGAGATCTTGCCAACGACACGAAAGCCATTGGCTCGGGCCGCCTCCTCCACCTCCTTGCGATTCCCGCCCTCAAAGGTGCCAGTAAAGACCACCGTCTGCACTGGCAGCGTCGCCCCCGCCCCCTTGACCATGATAGCGATCCTTGAACTCGGCTGACAGCCAGTGAACTGCTGCGATCGTAAAATAAAAATGCCACAACACTGTCGGCGCCAGCGCCAGATTGGCTGAAAGAACGCCGAAGCACATCTCTGCTATTACCTTTGTTCTCACGTTACACCAAACCCGCTTGAGCTCCGCCCCTCTGCGTGCCTAAATTGGCATTGAATCATGTTGCGACAGGAATCAAGATGGGATCCTTGCCAAATTTCTAATCCTCCAAACATGAAAATATTAGCTAAACTCATTCAAAGAACGCCAAAACAACATCAACAACTGACTTTTGTTTTATCAGCATCGATGACATTTTGATGCACAGAACACACACACACAAACACACACACACACATATTATGAAAACGCGCGCGCACACACACATATGGAAACGCACACACACACACTCGAATTGCACACACGCAGACGTGCGCGCACGTTTTTTCGGACGCACGCTCTTTGACACAGGCTCTCAGGCACACGGCACAGATTCATGCAAACGCCTTGAACGCGTAAAGCAGACTGATGGTGGCCAGCGCGCGCGTTCAGGTTACCAAAACTATCCATGGCGCGCCTATGACCAGGTAGCCTCGGCACGCATGTACAATGGAGAAAACCGCTGCCGCCTTGCACAAATCAAGCGCCAACGCGACGCCCAGAACATCTTTGACGATGGCGTCGCCACCTTGCCTTCAAGTCTCCCCGACTGCCCCGCTGTATAAGCCAGGGTTCAAGTACCCGCCATTTGACACGCCCCCGCGTCTGCGTGTCTGCGTGTTTGTTGCCTGCGGACCAACATGTCGATCCGTTTCGTGTCGTGGGCCGACGTAGCCAATTGCACATTGTCCTGTCATCCAAGTGCCCAAAACACCATGCAAGTCCAACGCTCTGCGCTCACGCCTAACTTTTGCCGGCTTGATCGCTTCTTGACCGTTGGCCCTTCTGCCTGCCCTTCTGCTCTGCCTGCCTTTCTGCTCTGCCTGCCCTTCTGCCTCCTGGCCATAGCTTGATTTACTTGTGGTACTTTTACAGCTGTCGCAATAGAGCCTTTCTCTTGTTTTCTTTTCATGTTGTTGATTTGAAACGCAGTGCACACGTAAGACTGGGACCAAACTTACGCCATATAACGCCAAGCAGCAAACTTGTTAAGCCAAGTCACGCTGAATCATTTTTAGTTTACGCCAGATTAGCGATTGGCGCTGGCGGGAGTGTACAACGACTCCCATCTCATCTCTCTTATGCCTTGTAATTAAGCTTGGCACAAAACCTGCGACGGTACACAGCTCTGACCACTCAGCATCCTCTGATGTTGCTATCTCTTGTTTGCCTTTTGTTCCTCTATCTTTGTCTAAAAGCCCCTCACCATGCGTCACATTCTCTGATTTACCCACAAAACCACTGCAGTTTATTTCTACGCTGCCACATCTTCTCTGAATCTGTCTCTCACACACACAGCATCTCTGCATTTGCCGCTGTGCCACACACACTCTCTCTATCTCTCTCCATCGCCGCCGCGCGCTTGTCGCGTCGCCGATCCGGGCCCAAACGTTGCCAGGAACAAGCATCTATTGCCGCTAGGAGCAGCCGCTAGGACGTTGTCTTGCCTGGTCTGGTCTGGTCTGGCCGTGGTGGAAGCTGTGGTTTGATTGACACGCTCCGCGCCTGGGCTCTGTGCTGGCGCCGCGTCATTCTCCCCAGCTCAGCGTCGCTGCCGTCTTGAGCACGTCTGCCAGGCAACGTTAAGATGGGCCGCTTGTTCAAAGAATATCTGAGTGACCCTCGCGTCTACATCTGTGCCAACTGCCATACGCATCTCGCAGCGCACGACTCGCTAGTTTCCAAGGTATCGCCGACGCCTCAGGCCTTCCGCTCGCACCCCGCCCGCGGACGCGCACTTTGAGCTCATTCACCCGCCCTCAACATCTGCCTTGAGTGCGTTTGCAGAGCTTTCAAGGGCGCCTCGGCCGAGCTTATCTCTTCAACGATGTCTGTTCTGCCCGCATCGGTGACATCATTGTTCAAGATGTCGTTTCGCTGCCCTCGTCTGCTTGCGCATCAAGCCCGCGCGTCGTACAGCTCACTGCCAGTTCGCGTGCTAGCAGGTGGTCAACATTGATGTGGGCCCTGCACAGGAAAAGATGCTCATCACAGGCCTTCACTCCATTTGCGATGTCCACTGCAACATATGCCGCTCCTACCTCGGCTGGAAATACGTACGTGCTCGTGAGCCTCGCTTTCCTCGCCAGCCTTTGCTCAGCAGCACGCTTGAGCTTGTCCAAAAATACTTCATGACAGGGCATCAATGCGCCGCTCACGGGGTATCGCTACCTTTTTCTCCTCTAGGAAATGGCTTATGAGCAAGAGCAGCGCTACAAAATCGGCAAAGTCATTCTAGAAAAGGCACACATTGAACGCGAAAGCGGCTGGCACTGACACTGACACTGAGCAAGCACCGCTCTCTGCCCGCGTATACCCTCGCTGCCTCTCTCTCCCGCCAGGTTCTCGCCTTGTTGTGTTCCTTTTATTTGACAAGTCTTCCGTTCTTCGTTCCCGCCCATGGATGTGCGCTTTGATGTCTAACTCTGCTCCGCCAGCCTGTTTCTGAGTGTTTGTTTTGATGGCGTTGAGCTTCGCTGTTTGTTGTTCATGTGCCCCAGATCTTCTGCTGTCGGGAGGCTGGGCTGCGACATTTTTTTTTCCAAAGCTGTCTCATGTGATCGAGCTCGCCTTGTAAAATAGAGTCTTCCTTCTTGCCTGTCAAAGAGCCTGTGAATATCGATTAATTTTTCAGAGAGCACTAGACGCGACAGGGTTGCCCAGATGCCAGGCACTACTCCATGGCAGCAACGTCGACGATGGTCTCCGTGGTCAACGTCTTGTGAACGGGGCAAAAGTTGGCAATTTGCATCAACTTGTTGCGCTGATCTGCCGTCAAGTCGCCCTCGAGCTGGACCTTGACAAAAATTTTGTCGACCTTGCCTGCCAAAGCCAGACCAGTGAACACAAAGAGGGCAGCAGAAGCATCAAAAGCGGTACAGTGCCATGAGCCCGCGTCTTGATCAAGTCCACATAGCAAGGCAGAGGAGAACAGGCGAGCAATGGCGTACCGGTCTTGGTGGTGCAGGTCTCGCAGTCCTTGGCATAAATACGGTCGTGCTTTGTGAAGACGCGAATGCGCTCCAGAGGAATGTTGTTTCGGTTGGCGTAGAGACGGACGGTGACCGAGGTGCAAGCACCGAGGCTGGCAACAAGAAACTGATAGGGGTTCATGCCGGTGTCCTGGCCATCAGGAAAGGTCATGGGCTCGTCCACCAAGGTTTCGTGACGGCCATCCAGCACAACGTTCTATTAGCGATGCAATGTGTTATGATGGCGTGAATGTCAGTGTCAAATAAAGGTCGACGTGGGCACACAAGCCAGCGGCGACCCGCTCTTGGCAATCAGATGTGACGACACTCGGACCTGATAGGGAGGGCCGGCAAGGGTCTCCTCCACCTGGACCCAGCCGTCCTCGCCCACGAACGAGGGCTTGAAGCGGCGGGCAGCCAGCTGCACTGCGGGGCTCATCACAACCGAGCTAGGCCGAGCTGCCAACATGGACAGCTGCCGACCACCAGCCAGGGCTTGACGCAGAAAGGCGGCCATGACTAGATTTCTGCGGCACATTCCATCATGAAAAAAAGAAAATTAGAAAGAGGCAGAGATGCGATCAAGGGCAGCGATAGGTAGCTTCAAGCAGACCAAAAGCTGCAGGCACGGGAGCCAAAACCAGTTGGGCGGCGCGCCAGCATCGGGGACCAACGCACCAGAGGAGTTGTCAAGAAGCTGAAGATGCACGACGACGAGCAAAAAACCAAAAGGCGATGATGGCTCTCAATGACGCAGTGGAAAAATGCCCCAACGGACCACATGCCCCTCCCATCACTCATCACTGATCACTGCTCGGAAATGGTCATACGGATTGGGCTTCACACCCTGTCTGTTTAAAGGGCTTGATCAGCAGGATGATTGCGATGGGCAGCACTCCCAGACTCAGTCCTAGCCCTGCTGCCAAAGGCGTTGACTTTGCTTTCCTGTCTGCCGTTTGACTGCCGCGACCCCGACCACGAACTTGACCGTTGTCACGTCGGGGCTCTCTGCTGGGCCATAATGGGACAAGACCCTTCCTTTG
This sequence comes from Monosiga brevicollis MX1, assembly GCF_000002865.3. Taxonomy (NCBI): domain Eukaryota; class Choanoflagellata; order Craspedida; family Salpingoecidae; genus Monosiga; species Monosiga brevicollis. Next base: position 48,989 of record NW_001865042.1, read on the forward strand.
GTGCAAAAGGCGCCATCCCCCGCCATGGCCGGCCGAATGTTAATCAACCAGCCTACAACAGGCCGATGCCATTCTACCCTTGACAACGACCCACAAGGGGATCGCGCGCCAGTGAGGGAGGCGCGGACGGGCGCGGTGTAAGAAGCAGCGAACGGCGCCGAACGCCCATCGATGCTTGCATCATGACAACACCAACAACAACAACTGTTTATTTATTTCCCAGGGAATCGTATTAATTTCCCAGGGAATGTTTATTTCCCAGAGCAAAAGTATACTCTGATCCCCTTAACTTCAACTTCAAACTTCCCTCTTCAATTTTAAAAAAGTCGTTGTGGTGAACTCGCACACGACAACAGCATCGACGACCTGCGCACGCACACACACACACACACACACACACACACACACACACACACACACAGGGGTCTGGACCCTGGAGCTCGCGCGCGACAGTGGTGCGCTCGCTGTTGGCCGACTGGAACGGGAGGCGCGTTGTTGACTGTGAGGAGAGGACGGCTGCAACGGGTTTGAGTGGCTTGAGGCTTTCTTGCCGTCGGTTGCGGGCCACTGAGCTTGGCTAGCTCGGCCGGCAGCACCGACTCAGCATGGCCGCGCCGAACGAGGGGCCACCCGAGCTGGCCAACGACACCGAGTCTGCGCTCCAGTCGGATCACGACCAGACACCAAGCGCCTCGCCTCCAGTGGACCACCCGTTGTCACGCCCGGAAACCCTCTCCGACGCTGCACCGCTCTCATCCCACCAGCTTGAGTCGGTCTTTCCTGCATCGCTCCCCACCGAGCAGGCGGCCACAACGCTACAGCCCTCGGCCGAGACACCCACCCCGCCTAACATCGAACCAGTGCCCGAGCTCCCCACAGACGTCCAGGAAGAGATCGAGGATGACCTTGTACAAAGACTGCGAGCCAACACGTGCGTCAGCTCTCGTTCTCACGACTTACTCCCACACAACCCGTCGAGCCCCAGTGTTGTTGTTGTTGTTGTTTGTTTGTTTTTTTCTTTTTTTTTTCTCACCCAGCTAACCCATCAACTGTCTTCGCAGCATCTCGGCACAGTTGGCAACTGGAATTGACTCGGAACTCAATGCTGCGATCCAGTCGACTCAACAGTATGTTTGTGCCCATCTCCACTTTGCGAGCAGGCCAAACTCACTCACTCGACCTTCGTGTTGCTGTCACACTTCCTGCTCAGCTTGTCGTATGTCAAGGAACTTGAAGCCAAATATGCCGCCAACCAAGAAGCGCTGCGCTCCTTGCTCTCCAGTACGTGACTGGTTTGCCTTTTCCCTGCACTATTGGCGCCGCACGGCCAATTCTCATGACACACCTCTGCATATAGCCATCACGCGCGAGAAGGAGAACTTGGCTGTTGAAGTTCGCAACCTGCAGCGGCAACTTCAGCTTGCTAGTGATGATGCGGCGCGCATCCACGAAGCCCAGTAAGTGAGAAGCAACCATGACCATGACCCCGTCTTTGAGCACCAAGCGCTCTGCCCCATCCCCCACGACTCACTTATCCTGTCACTCCCGGGGGAACGCTTAGCTTTGAGCAGACGCGACGCCTTCGTGAGCAGGTTGATCTCTTGCAGAGACAAAACGCAAGCCAGAAGCGAGCTGGGTTTCGACTGCGCAGAGTAAGATCGAACCGTCCATATCAGCGAGGCAACAAGACCTTCACACGGCCTGCTCATCTCCGGCCCTGTGCCTGCATGCATAGCGGTGGACCAATCAGAGCGCCGACGCCTCCCCTACCGACTCGCCGACTCAGCTGGACAATGCTCAAGAATCCGCACGCCAAGAGTCTGACCTGATTCGAGCTCTCATCGAGCCACTCGAGCACGAAGTGGAGTTTCTGCGGAATCGCCTCTCCGCCACCGTACGCGTCCACAGATCCGCGGTTGCCCCTTTCCACGTATGCCAAACCGATTTCAAGTCGCCGGCTGGCTTTCTTACCGCCATGTTTTCTGCTCTTGATCTTGGCGTAGGCCCTGGCCTCTAGCCAAGAGGGTGCTGCTCAGTCGTCCGGGGCGTTGGAATCTCGGCTGGAAACAGAAAAGGTGAAGCACTTGAAACTTGGCTGAAACTTGCATGTCAGCCACCCCAACGCAGGCGCTTTGATGTTCACGCGGGATGCTCTTCGCCATGCCCTCAGATTCGCTGCTCCGACCTGGAGACAGAGCTGGATGTGCTCAAGACACAGCGGCAAGTGCTGCGTCGGGAACTGGACATGGCGCAGCTCGAGTTTAAGAATTTAGAGACGGAGCATGCCGAACTCAAGACGACGTGGCACGAGGCCAACGAGAGCTTTCTGCATATCCAGCGTACTCTTGAAGAAGAAAATGACCGCTTGCGCATTCGAGCTGGTGAGACGAATCGCACGGTTGATGAAGAGGTGGCTCTTCTCGAGGCCAAATTGGAGGAGGAACGGCAGACGCATGTTCACATTACCGACCGCCTCAAGCGTCAACTCGCCGATATGAAGGAACAGTATGAGGCAAGCACGGCTGCTGCTCGAAGCCAATGGCAGCAGCAGGAGGCTGAGCTTCGCGCCGAGCTGAGCCGCCAGCAGATGGAGCTCAAAACCTTTGAGGAGCAGGTGCACACGTTGCGCGCCAACAGCGGAGCCGCAGATCCCAACACCTCCATCCGCTCCGATGCCAGCTTTCGTGCGTCACAGGAAATGAACAACGAGTACGAATCGCGCCTCGTGCTCATGCAGGAGCGCCTGCAAGCTGCCCAGGCCAAGGAAGCAGAACTTCACCTTGAGTTTGACCGTGAACGCAAGGTACCGCTTTTTGCTACTGCGCCCTGACCCGCCCATCGCGCTGCCCCATGCCTGACAAAAGCCTCTGGGCGGCTCACACGCCGATATCTGCCCATTGCAACCTAGACCATGGCCAAGGAAGCCGCAGTGCAAGCACAGCGCCACCAGGCCAACCTCACCCGCTGTCTCCAAGCGCAAGTGAGTATGCTAGTGTTCTGAGCCCCTCGTGCCGCCCTCTCCGCGACAAAGGCTCCCCGCTACTAAGGCTCCCCGCGCACAAGTTAATCTGGTCCTTGGATGTTCGACGTGCCAGGAAACCATGTTGTTGCAGTCGTTTCGAACCACAATTCGGGAACAGGTGGCTTTTGCCGAGGAGAGCGTCGTATCGTTGCCAGCGCGACTGGATGCGGCTTCTGACACGGCGCAGCAGTTGGAAGCCATGCTTCACGAGTACAAGGATGAGGTAGCACCCTTTCAAGCACGCGATTGACGCGGTTTCTTTGATCGTGCCACGTCTCTCACGGTTTCCTTGATCGTGCCACGTCTCTCATTTCACATCAACCCGCTCTGCGTCTAGTTTGACCGCACAGATCGGGCCAAGTTTTCAGAAACCAAACGCCTTCGCAAGGCACTGACAGGCTTCGAACAGGTTTGCACGCAAGTCGAGAGGTCTTGCTCTAGGTCTTGCCCCACCGGTGTCAGTCTCACAATGTGACGCACCTTTTGGACCCTGTTTTGTGCTAGTTCTTTGCCAAACTCAATTCGGCTGGCCAGCTTGACCAACCAGTAAGCAAAACGAGCGGATGTTGCCAAATCACCCTCGGTTACCGGCTCACCTTTTTCATGTCTGGCATCTATTTAGATCACCAAACAAGATTTGCTTGATACGTTGCGTGAAGGTGTGTCATGATGTTTCTGGATCCTTTATCCCTCCCCTTGTTTAGTATTTTGATGCCATGCTTGCGCTCCCGCTCATTTTACCAACGGAGCAGAGGATGAGAAAACAATGGCACTCAAGGAGCAGGTTGCAAAGTTGACGCAAGAGCTCGAGTCGCGCGATGCCCTGCAGGGCCGCTGCGATAAGCTAGAAAAGGATCTTGAACTCTCGCATGAGGTGACCGTGGAACTCACGACCAAGCTGCAAGTCCTCGAGGTGAGTCTGTGCAATTCAGACCGCGCGTCGGCATGCCACCAGCAAGCAGCCTGTTCCCCCGCCTCAGTTGACGGTCTTTGTTGCGCCAGCAATCTACGGCTGATCTTCGACAGCAGCTGCAAGCTCAAGAAGTGGAGCTGCAAGCCCAGCGGAGTCGGAGCAACACCAAGTAGAAAACACATCTCGGCCACCTCGGATGTAATCTTATATCGCACCGTATTCACAGATTCCAAATCCCTCATCCCCACCCCCCCAAACATGGAAGTACTGCCAAGCTTCTGGCAAGCACCCACACCCCGCTCACTTGTCAACTCACTCCCTAAGAAGGACCAATCCACCACACACACACACACACACACTTTTTTTTTTTTTTTTCTCTCAAATTTCATTTTTTTTTTTTTTTTTTTTTTTTTGTTCAACAAAATTCAAATTTTTTTTTTCCAGCACACACACGTCTCGCATCGTGCTCGTCTTCTCCGGCCGAGGGAATGGCATTGCCGCCTGCCGTGCTCAAGGTTGCCCAAAACGCCCATGCTGCTCACTCTAGCGCCGACAACATGAGCGCACGTACGTGCTTTTTGCCTCGGTCGCGTCGTCGCCAAGCGGTGATTGTTGGCTCTGTGTGTGTGTGTGTGTGTGTGTGTGTGTGTGTGTGTGTGTGTGTGTGTGTGTGTGTGTTCTGCTTCCACCACTACCGTCCATTCGAAACCCCTGACCCCGGGCCGGCTTTGCTCAACCCCCCATCGTGCATTCTATTCCTGTAGAGCAAACCGCTGCTTGTCTCGAAGCCGTAAGCTTTGCGCCTGTTTTAAGTCCCTTCTAGCACTTGTGTCACATTTGGAAGGCCTTGTCCCCGTGCTTGGGCTCATCTCGACTTGATGGCTCGCGCAGGTGGAGACCAACCATGCCGCCATCTTTCATATCCTGTCTGGACGGACCGTCAACATCAAAGCCAGTAAGTGACCTTTTGTCGCCGCTCGACAAACTAGGATGGCGCCATTGCCGTCTTCTCAAGCACTGCACTCACCTGGTCTTGAATCATGATCTCGAAGCCTCCACGCTGGCCCTCCAACACATTGACCTTGCCATTAGCCATGTAGTTGAGTACGTGACACGGGCTACCTCTCACTTTTTGAAGCCACGTCACGGCTTTCCACACCACCCGGCCACTGACCATTTTTCACCTTGCTATGATCTGCTCCTTCTGCTCCTTCCCGACTGTTTAGACTCAATGACCAAGCTTTGCTTGTGGACTTGCTCCCCACCATCTGCCAGTGGTACGTTGACCCTTGCAGGGGCGCGCTGGTTGGCTTTTGGCGTTGGACGTTGCCTCAAGTTGTTAATGCTTGACTTTGTTTAGCATGCGGTCACCGGAACGCCCGGAGCTGGCACCCTCGATGGGTGCCGTGTCCGAGCTCCTGCCAGCTTTGCAGGCGCTGCTCGAAAGCAAATATTCTCACTACATCTCAGCCTCACTCGACGCCATTGAGGCCATGATGGACTCGCATAAGACCGTGCTCGCCGAGGCTGCCCTGCACGCTAGCATGAAGCCCGAGAACCTGGAATCGGTTTCTCTCAGCCCCATGCTTGCCCACCTTGCTCTGATCCAACAGCGTGTTGGCAAGTTGGCCAAGCGCAGCGACGATATTGCTGAACCCAGCCAACGGGTATACCGGCGCATTTGCAAGGTTATCGGTGACGAATAACTCGTGTCTGTTCTCGTATCGTGTGCACATTGCCTTTTTTTTTTTTTTTGCCCGCGGCTTGTCTAGTTCTACCAAGCGTGACTCTGTCATAACCGACTTGTGCCCCCTTTCTTCCTGTGCCTACCACCCGCACCCTGCCCCTCCTCTTGCCTGCACGTCACATGTCTCTTTATCGGCAAACCCGCCCTCCACTTTGTTTTCTTTTCGTGTTTTTTCGCCTTTGCAATTGTTTTCCGGCCGTTGTGCCCCTGTCGATGAAGCGCCAGCAGAGTAATTGCTCAATTTCAAAACCAAAACTGTGCTTATTTGACAAACGCATGCGCCTCACGCCGCGTCTCAGTCGGTCAACTCGCTTAGCGAGCCATGGATGCCTTTGAGAAAGTACACGCTGAGATGAACCGATCTATTCAAGTTCATCGGCGTCCTCCTCGCTGTAAAACTGCTCAAAAACATATTGTAGCACATCAAGATAAGGGGCCAGCCCTTCGACGGCTCGAAGTGGAATGGACATTAAATCAAAGGCCACAGCCGTTGGCATGTTTGGCTTGGCACTCTCGGGCTTGGGGATGCGTGGATAACGCTGCGAAAAATGCGTCAGCAGCAAAGCACGAGCCCGCGTATCGTTGGCGATTGTGATGGCCTCCTCGGTGGTGCTATGACGCTTGCCGACGGCATCTGCCTGCAACTCAGCCTCAAAGGTGGCTTCGTGGATCATCAGGTCCACGTCAGGGCAGAAACGGGCAAAAACGTCACAGGGCCGGGTATCACCCGACCAGGTCAGCGACCAGCCGCGAGTGGAGCGCAGGCTCAGACCAGTGGCATGCCGGCAATGATTCACGGGCAGCGTCTGGAGCGACAGTTGCATCTTTGCCAAGGTGGAGGCCAGGGCGTCGCGCGTGGCCTTGACCAGACCTGAATCTTCCACTTCCGAGCTCTCGTCCTGTTGCAGCTCAGCTGGAAAGCAAAAGTCGTTCCGCAGAAAGTAAAAGTCACGTTTGGGCACAAACCCGACCGTGCGCAAGACCTTCATGATGGCCATGGGACCAACAATGCACAGGGGTGAGTTGGGCTCGCCCCGCGCCGCTCTGGCGCGCTTGCGAGCCCGCATCAAGCCAGGCATCCCCAGCAAGTGGTCAGCGTGCACGTGTGAAATGTGCACAACTGCCAACTTGGCCAAGTGCTCTGCTTGCGCTGTGGGGCCCAGCAGACGAAGGAGCTGTGCCGTTGAGCCTTCTCCGGCGTCCATGAGCAAGGTCCACTGCAGGGCTGCCTCGTCGTCGTGTTGGGCCACGAGCATGGAGGTGACATTACGATACTTGCTTGGCACAGCCGAACCAGTTCCTAGAAAGTGGACCACCGGATTGTTCCAGCTGGGTGTGGCGCTCGCCGAGTCTTCAAACTTGGTGGTGGGGAGGCGTTTTTGATACTCGGGCAGGGCGCGCACCAGGGCAGCGGCCTCGGCCGCCTTGACGGGCATCCAGGAACCGCGCAGGATGGCTTCACGATTCATCAACTGGCGGGCCTGCTCGGAATACCTGACGTCAGCACCATCGTTGTCCGCAAGATCTGTGGCAGTGCTAACTTCCGAGTTGGCCTCGGTGGCCTCGGTCTTGGCGCGCTTCGACTCGCGGCCCCGGTCTTGACGCGTGCGGCGCTTGTCTGAGAGCAGCCGCCGCGTATCAGAGACGTCAGCGCGAAGATAGGTGATTCGAAGGGGGTCGGAGGCCACGAGGCGGCCTTCCTGCTGCATTTGTTGCGTGCTGGCGGGGCTGAACTCTGTTGGAAGAGTGGGTACATCAAGCTGCTCGACGCCGTAGGGACGCGGAAAGACGGGTGGGAGGATGGTGTTGAGAATGCATTGGTTGGTGGCGTTGGCTAGATGGGTGATGCGTCGATCCTGCTCGGGATCCATGACAACGTGGCGCGCGCGAGGACCAAAAGCGTTCAAAAGGTCGGCATACTCGGGCGTGTGTACGGTGGCCCAGGCAGCCATGTGGTAGACTGTGCCATCGCGGTCCAGGCTGGCAAAATGCTCAGCCACGGGACGAAGACTATCGAGCGTCTCTGCGGGGCTGACGTCGAGGATGGCAAAGGCGGGTGGGCAGAGGGGAGGCGAGAGAACCTCGTCTGGCTGCACAATACGGCCATCTGGAACTTGCACGGCCTCGCCGCGTTTGAGTTGGCCGAACAAACGACCTGGGGGCACGCCCAAGGCCTTGGCCTTTTCAACGTCGAGGGTACCTGGCTTGTCACAAAAATGACCAACAAAGGACAAAACACGGTCGGCGCTGCCCTCGAACGAAGGGTCAGCGCTGCGCGGTGAGGGACGAGCAAAGATGCGCATCTGCAGCTCGTCGTCGGCAAAGGTCTCGACCGTGGAAACGTCCTTGTGTCGCATGTAGTTGACGCCACAAAAGGCCTTGCCGCTTTCAAGGTATGGTCCGAGGTCCCCGGGCGTGTAAAAGTTGAGGGGCTTGGCAGGAGGACCTGCCAGGCCATAGGTCAGAGCAAACCCAAAGGCACCTCCAAGCGAGTCCCAGGCCATGCGCGTTGCCCAGACATGCGAGCATTTCAGTGGTTTGAGCCTGGCGCACAAGCAATCCAAGAAAAAAAAAAAAAAAAAAAGGTGTTGAGGTAAGGTAAGAGCCACGCAGAACATGGTGTGGGTGCAAGGTGCGAGCAGGAGGCGGGATGGTGGGAAGGCGAGGGACTGGGCGATGTTGACTGACTTGTACTCTAGGCAGTAGCGTTGAATGCCTTCGGGGCAGTTGAAGAGGTATCGGTTGCGATGACCCACGACGAGCACGGCGGGGGCCAGATCGACACGACAGCCGAGCTCTTGGGCAAAGTTGGACATGTCAGCGTTGAGGACGCGCGTGACCTCGAGTTTGTCAATCAGCGTCCCTCCGGCCATTCGATATGCTCGCCTCTGCACGGCCGCATCCATCAGCCCGCACGAGTGCCAGACCAGCCGCCGCCCCCACATGCCCGATCCAAGCGGCAATGTGCTGGGCCGTAGCCGGGTCAGGCCTTGGCGTGGTGAGACTCTTGCCCCTAAAGCAGCAGTCAAAATGCGCAATCTCGCGGCCAACAGAGCACGCGCGACGGCTTGCCCCGATGTAAACGAGAGCCCCGCCAAAATCAGCCAGCTCGTCGCTCACACACACACACACACACACACACACACACACACACGTGGTCCTCGCTCGCCTGCAACAAAAATTACCACCAAGTATTTGCCATGAGTTCCCGGCTGAGAGCAGGTCCTCAGTCAACCACTGACCCTGCTCCTCCACAGCATCTCACAACGTCCGCCCTGCCATCCCGCACGGCACCGCACGGCACCGGAACATCCTCAACGCGCTGCCATTTCTTACCGTTGCAAACACGAGAGAGAAAGAGAGAGTGTGTGTGTTTGAGTGAGAGAGTGAGAGTCACAGGGAGAGAGAATGAGAGATGTAGAGAAAGTCAGAGGCAGAGGCAGAGGCAAAGAGAGACATATCCGCACAGCCAGAGAAACAGTAGATGCCACAACGCATACAAAGGAAAACAGATAGCAGACAGAGAGAAAGGGACCGATACAGACTGAGAGGCAGAGATAGACAGCAAACAAACAGAGAGAGAGAGACAGAGACAAACCACTGAAATTTCTGAGAGAAGAGAGAAGTGCCGTGTGTGATATGTTTTCAAAATCCCAAGTGTGTTCTTAAAAAAGAAGGATGAAATCATCTATTTTTAGCATCAGATTCATGTCAGTGATTTTTTTTATTTTTTTTTTGATTTTTTTTTTGCGCGCGCGATCAGAGAGAGCCAGAGGCAGAGACAGAGACAGAGCCAGAGCCAGAGCCAGACGGACAGCCAGAGCCAGAGACAGACGGAGTGGGGGAGGAGCTCAATCTTTTTGGCTTCAGGGTGTGGGCGTGAAGATGGTGGTGGTACCTTGTGTGGTGCGACAGGCGGCTCGTGTGGGAGTTCGACCGGGGCGGCGGGCCTTGGCTGCCGTGGCCGTACCACCCTGGCCGCAGCGTTATCAGAGGCAAGAAGATCTGCCGTTGGCTGCTCGTCTCACGAGGGCCCGGGCTGATCCGGATGGCCACGTTCATGTGGGGTGGGCTGATGGCACTGAACACAAGCTACACCGCAAGTGGCTACGTGATGTTGACCCCGCCCTCACCAATCCCACCTCCCTGCAGCGTGAAGCTACACCAGAGCAGCTCGCGGCGGCTCATGTCGCCGACGCCTGGGTGGATGACCAAGGTGCACTCCATGTAACCTTTCAGGAGTCGGATGGCCCATCTCGGGTTGTTCTGGACCAAGCCTGGCTCGCCTTGCATACCCGCGGGCAGCGCGCCACGGCCACAAACCCCGCTCCTGCCTGGCGTCCCACTCCGGCTCCGCTTTCTCTGGCTGAGATTGAAACCCTCCTGCCCACACATCTCCCAAGCCCCGGCGACTTTGCGCCGCGCCGCATCCCGCGGTCGCAGTTGCTCGAGGACCCGCTGCCTGCTTTGACTGCAGTCCAAGAAGACGGCATGGTCATCATTACCGACATGCCCACCTGTGATCTGCGGGACCCAGACACGTCCACGCAGCAGCCTCTCATCGAGGCCACAGCTTTGGCCATGCGCCAATTTGGACAGCTCCAGCGCACCTTCTATTCAGATGGCCTCTGGGACACGGCACCCAAGGACGCCGCTGACGTCAACGACACTGCTTACACCAACCTGGGGCTGCCCCTCCACACCGATGCCACCTACATGCGCGAGCCCCCGGGACTGCAGCTGTTTTGCTGCACCGCCCAAAGCTCCGATGGGGGCGCTTCACTCTTTGGCCACGTGAATCTGGTTCGCGCCCAATCTCGAATCTCGTCCCTTTCCCGACGCTGATTCTCATTCACCTGTGTACACCGCCGCTTGTCTCTCATGGCTCATAACCTCGACCAATGTGGCAGGTACTCAAGGCCTTGTACGAGCAAGAACCGGATCTCTTGACGTATTGTTTCAACACACCCTGGGCTTTCCAGGCGCTTGAAACAAACGTCCATTATCATGCCATGGGCCCAAGTATGCCAGCTGCGCGCCCCCTTTGCGACCTCATATCGCTGGATCTTTTGGGGCCTCTTCACCAACTCATCCTGCGCGTCGGTGCCCAGTCTTCGGAGCAGAAGCGCCGCAGGATGTGGTGATGCGCTTCAATCCCACGGACCGGGCAGCCATGCCACAACTCACCTTTGATGAGCTCGAGGCCTACTATCACTGCCTCGAACGGCTCACGGCCCTCTTGGCGAGTCCCAAGTTGGTCAACCGCACGCACGGCTGCCCGTGCCGCCCCGCGCACGCAACGAACCTCACAATTCTCGATATCCACCCCTTGACTCCCAGGTGTTTGTATCACAGCGAGCGCTTGGCCGTGGGCGAAATGGCCGTGATCAACAATCACAAGGTTCTCCACGGGCGCGAAGCCTTTGTGGGCCATCGAAACCTGGTTTGTGGGAGGTTCCCCAGCTTGGTTCTCTTTTACCTTCTTTCTTCATCTTTTTTTTTTTTTGAACAGTGGGGGGGTGCAAGGCCCTTTCCAGAGCTCACAGGCTTCGGCCATGGCATTAGGTGGGCTGCTACGTCACCATGGATGAATTTCAGTCGCGGTTGCGCCTGGCCGGCCCCGATCAGCACGACCCACGCCGACACGCTTGAGCACATCAATCAAGCTGGTCGCGGGCCACCCTTGTCGTATCACGGCACCTCGAATGAACCAAGACTGCTGTGTTTCCCCCGCCCTAGGAGCCACCTCTGTAGCTCTTCATCCGTTACCATGAAGATTTACATTAATAAATTCAGAGAGAGACGAAAAAGCAGTGCAAAGTGTATGTGAGACATGTTAACGCTTTTCGCTTTTTCTTTTGGCTCTCACGGTCCTTCAGCAGCAGCACATTTCCTGTCTTGAACAACCTTCATCAATACATCGGTCTTGGGGACCCCATGGACAGACCTTCTCAATCCTCAACTTAACCCAACCTCATGTCGCGTCAGGCACTTCCTGCCAAAGGTCTACGCGCCTGTTTTCAAGCTGTGTCTCTGTCAACCTCAGGCGCCAGAAAAAAAATAAAAGGTCAAAAAATGCGAGAAAATCTGAAAAAATCAACACCAACAATTCACCCATACCTCTGCTATCACCTTGACTTTACTTGACCCTCTGGTCAACGATCCAGCCTCATCTCTGCTCGAAGAGGCCAAACCGTCTGACATCAAAACCCTTAAAAAGTTTAAATTCATTCTTTTAAAGTTTTATTCATTTTTTAAATTTTTTTTGGTTGACGCGGTGGTGACGCTGTCGAGTCCTCGAGCATTTCAAAGGGCAGCGGCCGACAGCGACGGCGACGGCGACGGCGATACAGCGACAGCGACAGCGACGGCCTTTTGAGCGCATCGCGCGTCTTTATTGTGTACATTACAAGGGGAGCTTGGGTAGGCAGTGGTCAACGTGCTCATCACTGCATCTCAACGTCATGTTCGCATCGCTCAAGTCCCTCTTGGGAGGTGGCGGCGATCCCAACTTTCCATTCGAGGTTCGAGCGTGCGAGGTAGCAGACCCGGATCGAGGCCGGTGCGCGCCGAGTCGTGGCACGTCGCGCTTAACTTATGCTTCTTGTGACCTCAGATCAAGGATGCACATCAAGTTCAACCACCGCGATGTGTGTGGCGCCTGCATCATGGCAAGCAACGCGTAAGGCCTCTCCCTCTCTCTCCCTCTGAAGCTCTCGGCGGTTCCAAGTCAGCTCGCACCTCCACCGTCATCCCACCGGCATTTTAACGCGCTTCTTGATCCATGCAGAGTGATGGCTCGCCTGTCACCATCTTTTGTCTTGATAAGAAAGAGGCCAGCGAGGAAGAGGTTGGTGTACAAATGCCTCATGCTTTTGCCCGAGTCGTAATGTTGGCGCTGTGAGCCAACCCCTTCCTCTGTGCCGGGCTGGCATGCTCATAGCTCAAAGCCGGCTTGAACGCCGTCAAGCGCTCGCGTACGCTGCGCCACCCCAACGTTCTCAAGTTCTTGGGCAGTACCGACTCTGAAACCATGCTTGCCATGGCCACCGAGGAAGTCATGCCTTTGCAGCAGCTACTGGATGACGCTGGCGCTATCAATGATCTTGGCATCGCCTGGGGCATCCTTCAAGTCACCGTGCGTTGCCCCCATGGTCCCTTAGCCTCACTTGTGGCTTTGGCCAGTCTCGCCCTTGCCGCCAACCCTCCGCGCCCCACCCTTATTTTAACAACTCCTTTTTTGCTCGACAGAAAGCCCTCGAGTTTTTGGCCGGTGCCGGTTTTATCCATCGCAATGTGGGCATGGGTGCCATCTTCGTCACGAGTCAGGGTGATTGGAAGCTGGTGCGTGCCCTGCTCTCCAATACCGACCTGACTTATTCCTTCTCGCCGCTCGCTGGCTTTCTATGACGTACTGGCCTTGAATGGGCGTTTCATCCAATCTCCGCACCCCTTAGGGAGGCATGGAGCTCCTCTGCACCAAGGAAACCCCGTATGAGGAGCTGGTGTGTTTGGCTCGCTCCCTTGCATGCGCACAGTCTGCTTTCAGGTTTCTTATCCAAACTCACTCCCGGAAATGATCTTGTGTTCAATAGCCCATGCCCCCCTGTCGTGTTTATGAGCCTCCTGAGGTCATCAAGGGCCAGCACGGCCGCGGTCACGTGTGGTCTGTCGACATGTGGGGCCTGGGATGTCTCATCCACGAAGCCCATCATGGCCTCTTGGAAAATCCCGAAGAACTCAAGACCATGAGCAAAATGCCCAAAAGTATTATCCCGCACTACGCTGTCCTGATTTCCACCAACCCCAAAACTCGGCCCTCGCCTCGCGAGTTCCTCGACCAAGGTCGCGCTCCGGGCAAGTACTTTAAAAACGAGTTTATTGACGCTGTCCTCTTTCTCGAGGAACTTGCCGTCAAGGAAAAGGAGGACGTGTCCGCATTCTACGGTCAACTGCCCAAAGTTTGTTGTAGCTGCATGCTGTTTCATCGTTCTGCTTGAGGGCACGGTCATATTCAACTGGGTTCTTCTCGCCATGTAGCTGATTGATGAGTTTCCACGCGACCTGTGCATCAAGAAGATTCTCCCTCAGCTTCTTCAAGCGTTTCAGTTTGGTGGAGCTGGCTACCAGGTGCTGGCACCCATGCTCAAAATTGGCAAGCTTCTGCAGGACGATGAATACACGGTCAGTGTAGCTTGTTCTTTTTACGCTTATCTCTCTTAGCCGATGCCTCGCATGTGCTGACTGCCCAGTCTTTTGCTTTTCTTCGTTCGTGCTTTTCCTCTAGCGCTTGATTGTACCCAATCTGGTTCAGCTCTTTGCCTCCCCCGATCGCGCCACACGCATTTCTCTCTTGAAGAAGCTGGGTGACTTTATCGGCTTTCTTAGCTCCGAAGTCATTTCAAATGACATTTTCCCCCATGTGGCGCAAGGCTTTGGGGACACAGTGCCAGCTATGCGTGAGGAAACCGTCAAGGCAATGTTGCACTTTGCTCCAAAGCTCAAGGCTGGCATTCTTGACCAGACCGTTACTAAATCCTTTCCCAAGCTTCAGGTCTGTGTCTTTGCTCCCCATGGCATGCACTGGAGGTCGCAGAGCATGTCCAGCCCGCCATGCTTTTTTTTTGTTTGAACTGCATTTCTTATTCTTATTCTTATTTTTGCAGGCGGACGAGAAGCCTGGCATTCGAACAAACACTACCGTATGTCTGGCCAAGATTGCGCCTCATCTCAGTACCAAGACGCGCAGTGCCGTTTTGGCCTCGGCATTTCTCAAAGTATGTTTGGTCAGCTCAGACATGGGCAAGCTCCGGTCTGCACAGTATGGTTCATCTCACCTAACGGTATTTCTGCTGCGCATCATTCCTTGATCCAAAGGCGACCAAAGACCCTTTCTTGCATGCGCGAGTTGCCGGACTCTCAGGCTTGTCCGTGTGCATCGAGTATTTTACTGCCACCGAGCTAGCCAAGCGCGTCTTGCCAATCGCTGCCCCCGCTGCTGTGGATCCAGAGGAGAGCGTTCGCATCGCCGGTATGGATGCTTTTTTTCGTCACGTTAGCACTGCACTTGCATCCCGGACGTTCCAGCGCGATGCAGACCTTACGTTTTCATCTGGATTTGTCATGGATCAGCACTCAAGCTGCTGCGCAGCGCTCAAGACGTCCTGCAAACGAATTCGGACAGCTTGGCTGAGGTACGTAGGTGGCGGTGGTTGGCGAATCTCCAGCGTGGGCGTTGCCCAATGCTGTCTGAATGTTGGCGGATGTTTTTTCCCACTCATTCTAACGTGCGATTACTCTTTTTTTTTTTGGTTGGTTCAAAGGCGGCCAAGGTAGCCAGCGAACAGCGGGCAGCAGCTGGGGAAGCCGATGGTTTGACTGCACCTGTGGCAGGGGCGAGTGGTACAGGCGCGCAGCTCCTCTCATGGGCCAATGCCGCTGTGGGTCAAATATCCAAGGGCGCCGGTGCCGGCAGCGCGCCAGGCGCAAAATCTGATCAGCTTGCGTCTACGACCAGCACTCCAGCGGTAGTTAAGCCAGTCTCAGGCCGTGGCATGTCGTTGAAGGCGAACCGCTCACCGCCACAGCGTGGTGCACTGGTCGACGAAGAGGACGACGATGAGTTTCATGATGCGTTGGGCGACGCTGAGAACGAAGACGCGGACGGATGGGAGGATGAGAAATGGGAAGATATGGAAGCTACGCCTGATGATGAAGTCGATCAAACTCAGCTGGCACGAACATCAGCTCCGGTTCCCGCCGATCGGTGGACAGCCTCGGCCGCCATCAGCACACCAGAAGCGGATGCAGATGGCTGGGGTACGGGTGATGGCTGGGATGAGGACGTGGACGTGGACGGCTGGGGTGATAGTGCTACCTCGAATGTCAAGCCCGAATCAAAGCCGGCCAAGGCGAGTGACTGGGGCAGTGACGACTGGGGGAGCGAAGCAGGCACTGCCAAGTCAATCTCTAGCGTCTCGAGCTCGGTCGATGGTGACGCAGCAGCTGAGGAGCGGCGCAAAGCACGCGAAGCACGCAAGGCTGAACGTGAGCTCCGGCGGCAGCAACAGCAAGCTGGATCGATAGCACGGAAAACGGGAGGACTGGGCGCAAAGCGCAAAGGACTGGGTGCTGTAAAGAAAGCCGATTAGGTTGACGTGACGAGATGGCATTTTGTCTGTCTTGTTTGGTTTCGTTTTTTTCTTTTCTTGTTTTCTGACGCTGGTTGCGCGAGCAGTTGTGGCGCGAAAGGTGAATTTCATAGAGAGAGATAAGAATAATAAAAAAAAAAAAAAAAAAAAAGAAAGGAACATCACTGCGCGGCTGCGGTGGTGGCAACGCAATTCAAGGAGGGACTAAGGTGTCAATTAAAAGTTATCATGCGATTCAGCAATGGTCTTGGACCACTCAAAATATAATGGAAGGAAAATTGTGGTATGCATGTTAAATCGGGGTCGGGAGGAGATGGGGTGTCTGGCGGACCAAGGCGTTTAGAAAGCGCCTGGATGTTGGTCACAGGTGACCACATGGCAAGCAGCGGGTGAGTTGAGCGAATGTCAAGGCTTACATTACAGTGTGAGTTACAGGGGGTAGATGGGGCAAGAGAACTGACTTGCGCTGCATAAAGACAAGACCTCCCAAGATGGCGGCGCAAATCAGCAGGATGGTCCAGGGAGCTTGGTAGGCGCTGGCTTCGATTTGGTTGTCAAGCGGTAGTGAGCGCTGCCGCTCGTGCCAGGTGTTGAGAGTGCTTGTCCAATGCATTTGAACAGCCTTGAGCAATGCGACCTGAATCAGAGGAAGAACGGGCGAGGTGGTGTCAATGAGCGACCAGAGGCACCCAGGAGAGGCTCGGGTTGGCGGGCGTGAGAAGCAGACCATGAATGTGTCGGCAACGGCCAATGCAGCGGGCAATTCGGTGGCCACTGGGTTGAAGATGTCAAAGCAACCGTCAGATTTGTGGCTGAGGTTTCCATATACTTCAACGGCAAAACCAAGGGGCGCCAGCTCACGGCCGACGACGTAATCAAAGGAGGTACCGGAGGCTGGATAGTCGAGGAGCTGATGAGCGGCTCCGCCCTGGAAGGAACGGTCAGGAATTTGGGACGAGTGAAGACGCAGGGCGGTGCGGAGGATGGAAATCATGTCGGTGTGAAAGCGAGGTTGGCGACCCGAGGACCAGGAGATGCCGTCGCTGTAGGGCAAGTAGATTTGGCGGGTGCCGCTGTGAAGGCTGATAAAAACATCAAAAGACTCGCGGGTGAGGTGGTCGCGGAGGGCTCGGGCCTCCACTTCACTGAGGGCATGTGTGCCACAGTATTCTTCATCGAGCGGGTTGAGGCTGGCGCCCTTGCCGCCAAAGTCCCAGTCAAAGTTGCGGTTGAGGTCAACGCCCCGGGCATTGCCACGCCAGCAGTAGTTGAGGGAGCTTTCAAGGTGTGCTCGGCCATCTGGGTTGAGCAGGGGAATCACTGTGAGGTCAAAATTGGAGAGGAGCCAGCGCATCAGTTTTCCCCGGGCGGAGTCCTGCGGGGCGTGTTCGGCTACGAGGGCCGTGCTCAGCAACGTGAGAACCCTAGCAGTGGCACGTCGAAGGTGAGGGAAAGCAAACTGGGTATTTGCGTGGCAACATCATTGGGAAAAAGAAGCGGGGGGTGGGGGAAGGGTGTACCATTCGACGGGTACCAGCTCCCGAGCGTGCTCGCCCGCTACAATTAAGACTTGGATTCGACGGCCATGGGGTCCAGCACTGATGCCACTGGCATTGCGAATCTTGACGGAAGGTATGAGCCGACCTGTGGAGGTAGAAGCATCAAAGTGAAACGGGACGGCACAGTTCTCAAGCGGTTTAAACGAGTTCGCTTTCGATGCAGCTCGGCGCTGGCCAGGAGGCCAGGTCGCGGACCTTGGGTCGATTCATACAGTTTGCCATAGTGCAGCAGCGACTCGGAACGGCTGACGAGCGCATCAATCTATCAAGATGCGTCGAAATAGCCAAGCGTTAGGGGGTAGAGCAAGGCGGAGAACAGGCAGGAACGGCGGCGGGACCGAGTGCGAGCCAAAGGCACCAACCTCGTGCAACACGCTGGAGACGTTGTGGTAAATCGCGTAGTCGGGCGTCACCGTCTCGCGCTGGCGCTGGACATCACGGCTCTCCCCACAAACCCATTGACCCAAAAACAGGCACAGCACCAGCAACGGCCCCCTCATACCCACGATCCTCTCTCGTTCTCCCCTCACTACCGCCCGCTGCCGCCGCCGCCACTGAGATATATGCGTGTGTTTGTGTGTGTGTGTGTGTTAGAGAGAAAAAAAAAACGAAAATTTCAAGTTTGTGTGAGAGAGAGAGAGATTTAGAGAGATTTAGAGAGATTTAGAGAGATTTAGAGAGATTTAGAGAGAGATTTAGAGAGAGAGAGAGAGAGAGAGAGAGAGAGAGAGAGAGAGAGAGAGAGAGAGAGAGAGAGAGATGAGATATGAATCAATTTACTAGACAAGTGCAGTTCAGAGTAAAGCACCATGGGCAGTTTAGAGTGAAGCACTATGGGCTTGACGGTGGTTGACGGGTGCTCGGGGTTGACGGGTGTTCGCTTTACGGGTGCTGGGTTGGGGTTTGGTTGAAATACTGCCAGGGTCCGGCAAAACCTTGATACTCCTGGGAGGCAGCACTGCAGAGGGAGGGATATCGACTCACCACGGTCTTGGGGAGGGGCGGGAATTCAATCGACGCCGTCTCATTCTCAAACTGGTCGAGTAGGGTCGCGAGAGCCTTGTACACCTCGTCGTGGGATGTGCGAAGATTGACATGCTCCCCTGGATCGTCGTAAATGTTGAAGAGACAGTCGTCCTCACAATTAAAGTCGTGCACCCCCGTTCCATTGGTGCAGTTGGGGGATTGTGGACCATACCACCAGTCCGGCTGCTGCTGCCCGCGTACCAACTTAAAGCCGTCCGCTTGTAAGACAGCCCCTCCTTGATAGGTGCCGAGCGGAAGGATGGTGCGAGGCGAAGTCGAGTTGACGCCCGTCAAGTAGCCCCACATGTTCAGTGAATCCGAAGCAAAGGGCTCCACGGCATCTGTACAGTTGTCCACGCCCGCCAAATGACAAAACGTCGCATACCAATCGCTAATGTGGATCAAGCCGCGCAGCTCACTCCCTACGCCGCTCGCATAGAGAGAGGATCAGCGGCTTGTGAGGTAAACAGACCTGTTGGTGCTGCTCCAGCAGTGTGGACACGTACCTCTGATGCTCTTTGGCAGCAAGGGCGATGCCACAAAGGCCGCCGTGCGCACCCCACCCTCAAAGTAAGCACTCTTGATCATAGGAAAAAAAAAAGATGCCCGATGAGGCGACCACACAATGACCAACGAGAACAGGCACACGGGTACGATATGACGTGCAAACAAGGCCACACCTTGCCACCGCGAAGGGGATGGTTATTCATCGAGCCATGTTGTGGAGCCCCCGGAACCGCCCCACCGTTGTCAGAGCTGTACCCAAGAGGCAGAGTTGCGACCATGAGGCCATGTCCCGCCCGTCAAATCCTGCGTGCAAACCAACCTGAAGACGAGAACCGTGTTGTTCCACATGCCGTTGGCCTTGAGGGCGCGTGTGATGTTGCCCACAATGTCGTCCAGGACATTAACCATGGCAAGCATAAAATCACGCGTGCACTGGGCTCCAATTGGACAGCGAAGGCCGGCTTGGTGGTCGTTCCCATCGCAGCGAGTCCCCTCGGGGCCCGCCAAGGTGCAACAGGTGGGGTTGTCGCCCGTCTCTGTGCAGTTTTTGTCAGCTGGAAACTTGGCTCGGTAGCGCTCTGGCACCTCGTAGGGACCGTGCACATTTTGCAGGGCAGCATAAAGCATCAAGGGCTGCTCGGGCGCATGCTGTTGGATGATGTCGACAATGGCATCGTTGTATTGAAAGGAGCTGTAGGTGCCGTTGCGTCGGATGGCTGGTCCACTATCCAACCAAAAGTCGGTGACATTGCACTGGCCGCCTGGGAAACACCAGGCAAGCAACAATGAGAAGTGGCGTGCAATGACAAGACCCCGGGAGGAATGGATTTGAACCGACCATTGGTGGTCTGGTCCATGTGATCCTCTTCGCCAGAGAGATAGCCAAAGCTGGTATCAAAGCCGCGATTGACGGGAAGGCATTCGGGCAGGCTGGCCCCTTGATGCCATTTACCCACCATGGCCGTACGGTAGCCGGCTCGGCGCAACTGGGCAGGGATCATGGTGTAGTTGAGGTTCGTACATCCAGCTGCGGCCAGACCGGGGTTGCCCTGATGCACATGGATGGGGACGCGGCCTAGATGCCCAAAAAAGGATCGCGGCATGGGGCGTCCAGGATTCATGCGTGAGCTTGTCAGAAGGCCGAGCGAAAGAGTTGGCTCGGCAAGCCGGAAGAGCACCAGTGAGACACAAGTTGGAGAAGCCGAGGCGTGTGCTTGCGCCAACGAACCGGTCAGGAAGCTAGCCCGAGAGGGACTGCAGTAGCGGTATCCATAGGCGTTATCGAGGATGACTCCCTCTTGAGTGGCCAACTGATCAATGTTCGGCGTGATGGAATCTGGGTTGCGATAGCCAAGGTCATAGTAGCCCAGATCATCGGCCATGATCTGAAGGTGATGCGCACGGCAGATGATGAGGCCGAGCGAGCAACATCTTTGCTGTCAGAGGCATCCAGATCTTTGCTGGCTTGCAGAATCCACAGAGTGTTTGCTTACAAAGATGATGTGTGGGCGCAGCGCCGGTTCTTTCCTAGACTATCGGGCCGAAGCAGACAGAGCAAGCAATCACCCGTTGAGCCACTGTGGCCTCCATCATCCTCTGCCCAGAGAAAACCCAAGCAAACCATCAAAACACGCACTGGTACGCTCGCCACGCCGACAACGCCCACAGCCAAAGCCACCAACAGCAGCGCCGGCATCTTGCCCATCGTGCGAAGTCTCAGATCTCTCTCTCTCCATCAGCCCCCGGGTTGCCGTTGCCGTTGCCACTGACGCTGTCGCTGTCGTCGATCGCTCTCTCTCTCTCTCTCTCTCTCTCTCTCTCTCTCTCTCTCTCTCTCTCTCTCTCTCTCTCTCTCTCTCTCTTCAAACTGTCACGCAAAGTTGAAATTAGGCAATCAAATCGATTTCTTCCTTTCACACATCTCTGAAAAGAGTCAGTAATTTGTCCGTGTCTCTGAATCTCTTTGTAAAATAACGGCTAACCTGTTGAATTTATCTTTGACTTTAGTGATATCTCTGCTCGGGTGGATCGGTGGAGTGCTATTCTGTGCTGCATTCATGCAAATGCGCTCGTTCTTCGTCCTGGAGCCGTTGGCAGAGCTTGGCTCTGGGCATTTCAGCGCAGAGTCGCTCCAAAAACGAGGGTCGGGCAGGGTTCAAGTGCTGGTTTGCCAGATGTCACACACGATTTCACAGACACACACATACACACACAGACACACAGAGACAGACACCCAGAGACAATGCGTGCGTGACTCTTCGTCTACTCAAGGGGTGAAGCCAACCGTTTGTTGAGGTCTGACAGGACTGCGCTGTCGAAATATCTTGGCCAGTGTCGCCAGCCTGCCCCGACCAAGACGGCGATCCGGCGACGCTGCACATCCCCGCATGCACACCGAAACAGATCCGATTTCCCAAGAGCGCTGCACATGTAAAAGTGGAGTTGACGGCTGGCTTGCAGCATGGGCATCAGAACCTGCTTGGCAACGCAAGATGAGCAACCCAGGCCAAATCACGTCTGATTTAAACCCAACAGCCGCCAAATAATAATATCGTGTCAAAGGCCTGCGTGACTTACCATGGCGAGGAAATCGCCGGCCGAGAACCATCTCTGCCTTGACATCATACGATACCAACATCTTTGAATCGGAGCTTGGCCAGTCTGGTTGCGGCTCTGTGAGCTTTTGACGCCAGATTGACGAGAGGGTTGATGAGAAGCTCAGCATTGCACGTACCGTGTATGCAAGGTCCACGTCGGCTCCCTGGTCAAGCAGAAGCGTGATGACGGCTGACAACTCGTGCACACTCGAATTTACAGCGTTCTGAATTACAATGCCGAGCGGCGTCATGCCGTTCTGAACAGCGGCGTATCAGTTCACAGCAACGCCAGATCAACAAAATGAGAAAACAGATGCAGCAGGTGCAGCACGGACGACGCTCAACAGCCTGCACGCAGGAGAATCTTTACCGCACCTCCGTTGCCAGGTTGGGATCGACGGGTTCTGGTGCCCGCCGGAATAAGAGGTCCAGAGTTTCAAAGCAGACATGTTGCGCACAAAAATAGGCAGCCGTGCGGCCGTCCTGCCACGCCATAAATGAACAAACAAAAATTCAAGAGCCGTTGCGTCAAGAGGGCCCGCGGCACAAAATCAGCACAACTTGTGCTTGGCGACCAGGCGGCAACGTTTCAGAACGACAATCACGGTGCTTGGACGCACGTTTGTTTGCGCATTGCAATCGGCGCCATGCGCTAGCAGCAAGCCCAAGATGTCGGCCTGTCCATGGTCAGCAGCCTCATGCAAGGGAGTGTAGCCATACTACGCAGCCACGCCCACGCCAAGCACAATGAGTCAGATTCAAAAGCACTTTGATGCAAGCCCCGAGCCTTACTGGAATGTTGGCCACGTTGACTGGTGCGTGTTGATCCAGCATTTCCTGAACCAAAGCCGTGTTGCCTCGAATGCACGCTTGGTGCAATGCTGTGTAGCCCCACTAGGCAGACCCCATTAGCATCAAAGGTCAGATTTGACACATAAAATCATCGAAGACGCTGCAGCGCTTACCTCATCCTGGACGTCGAGCGCTGGGCGTTGTGCCAGGAGCAGACGGGCTCCCTCCAGGTTGGAATGGCTCAAAGCTATCATAAGGGCTGTCTCTCCGTGCTGCCATGCAAAAAATCTGTCAGCTTTGTAGGATGCAAAAAGCACGCGCCGACGGCTTGGAAGAAGTGAAATGGCATTGCGTCGCGAGTACTTTACCTCTGTCGTTGCATTGATGGCCGATGGATTGTGCTGCAGTAGCACACGCAAGACCTCTTGCTGGTGATACTGAGCAGCCTTGTGCAGGGCACTGCTGCCACGCTAGAAAAACAGCAAGATCAAGACGATTCCTGTTGATCAGTTTGAGGCCAGTTAGCTCGCAGACATCGATTCATGCAACAGTACACACCGAGTTGCGAGCGGTCATATCAGCACCCTGGGCCAGCAAGATTCGAACGATCTCCACATGCCCTTCTTTCGTGGCGTGATGCAGAGGAAGATCGCCTTCCTGCGGAATCGGCACGTACGAGAAATCAGAGGCGCGCAACGGGCTCCAGTCATGTCCGAACACGGCGAAAGCGAGAGAGAGGATCAGAACAAAACAACATTGAACAGGCTGCACCTCGTCCTGATGATTGATAGAGAAGCCATGCGTCAGAAGCATGCGGACCAAGTTGTGATGGCCACACTTGCTCGCTGCGTTCACGGGATGCGGACCGCCCTGCGCGCAACAACAATAACAGAATGTGGCGTCATGTGGCGTCAGAAGGTGGACAAGAGCAAGGTGTTTGCAAAACCTGCATCGCAAGCACGTACAGATGGAAAGGCATCACAAAGTCTGGTCCACGTCGCCTCAGGCCACGCCTCTACTTGCTCCAACTCCTCCCGCTCACCCCTACAAAGCTCCAGCAGTCGTGCCGGACTCACATCCTCCGCTGCCATCGCGCATCAACTCTCTCTCTCTCTCTCTCTCTCTCTCTCTCTCTCTCTCTCTCTCTCTCTCTCTCTCTCTCTCTCTCTCTCTCTCTCTCTCTCTCTCTCTCTCTCTCTCTCTCTCTCTTACAAGAGTCTTGTTCAA
>NW_001865042.1:72630-94934 GCF_000002865.3 Monosiga brevicollis MX1
CAAGACGCGGGGCATGATGGAACGAGACAACATTGAGATCATTGTGTTTGTTTTTGGTGCTCAGCTCACAGGGTTTAGCCTTGCAATCTTGGTAAAGAGCAAATGGGGTCAGTGACAAGGTGAAAAATCGGCTTCTTGGTGCAATCCAAGTGGAGATGGCCACATAAGGCAAGCTCCTCAACTAGTGGGTAAGCCTCGACCGGTCGGAGGCTTGAGCCCCAAGTGTGACGGCAATTAGGCGGTCTTGGCTTTGCCACTCTTGCCCTTGATGCGCATCGAACCGTCGTTCAGGTGCTGACGCGAGTACTTGAGGCCCAGAACATCACCCAACTGTGATCAAACACACAAATGTCGAGCCGAGGGAGTGAGGGTCTGATGACTGGCGCGCTGCACAAAAAACTGCACAAAAAAAGACGGGCAAGAGAAGTGCGAACAAGAATGAAGACAAGCCACCTCCCAAAGCCATTTCTCCAGCAACGAACCTCGTCAAGGGCTGCAAGGACTTGGTCAAGCTGCTCGCGCGTGTGCGACGCCGAAAGGCAGAAGCGAGCACGCGACTCGACAATAGGTGTGGCGGGGTAGCCGACCACAACAATACAGATGCCACGCTTCCTCATTTCACGGCTCAACGCACTAATCTTGCCTGGGTTGAAGATGAGCAACGGCACAATGGGCGAGGCATCGTTGCCGTAAATGATGAAACCCAGCTTCTTGCAGGCTTGGCGAAAGTAACGCGCATTGTCAGCCAGTTGCTGAATGCGACGATGACCTAAGGGTGCGACCCGTCACACCGTGTGTCACCAAAAGTGAGAGCATGCTACTCGGCCGCGCTCTGGGCTCAGCTGAGGCGGGACATGTCAGGAGAAACTGACCATCGTCGCCACCGGTGACGCCCATGATCACCTTCATGGAGGTCAAGACCTGTTGAGCCACGGCAGGCGCCATGGCCATGGCATAGGTGTGGCTGTGCGAGTGATTTTTCAGGGCATCGATAATGACGCGGTCCGCGGCAATGTAGCCACCGGCTGCTCCAAAGGACTTTGTGAATGTACCCATCATAATGTCGACGTCCTTGACATCACAGCCGTAGTGCTGCAAAACGAGTGGCCATGCGAGCCAGACAAATGAGTGACCAGCCATGGTTGCACCAGAAGTGAGTTTGTAAACAACAGCCAGAGCTTTGTTGGGAATGGAAAGAGGGCAAATGGGCTGACCTCAACAACGCCACGGCCGGTCTTGCCCAGTGCACCAATGCTATGCGCCTCATCCAAGTAAAGGTAAGCCTTGTACTTCTTCTTCAAGGCGATCACGGCCGGCAGGTTGACAAGACTGCCTTCCATGCTGCACCGAAAAAACAAAAAAACAAAAAAAAAAAAAACAAAGCAAGGGCAAAGGTCATGAGAGCGCGATGCGGTTCTGCCAAATAACGGCTGCTGGTTCAAACTAACCTGTAGACACCTTCAACGACAATCATAATCTTCTTCCAGGGCCGATGGGTCCGAGGCTGACCCTCAATGATGGATTGGCGCAAAATTTGTTCAAGATGCTCCATGTCTGTTGAAAGAGGAGCACAGAGCGGGGGTGGTGAAAGACGGCGTGGTGTGAGTGGCAGTGATAATCACAACGAAGAATGCTTCAAAAGTAACAGGAAAAACAAACAAAAAAAAGAGGCAAGAATGACGCACCGTTGTGACGGAAAACCTTGATCTTGGCACCGGTCAAGCGGGAGCCCAGGACAAGAGAGGCGTGGTTGAGTTCGTCGCTGATGATCAGGCCACCCTTGCCCACGAGGATGGGAATGTTGGTCGAGTTGGTGGCAAACCCCATGCCACAGGTCATGGCAGCTTCCTTGCCGATGAAGCGAGCCACCAGCTCATCCACTTCCTCATGCAGACGCGTGGTGCCTGCAGGTAGGTTAGCACGCGCGGGAAGTGAGGAATATGAGCAGAAGCCATGTGGCAACGCAGCAGTTGTCAGGGGAAGGCCACACACCAAACTCAGTGCGGGCGGAGCAGCAGGAGACGCCGTATTTGTGGATGGCCTCGATGCTCTCACGGGAGCAAACACCAGTGTTCTCGGCAAAGCCGAGATAGTTGTACGAGCCAAGATTGATGTATCGGTTGACTTCACCCGTGCGCCTGGAGCCGAATCAAGGCAAGGTGAGCCCATCACGCAAGGACTATGGCAAATTTGGACACTTGCGCGAATAAATGTGCGCCAGGGCAAGAGGAATGAAGACACTCACTCAAAGGTCCAGCCGTAATCGTTGGTGCGACGCTCGACGAGATCAAACTCGGCACCAGGCACGGAGCAGATGGGCAGGTTCCAGCAATCGCGGATGCGGGTGTACAAGTTGCGAGTGTAAAAGGCTTCAAAGTCACGGTACAGAGGAGGAAAGTGCTGCACAGTCAGTCCAAGGTACATGGTGAGATCCATGGGATGGAAGGTGTTGAACGACGAGATGCATGCAATGCGCACGACATACAAGCATCCGGGCCAGCTCCTTGGCCGTCTTGGTCTTTTCAATGCCATGTTTACGGAGGAAATCACGAAGATGGCCAAAGACGAAGAGGAGACTGTAGTTGAGATACGTCAAGAAGGCGACCAGCAGCGGCGTCTCCTCAAAATCCTGCCCCAAGGAGCAAACCAAAAGCACAGGCGCAAGTTAAAGCAAACTAAGGAGATATTGTCCGACCTGGGGGTGGCCACAAGCACCGGGGGAAAAAGGTGATGGTACATTCTGCTGCTTGCTGCATCTGCTCACCTCTTGAAGAGGAACCACCTTGGGCTGGGTGGTCTCCACCTCTGGCTGAGCGGTGGTGGTCATCGTGGCAGTCGACGGTAGAGGAAAAGGGGGGAAAAAAAAAAGGTCACACGACCCTTCCTGAAGTCCAAATGGCGGCCGCGGCCTGTCTTGCAGCCCTATCAGATGTTGAAACAGTTGACGGGCCACCAACCAGCCAGTCAAGACGGGAATGAAAAGTGAGCCGATCAAACGAGTCACGCACACACTTGCAAATCAGGTTTGAGGGGCGGTTGGCACACAAATTGCATTCAAAAAAAAAAAAAAAAAAACACAGCCAGCACCACCACCACCGCCAACACCACAAGCTACAACGATTCGACCACAAACAGCAAAAGCGGGGCCACGAGCAGCGTGCAGGAGCAGGCTAGCCCCATGTAGAAGACACGGGGAGTAACAGGTGCACACACACGCACACACGCACACACACGTCCAACGCGGCACATTTGCACGCGCATATTGCAACAAACGCATGGCATGCGGCGCCACACGATGAAGGAACGATGACGGGAGGGACCAAGCCCATACAGGTTAAGGAATTAGAAAAAAAAAAGAGAGTCAGCTGGCATTGAAGTCGAGGGCATCACCGCCACCAGAGGGCAGTTGGTGCCACGGAGGGGCGCTGCCGTTTCACCTCCTTCTCTCTCTCTCTCGCTTTTTACCGTTTTCTGTTGAAAATAAAAAATCTCAAGCAGAGAGTGGGCTGGGAGTGTGATCGGATGGTAGAGAGGGGGTGAAAGTTGTGTTTGACGTGCTTTGTGATGTCAACGTGATTGCAGAGATTGTGATCGTGGCCGATTCATCATCACAGAGGCGCTCCATGCTGAAACACTTGTGGTTGTGAAATTTCTCACCTATTACCTCGGACTTGTTATACATTTAAATTTAGAGGAGCACGTTGTCGACGTGTAGAACGTCTGACATTGATCGCTCCTCACTTGTCAGCGTGTTTATAACAGCTGTTTTTAACTTTATCTCATCTTGAACTTGACAACCATCTCTCTCTCTCTCTTTCTCTCTCTCTCTCTCTCGATCGGCGCGATGGCGGCGGCGGCGGCGGCGGCGGCGAAAAAGAAGACAAATGGCGATTCGACCGAGGTGTTTTCCTTGGCTTCTGCCGTAGAAATGGAGGCATCCACGGCCAATGACGCTCCCGCGACGACGCCAACCCCGAAGAATAGCCCTGGCAAAGACAAGGAGCGATCACAGGCGGCCACTCCCGTCGTCGAACCCGAGGCGGCGCCTCCAGCGGCTGAAGGCCCCGAGGGTGAGCATGTGACAGCAGAGCCGGCAGAACAAGATGGAGAGGCAGCCGTGGTGGAAAATCCTACAGATGCGGAATCAGAGCCCCTGGCAGCCCCAGTGACTCCCGCGGGTGAGAGTGAGCCGGCCGTTGAGGGAGAGCCAGACGATGGCATCGAAATCATTCAGGTTCTCCGCAATGGCCCAGCCGATCATGAGGTAAGACTCCATGCCGCCACCACAGTCGAGCTACTGTTTACATTGTTGTCTCATCTTGAACCGGTCGGTCGGTTGAATGCTGGCGTAGTTTCTGAGTGGAGATGCCTACAAGGGAGAGTGGGCTGAGAACGAGATGCACGGCAAGGGCACGTATGAATTCGCCAATGGGCACAAGTATGTCGGCGAATACCAAAATGGTCAACGACACGGACAAGGCCAGCTCAAGTATGCCTCTGGTGACTTGTACGAGGGCCAATTTGAGCACGGCGCCCCCCACGGGCACGGCACCTACCATTACAAGAACCACGACGTGTACGAGGGCGGCTGGCGTAACGGCAAGCGCCACGGCCAAGGGACCTATACGTGGGGCTCTGGGTTTAGCTGGAAGGGGCTCTGGCTTGATAACCATCCCGTTTATGATGAGGATGCTGCGTTGAATCACGCCAACGAGGTTGAAGCCTATGCACAGAGCGAACCCCCGGAACCACATCAGCTCGATCCCATCCTGCGCAGTCGCGGCAGCGAGAGCAACACCGCGGCGACTTCCCGCACCGCCTCGCGCCAGCCTTCGGCCATGAGCAATGCCCCTCGTCGCCCAACCGCCCCGAAAAAACTACCTTCCCGCCCCGCCTCGGCCCTCAAGTCCTCTTCTGCGGCCGCCTCTCGGCCGGCCAGCGGCCTCCGTCGCACCACCGTGGCCAGCAAGTAGCCGCTCCGGCCATTCTGCTTTCTCTTCTTTTTCTTTTCGCCGTGCCAAGCGAGTCACCTTTGTCAACAGTGTTCATTGTTGTGTCCCTCCCAAGAGTCTCGGGCCTGCTTCTGAAGCGCGCCCGCCGTTCCAGTACCAAACGAAAGGATTTTGATTGCCTTTACCGCTTAATCGAGCTAAATCACTGCCCCCCCCTTTGGTCCATCTCCCTTATTGCTTCCTGCTCCCTCCACACCAAGCTTCTTCCTTGCCATGCCGACCCTCTTGATGCATCAAGTTGCCTGTTTTTGCACACAGACAGACAGACAGAGACAGACAGGCAGACAGACAGACAGACAGACAGACAGACAGACAGGCAGGCACAGGCAGAGGCACACACACACACACACACTCACACACACACACACACACACACACACACACACACACACACACACACACACACACACACACACACACACACACACACACACACACACACACACACACACACACACACACACACACACACACACACACACACACACACACACACACACACACACACACACACACACACACACACACACACACAAGCCAATATCTCTGATTCCAGCTTTGATTTAAGCTTGAGTGAGCTTCAGTTTTGAAACCATTCTCTAAGCTTTCCGTCTCCCTCGCAGCATGACGCAGCGCGTGGTGTACAGCAACACCAACACGGGGCTGGTGGTGCTCCAGGTGACCGTGGCCGCCACCAAGCCTGAGCTGGTTCATGCCATTACGTTCAAGGTTGGTCTTGATCTGGATGGGCTTCTCTTCCGGGTCGTGCTCAGACGTGGGTTTGCTGTTGTTTGCAAACGTCGGACCTCTTTCGCGCGCGCAGACGGCTCGCTGTCCTTGCCCTCGCTGTCTTGCTCTTTCGCTCGCTGGCTCGCTTTCCTCTCCCTCTGCACGCGTTTACCAATCTGTCAAGACCAGCCGCCCCGCTGATGCCCTGTGGTGCACTGGTGTAGAACTACTACGTGGCAGCCTTGAGCGTGTTTGGCCGTCCGGGTGCAACAGACGAATGGCGACTGCTCCTGGCCGATCACACGCTCATGCCCAACCCGTACGCCGAGGACGGGGGCCAAATGACCATGCGCATCGTGTTAGGGGCAGCCGAGCCCTCGCCTCGGGCAGCGCCCGTTGAAACCCTTGTTTATTGCCCCTCACCTGGCCCTCTGCTGGAGCTCCTCTTTGTGCTGATCCAACCGGCCCCCGTGTGGACCAGCTTTGGACTCAACGATCTACTACTCGATACGTCAAACCCGGTCACCTCGTCGTCGTCTGCAGCCCACGACTCGAGTCGTGGCCGCCGAGCCCGAGCTCTCCTGGGAACCCAAGCCCTCAGCACGACTGCCTCTGCTTCTGCCCAAGCGCAGGAGCTTCTTGCCCAGCTGACCAGCCTTGTCCCCAGCTGGTCGTAGCGCTTGCGTGGTGGTACCCGCTCAAAGCCCATCGTCCGAGACGTATTGTTTTTCCTCTTCTCTAGCCCTCGCTTCCCCATGAACTTACATGTTAGTGAACTCATCATTCTACCCATAATTGACTTTCGATGCCTTGATACCGCAATCTGCAATCAATTGGCGGATGGGCTTGATCCCATGCGCTCGGAAAAGGTCTGACTTGCTTCCGATGGGAGCTATTTATCTTTCACAGGCATACACACACGGTCTCTCTCTCTCACTTTGTCTCCTTGCATGGACACAATCAAGCGGCGGTCGACTTGAGCTTTGGGAAGGGGTTCTCCTTGCTGAGCACCAGCTTGCGATGGCCATGCGCAATGTAGCCTTTGATCATTTTTTGATGAATCAGGTTGGCCAAAATGCCCTCGACTTCGTCCTCGTCCACATCGGGCTCCTGCCATCCGCATCAAACCAGGGGGAATTGGGAGTGAGTGACCCGAGTAGCGATTGGCGTTTCAGGCCCCTTGCTGCTGACCGGGCACAGTCGGTTCATGCATCTTCTGCTGCCCTACCTTGGCCACCTGCATGGCAGTGAGAAACGACGAAAGTGGAATGACTGTGTGGTTCATGATTTGCCAACTAAGTGCACAGGTAGGGTACGTGGGCAGATATAAGAAGAGGGAGACGAGCGGAGCTTGTCGTGGATGAGACTATCGACCCCTTTGAGTGGATGCACGGTTGTTCATATGCAAAAAGAGGGTAGGGAGGCGCATCATCGGTGGTGGACAGAGACACATACACGCGCTTGAAGAGATTCCGGTACGCCAGAAGCTTGACCTTTTCCAAGACCAAAAAGACGCCCCACTGAACGAAAAACTCTTGATACTTGTCCAGTTCCTACCCATGGCGATGAATGAGAAAGCGTAAACTGCAACTGCAGGGCCGTCACATCCAGGGCTTGATTGACGAGCGACGAGAGAGACTTACATCGTTCAAGACGGCCAAGTTGCCTGTTTTGACGGCATCCACAATTTGAGCAAATTGCATGAGATTGTAGGTCTGCAACAGGTCCTTGGTAGGCAGGCGTCCCAAAAGCAGGTTGACTGGGATCTAAGAGGGGAGGTTGGGGCGCCCGGGGCGGGTATGAGAGTGAACCGAGGCTGCAGGAATCAACGGCGAAGAGCCAGCATGGTGCAGAGATGCACAAGGCAGATGACGAGCTTTGGCAATCAGTACCAAATGCAGCAAGATCAAGCGTTTGTTCGAAGTACTCGAGCGATGGCAGTGTTGAGCGGCAAAAGACAAATGCTCATTGGCTTGCCTACAAAACGTAACCGCCAAATTTGAAGCGTGAGCGACTCAATCCAGGCAAAACCCAGCAGGGCAAGCTTTGATTGAACCCACTGGACCAGCTATGGGTCTGGTTGCTTGTTACGCACATGTAATTGGCCTCGTACATGCTGCGGCGACCCATGTAGTAGTGGTACGTGACCTGCGTGACCGTGAGCGCGTCGGAACGGACCGGTTCAGTGGGGTTAGAAGAGGCTTGTACACAGACACAGCCCACGCGGGCCAGTGGTGGTGGGCGAGGGACATACTTGGTGGGACATGGCATAGATGGAGCTCTCTTGGCGCTCCATGAGACGAATGAGGGATTTCAAAAAAGCAAAGTTGTTGAGCTTGAAGGCGATGGCAAAGAGGTGATTGACCAAGAAGATCATGCCACGCTTTTTTGAGTTGCGGCGATCCGTGGCGCGATCACCAGCCAGAAGACGAAAGCAGACGTTGATTTCCTCCATGGCCTTTTCGAGAGCGACGGCCTTTTCTCCGGCAGCCACGAGCTGCTCATCGAGCTCCATGGCCAGCAAGCGCAGGTCTGTGATGAGGGTGTTGAGCGGGTGCAGGGACCAGTTGGACTCGATGGTCTCGGCCTGAATGTGCTCGCGCCAGGCCTGCACGGCAAGGAGTTGCTCGTCAAAGGCTTCCTTGGTCTTGCCCTGGCTCACGTAGAGGGCGGCGTTGAGGTGGGCGAGCACGAGGTTGATGTCCGACCCCTCAAAGTACGAGCGCGCAAAGTGGGCCACGTCCTGGTACTGCATCGCCTGCACCAGTTTCATGGCGTGCACGTCCCGCAGCGAGAGCATCTGCCCCACAGCCCGAGGATCCAGATTGTCAATGCATGTTGCCAGGCCCTGCAAGTACCGCCGCAGCTCCGTACTCGCCATGGCCTTGGTATATGAGACGTAATATACACTGCCGCTGCCGCTGTCGAGATTTTTTTTTTTTTTTTCCACGAGAGAGAGAGCGAAAACTGTTGCGTGAAAAGCAGAGAATATAGCTTTGATCGGCAATTTCTCAGAGGATCGTGTCAACTCATCGACATGATCAGTTATAAATGAAAGCTAAATAAGAGAATTAAGTCGGATGGTGAGAAAGTAAGAGACTTTTATTGAACAGCACGATATGAACATTTCAAACTCGTGCTGGTTTTTCATCGTTTAGTTTTGAAACACCTCTCTAATGTTAATTGCATCTTTCAATTCTTGACAACAAGTCTTCTCTCTTGTTTGTGGTGTTGTGTCTCTCGTTCTCTCTTAAACTCTCTCTCATTCGATGTCCCTCTCTTTGAATTTCACTGCAATCAATGTCACCCTCTCATATTCTCTCTCGTCCAACATCTCTCTCTCGGCGCCCTTTATACCTCGATGTATCACAGTCAAATTCCCCCTCTCAATGTTTCTCTCTCTCAATCCTCGCTCACTCCTACAATCTCTCTCTCTCAAGTCTCTATCCGCTTTGACGTCTCTCTCTGTAAAATTTATTCACACACACGCTCTCTCTCTCTCTCGTTTCGGCGCCATTTTGCTCTGCGCGCTGCGCTCTCCTGCTGCTGCTGCTGCTGGTGCCCGGTGCTTCCCTCCCTTCTCTGGATATCGCTCGTCACCCCTTCCTCGGGCTTGCTTGCTTTTCTTGCCTCGGTGTAGGTCTGGGTTGAGGGACGGGGACAGGGGGAGGTTCCATTTGGATGCTTGTGGATGGTGTTGATGCAGGTTGAGCTGGGAGCTGTCCGTGATTCTCGGTGAGATGGACGAGCGGCCAGACTTTAATCTCGACTGCGAACGCTTCAGCGTGGAGCAAGAGCGACGGCAGCTGTTACGCCACAAACGACGGGATGTCCCGGTGTATCAGGTTTCCCGTGAGGAGCGCCTTCGCATGCGCGATCCCACCATTGCCGAAATGGAAGACATGCGTGCACAGCGTGAGCTGGAGCGCCAAGCCCAGCTCGCGCACAATCCGGCCAGCAGCCCAGAGGCAGCCAACGCGCGGGCCCATGCTGCCGGATCAAAGCGTCGCCCGCTCGTGCGGCGGCCTGGCGACGTGGGTACCGGCCAAGCCATCGAAGAAAAGGTTCTCGACTTTCAAGCCCGTGTTACCTCCCGCATCGACGCCCGCAACACATTCCACGCTCCCAGACGTAAGTTTGCCTTTTGGTCCGAGCGCCCGCCTCCTCCTTTCCCCTCTTTCCCCTCTTTCCCCCCTCGCTTCCCCCCTCTTCCCCCCTCTTTCCCTTGTATTTGTGAGACCCTCGCCCCTTTTTCTTACCCCGTGCCCGATGTATGCCAGGTGAGGTGAAAATCAAGTCCCACCGCTTGCCCGACTACAAAACTGTCAGCTCGCGCATTGATAGCAAAAGCAGTCACGAAAAGCCGCAGCCACGTGTCCAAGTTCAATACGCCGTCGTGAAAAAGCGCAGTGATGTCATCCTCGATCAGAAGCAACCGGACCCAAAGGAGCTTTATCGGCAACGTCGTGAGCTGCAGCTACGCATGACCCAAAATGCGCTGCAGCAGCTCCGCAACCCCGGGTCGCGCGCTGACACGCACAAAGGCAGCAAGCCCGGTACTGCCTTGGCGGCTACCTCATCATCGACGGCAGCTCCCTCTCGGCAAACACCCCCACGCAAAGGCGCAACGCCCCCACACGACAATCGTGATGCTGGCGCCGACAGCGTCCACGCATCGACCCCCTCGACTCACCCATCCCGACCCACACACGCCAACTCAACTAGGCATCAGCCTGACGATGACGGCGCCATCCCGGAGCAGATTGAGATTCCTTCCGTGCTCGACTTGCCTCCTGTTGACCAAGCTTTTTCAGATGATGCGGACGATGACAACAACTCAAATGCCTCATCCCCACTCCCTTCAAGCCCTTGAGCGTCTGTGAGTCCTGTTTCTCTAGATTTCGATCGCCCTCCCGTCATCCTCCAAGCCAAGAGACACGCCGCCGTGCCTTGCCTCCATGCCACACTCTTCCATGATTACCAGGCCTACACTGTTTCGGGTATCCGCCGGTGACCGTGGATTCGCTTGTGTTCAGCGCCCATGCATTTTGGCCTTGATGGCGTTTTTGCCAGCAGCGCTGACCAAAAATATCTAAGCGGTATTTCTAATTGAATTATTTTGCGCAGTTGCAACAAGCCTTGGACCTTGATCAAATTCCGTCCCGGGCAAAGCTAGCTTGTGGTAGTCTTGATGGATTTTGAAAATAAACCCCCATATTTACTTGAGCGCGAGGTGGTGATGGCGTCCTTTTCAGCGAGCAGCTTCCTTGTGTGTGGTAACATTTCAAGGTGCTGTTAGCTCGCGAGAGAATAATCAGAACGTGGAAA
Source organism: Monosiga brevicollis MX1 (assembly GCF_000002865.3). Lineage (NCBI taxonomy): Eukaryota > Choanoflagellata > Craspedida > Salpingoecidae > Monosiga > Monosiga brevicollis. Next base: position 83,700 of record NW_001865042.1, read on the forward strand.
AAAAAGACGCAACAAAATTATCAATTGTTTTGAACGTGGTTTTGGAAGTCAGTCGGCGCAGAAAAGTAGAAAACATTTGTGGCGGCTCCTGCTATGCCAAAGGCTGATCAAAAAACATGTTGCCAAATGGATAGCGAATGGCCAAGGCCAAGACGGAGGATGCCACCTATTGTTTCCCAAACACCAGTGACACGCAACAGTGAGTCTTGGAAGAGACGGCAACCACCGTCGATTGTGATGGATTGAACCACTAACCTGGAGCATGAGAATATAAGTGGTCAGCTTTTCCTCATGGATTGGGCCCACCATCTTGATCACCAGGTTGATGATGGTAAAGTTGCTCACATCGGTGAGCTCTGGCTGCTCGGGATTTGGCCGCACGTGGCACAAACCCGTCACCCTAGCACAATAACACCGACAGAACGTGTCATGAGGCGATCGACCAAATCAAGTATGACTTGGACTCTGCCCCACACCAGCATGTTCACAAGTTGTGTGCTGACCTGACAATATCCAGGACCAGACGCCCAGGCCGGCTCAAGCTTGATGTGGCAAAGGTAGCATAACTCATCGTCAAGAGCCCCGTAGATTGATCATACCTGCCGGTAGGTTGGCATGCACAGGGTGAGATACCGGAGCACATGCGTGCAGAGCGTTGATAAGCCGCTGCAAAGCGAGGTCACAGACTTTGGCAGCCGATGACGCGGGCATGGGATCAGCTTGAAGAGTTGGGGCACGCTGAAGACAAAATTGAAAATTTGAGGCATCAAGAACAGCAAAAGTGTCTTGCTAAAGTGACCGAGAATTCCCGTCACGGCAAAAGTAATGCCTAGAGTAACGGATCATGAGCACGGCCGTTGGTGGCATGCGTGAGAACGAGGGCACGATCAAGACAGCAGCCCAAAACAACAAAAGAGGACTTGAAGTCGTGGCCAGTCGCTTCAGGCATACCGGCAAAGTAGCAGAAGGTGTCCCCGACAAAGACATTGCTCGGATACCAGTTGTGCCACAGCAAAGCAGCCGTCACTCCACAGAAGGGCTATTGGTATTCCACAAAGACAATGTCAGCGGGACACCACAAGTAAAGGCCCCTTTCGAGTAACATGACCCTCGCTTACCATCAAGAGGCAGAGGGCGAGTTGATGTCCTTCATGATACTCCGTCTGCAAAGTATTCAGAGACCCATCGATCAGGACTTGACCAGCTGGTTCGGGTGTCCTTGGATCGATCGATGGTGGCAGGGTGGTGGCGCAAGGTGTCTTTGAAAGAGCGAATGCACAAACCCCAATGATTTGGATAATGCTGTTGACCACCAAAGAGACCGCGATGACGAGACTCTGGCCTGCCTCGATCCCATTGACTCCAGCCAAAATATTGATGGCGTTTGTACAAAAGACCGAGAGCATGCCCATGTAAATGTAAAACAATACACCTGTCCAGACGACGGGAATAGTGAGGCCACCCAAGAGACACACGACACACACGACCTACACACGGCATACACACGGCACACACACACACACAAAGAAGCATCGAGCAAGCATGGCCCAAGGTGGCAAACAGGGGACAGGAAGCGGGTGTAACGACATAGCTTACCAAGATCTAGAGTATGGCCAAGGAAGGGCCGGGCGAAAATTGGGAGAATGACCGTGGTCGAGCCTCCAGTAACCTTGTAAACAATCAATAGGGGAAGGGCGGCCAGGGTCGGCAGCAGCAGCTTGTGACTAGGATGACATTGGCAAGATTGCGGATGAGATGACACACGAAGCTTTGCGGCAAGTGCTATCAAAGTGGATGTAAACACAAGGCAAAAAAACAATTTGCACGCAACAAATGCCGAAGCTGCTGCTCATACCGCCAAGCAAGGTTGAGCACGTCGTCGGCAAAGCCGAGGAAGATCATGCAGCAGATCGAAAGAAGGCCACAGATAAACGCAACAAACTGTGCCAACCAGCAAACCAGCAACAGCCGTGAGTGTATATACGATGCTTGCGCAGGCCGTGCGGGCACCAGCAAAAAAAAAATAAGAGACGTGGCATCGGACCTTGTCATGGGGAAAGCCGTCGGTGCCTTGCTGCTCCACCAGGAGGTAGGCGCGAAAGTGGAAAGGAATGTACAGGAAAATGACAATCAGGTAGATGGTAGCCGCCACCACGCCAATCGCTTCAGGGCTGCTCGTGGGTGCACAAAGCATGACCGTGAGATAAAGGACCAAACAACCTGGCGGAGCAATCGACGTGGCAAATCCGTACACTTTCTTCTTCAGCTTTTCATGCTTGTTGAGATCGATGCCAGAGAGGCCGGCTTTGATAAACATCTCAGACACCGCCGGGATCAAGCGAAACGTCAACGAGGCGGCCACAAACGCCAGCCCCAGCGAGGCCAGGTAGTGTCCGACCGAGCTGATGGCAAAAGCCAGCAAGAAGATGCTCGAGCCAAGGATCAACAGGCTGTTGTCCGGCCGCTGGTACCAAGGCAAAAGAGCCATCCTGTTGCTTCTCCGTGCAATCACTTCACGACTTGACCTTGTTCCTAAATGGCTCTAAGCCATTCACCAAACACCGATGACAGCGACCGCAACAGTAACACCCGCGCTGCCCTTTTGCCCGCCGCCGTCACTCTCGCTGCCACGCACTCAAGCAGAAAAATAAAATAAAAATCTTTGACCGCATAAATGTCAGCAAAGTCAGATAGTGTAACGTTAAGCACACTATAAAATAGTTATAGTGTAATAAATGTTATACTTTTACGAAAGGATCATTGTCATACTTTCCATTTCTTATGGAAATGTCAGACGTTTTGTTGCTTATGGGCTGTGTGGTGGTGAACGCGCGCGGAGAGTGAGCATAGGGGGACGTGGATGTGTCCGGGCGATGGCATGTTCTTGCCTGCCTGACTGTAGGTGTGGGGTTTGCTATGAAGGACCCCTTCATGATGTCCCTGATGCCGGTGTGTGTCAGGTGAGAGCTCAGACAGCTTGATCGGCTTTGAATTGTGGCATTGTTGGTGCCAAAGCTCGACGGGCGAGCCAACCCGGAGCCACGATCGCAAGGCATGGCGTTGCTGTGGTGCACAGAGGGAGTCGGTGGAGACGCTAGTTTTGATTGAGAGCAAGCGGGGTAGATCTCAAGCTGCGAGCCCAAAACTCCAATTCGCAACGGGCAAGGTTTTTGGAGCACGAAGCAAGTACACAAATGCCCGAGCCCCGCTACAGTCACGCTGTCTTGTCAAGCGTGCAACCACTGAGCAGACAGTCAAAGACAGGACAGTTGATTTTGACGCGTGACGCTGTTATGCACAGCACAATCTTCAATGTCAAGTCCACGGAGTCAAAGCCAAGGTTGGCATCCGAGTCTCGTAGCTTTATGATCGAACATATGCCCGCAAGCAGATTCTGTGGGATTCCAACATCTGGTCGCCAGTGCGTTATGTTGCGTTTCAATTCGACCACCATAGCCGCCATCCGATTGAAAAGGCGGTTAATCCTGAGGGGGTGAGATGATAAAGTCAAAAAAGAGCAAAAGAGTGAAAGTGGAGGCAATGAAAAAAAGCCGAGCCATGAGCCACAGCGGCTGGGCTATGCGACCTGCTGTAGTGTGGGTTGGGCTTGAGCGTCTCTGGGTGCGCAAGCTCGCCAAGTGACATGGGTTCGAGTCTAAAATCGAAAAAGGCAACAACGCGTTTATTAAGCAGTGCTGGCGAGACAGATTCTCCCAGATCAGCAATGCTGCCGGAGCTTTGTGAAAACAGGTTCGCAACGCACCTTTGAGGAGAACGCCCCGCTTCTCACACGAAAGCTCTTTGCAAGAGGCTGGCGAGGTTTAGCGAGTTGTGCATCTCCGTGTGCTGCAAATATGGGCTCGAACCTGTCGCCGCAACCATTTTTGCGCGCCAAGTCAAGAGGCGTCAAGCCGTTCTGACGACGGGTGAAGCAAGTCACACAAGAGATGAATACACGTGCTTGATGGTGGCCCTGATGTGAAAGTCCAAACCAGAAAGCCAGTTCAAAGGGAGAAAAAGCATCGCACACAGAGATGGACACAGTCAAGCAAGAGGTGAAGAGAACCTGCTTCAACGGCATAAACAAAAGGTGCACAATGCCCGGCACGAGCAGATTTTCATCAAAGCGCCACCAAAACCGGAGAGGCACGCTTACTTTGCCCTTGGCTTGTGCATCGGCGCCTTGCTTCAACAGTATCTTCGTCACCTCCAAGTGTTCAAAACTGCAAGCCCAGTGCAGAGGTGTCCAGCCAAGCTATGAGTCAATGTACGACACCGAACGCATTTGAATTGACGGTTAGGTATTCCGGCACCAATCGGTCTGGAATCGACGTGAGAACCAAAAAAAAGCGAAGAAACACTCTGTTTCGACAGATAAGAAGCGGGAATGGCACTGACCCAGTCCGTGGCTCGGATATCGGCGCCATTCCTCAACAAAGTCCAAACCAGAGGCACCTTGCCGTTATAGCAGGCAAGGTGTAAGGGTCTCTGATCTACCTGTGTTATAGATCAACCCAAATAGTTTTTGCAACAGCATATTATGATAAGCCACTCATGTTCTAAATGAGGAAGGTGACGGCGTAGTGGGGGAGGGGCGGGGATTCTGACTGACAGGGTGTGGTCGAAAAGTTGGCTGTCCGTAGTTCACCGGCATTCCCAGACGCACAATTGCAGCATCACCAGGTCCGACGATGTCGTGTGATGAGCACCGCGTTTGACGAGACAACGCGCGTGCAATGCATGTAGGCCAGAAGGCGAAGCCTTGAGCAGTCTTTCCCAACAGCCGGGACTGACCAGATTGACGTCGGCCCCGTGTTTTAACATGATCTTCACCGCTTCTTGGAGGCCGTGCTCACACGCCTTGTGCAGGGCTGCCATACCGCGCTGTAGGTTATTATACCAACCAACCACCATCAACGCACGGACAGTTGCAGCATCATCCATTTCATGAGACAATGATCATCACGATGAATGGCCATTACACATTTGAACATATGCAACCAAGTCTGAGTGTGACCCAAAGGCCGGCGTACATACGAACGGTTGATGCGCGGCAGAAGGAATGCGTTGCGGTTGTGACTCTTGCATCTCCTGCAGTAGTGCAAGTGCCTCCCGCGGATCTGTTGAACAGCACGCTTCCCATAGGAGCCAGCTCATAGTGGAGGATCTTCTAGTCGTAGTTGCGAACAATATGATACTCAGATGGCGGACTGGGTTTGAACAAATCGGCAATTGATGCGGGATGCGAGCAAAATGATATCGGAATGCCAGTCAATGCAGCTGCTGGTTGAGCAAGTATCCCTGATGTCCCCTTTGCATTTGCAGACAGTTCGACTCGCCGCCACTCACGCGTCAGTTCAGAGCACGTTTATGCTCTTTGAAGGCGTGAAATATTAGGAACGTGAACGCACCGGGTGGTGGTAGTGGCTATCTCAAGTCAGCAGTACCCAGCAATGCACGACTGGCCTCGAGTGGACCCTTGTACCATCTGCTGCAAGATAGCAATGCCCGCGAGGTAAAATGCTGTGCTTTCGCGTTGATCAACAATGAGAATAGTTGAGCGTCCGCGCCAGCAACAACATGCTGCACCTCACCAGCCTTGAGTGAAAATGACAGAGAAGGAGCGGAAAAGGCCCACAAGCCAAATCAACACAAAACCCAAAGCAAACTGTTTGTATTGATGATGCGAATTCGTTTTTTTTTTTTTTTTTGCGAATTCAAATTCACAATAATAGCCAAAGAGAAACTATGATACAAGCAAAAACATGTCTTGCTCTGATCACAATGATGCGAGCACAAGCGGAACAAAGTCTTGTTATACTAGCAACCTCTGGCCATTTAGGTTATGGGTTTGTTGTATACAACTCCAGTGCACACCACGGCGGTGACTTTGGTCTGGTGTCTGGATGAAAGAAGCAATGTTTAACGCAAACTGAAATTGGACTCATGATGGTGAAAGAACGAAAGCCATGTCACCTCTTGTTGGTATCTGTGGTTGACACTGGGCTTTGGCGGGGAGATGATGGTAAACATGAGCAAGTCCTTGATGAGCATGGTACTGCCTGATCTGGCCATCCAGCACGGGGTATAGTAAACCAGGCCGGCTCTGTTGTCCGTAGTGAGCACAGTAGTGGAATGAACTAATCAATTTATCAGGTGCGTCCCACGCACAGGCTGCCTTCGTTATGAAGAGGATGGGTAAAAATAGTCAATATGGGGCTACGATGCAAGACATCAAGAAAACCAGTTCAAAAACAATCTTTCAAAGACTGCAAGCCGCGGGTGCGGTCGGGCGTCACCAGCGCGGTTTGTGGGCTCGGCCCACGGGCTGTGCATAGGGGGAGGCCTGTATGCTAAGACCAGCAAGGTCGGGCACGTGTGTCCGCATCGCTGCTCGGGTTCGTGGTGCAATGGCCCGACTTGCATGGTCTTTATGCGCGCCTCGTGCCCGGTGGGGCTGCACGGACTCGCAGCGGATCGAGTTGGCCACACCCGTCTCCAGTGCCACGTGAGCCACAACCGGGGCCTCTGTTTGTCCACGTTGCCGCCGGTGACGGCGTCGACCGTCTCCGGGACCTGGATAGGAAAAAGAAAGGGTTGGAATAAGATAGGCGCCCGTTCTCATAAACTTGACGACCGCCGATCGTATCTTCATGATGCACAAACGTACCAGCATCGGCGTGAGGCTCTTTGGGCAATGGCGGCTGCGCTTCCAGCTTCTGCACCTGCTCCAAGGCCGGTTCGTCAATGTCAGATGTCTCCAGAACGGCTGCAAACAGGGCTTCATCATCATCGTCGTCGTCGTCGTCATCATCACCATCATCATTCCCGTCATCGTTGTTATCGGTATCGTTATCATCGTCATTGTCGTCTCCCCGTTGGTGATCCTCATGCTCCTCGTCTTCTTCCCCTGACCGACTCACATTCTCGTTGATATCAAAGGCGGATCTGGATCGTCGAGGACTTGATTGTTTGCCGATCTTCTCGAGATCCAACTGTGGGCGAAAGGCCTGGCCTGGACGCCGGCGGAGAGTAATGGTGCTGCCCAGATCAATGGCTCCAGGTTCGTCAGCGTCAATGTTCTCCCAGAGAGACGCCTCATCGCCATCCTCTGGCCCGTCTTTGCGGGCAGGCGCCACATTCGAAGGATGCGCCGGGGAGGTTATGGTCGGTCTAGGAAGCTTGGGAAGCCCTTGAGATCCACCCATGTTGCGTTGCAGCTGAACCGACGTGAGAGTAGGTTCCCGTCGCAAGCTGGATCCGGTCCGACGTCGGACACTACCCCCGCCAGCCTTGCGTCCGCCCGCACGATGCCGCCGGTGTGCTTGTTGCCGTATCTGACATCAATCAAGGGTGAGTTTTAACACCATGGAGAGTGGAACTACGCAGGTATGCGACCAGGCGACGAAAGCACCAATGTCACCTTATGGCAACAACAAAACATGCACAACACCAAGTATCCACAGAGCGGCACACAGTGCTTCTCACCTCGAGAGGATCGAGGCAGGCTAGCGGCACAGCCTGGACCACGGCGTGCCACACATTCAAGGCACGGGCTTCACTGCGCAGATCCTGATACTTGTTGCGGTGCATGGTATCCGCACTGGCGCGAACAGAAGCGGCAAACCTCTCGTCCAACAAATGGCCTTGTCGAGAAGCATGTTGTCGCAGACGATCGACCTGAAAGCAAAAGCAGACAGGCATTAACGAAGGTGCACACCGACAACAGGTCGAGGCAATCAAGATAAACGGCCCCACCCACTTGTGCCTCGAGATCTTGCACTGTGTGCTTGAGCAAGTGTTGCCGGTGGCTATCGACGGCTTCGCCCACACGCTTGCGATGCAGTTCGTGCAAGCTCCGAAGCAACTATCAACCACATTTTCAAAGATGAGCCTGCACTTGACAAGTCGCCGCATCGTGGGCTCGAACAGAAAAAACAACCAACACGGCGCTGCCGTTTGGGAAAAAAAGCGGACGTACGAGCTTGACATGTTCATGAGCGCCACGTTCGGCATCCATGAGCCAAGCATTGGCCTGCTCAGCTGCCATATTCAGGTTTTTTTGAATGGTGCGTTGCTCCTCCTGCTCTCCAAGGCATAAAAGGCATAAAAGCTGATGGTGAGCACCTTCGTGCTTTGAGCAGAGAAGCGGTTTGTCCGCACCTCATTGGTACTCAATTCCTTTCGCAGTGCTTTTGTCTCCCCTTCGAGCGCGCTGTCCACGGCATCCACTCCTTGCTGAAGACCATCTTGATCGCCTTGGAATGGCATCACCGCAGGGCCAGGTGAGCATTTACAGAGGCTGGAAACGGGCGGTTATTCTACGTCTCATCACATACCGTCCTCCTCAAGCGCAGCAAAGTCCTGTTCGAGGAGAGTTCCATATCGGTCATTCTTGGAACCCGAGTCGGCAATCCGAGCCATTCGCTCGCGAGCATCTGCGACCATTTGCAAAGACTACGCGGGCATTCAGCGTCAAAAGAGGGCGCACTGTGGATGTACGTATGCAGCAAAGAGAGAGGGCAGGTGATGCTCGCCGCGCAGCAATCAACCAACCTCGCGCTGCAGCTCATGCAGCCGCTGCTGCTGCTCCAACGTGTCCGCTAAAAGGGCATCCAACTTTTGTTGAAACTGAACCAGTTGGTGTGTGCCGTCAGAGGCAGGCTGGCCAGCTGTGTCACCAGCGGTGCCAGCGGCGGCCTCATCTCCACGAGTGGCGGCAAGTTGAGACTTGAGTTCAGAGACACGCTCTCGCAGTTGGGCAATGATCGAGGTGTATTCAGAAATGTGTGCGTCCACCTAGAGCGGAGTCGCATCATGGCAAAGCGAACAGGAGTCAGAGTGAGTGTGACCAAAGCACGCCTCCGCTTGCACGGCCAGTCTAGGCCAAGGGTAGCTGAGGCACGAGTTTGCACCTTTTGGAGGTGCTTATGGGTGGACGTTTTGATGGACTTTGCGCGGTTGGCGTAATTCAGAGTGTTGTAGCTTTCTTCAAAGTGGAAATCTGCAGGGCTGACGTGCGCAATCATGGCTGTCCGGCAGTTGCCACTGAGGGCCTCTTTGAGGAGGCGGGTAAGCTTTGAATCACGGAAGTTGGTGTAGCGGTCTCTGGCATTTGGGTTGCTGAGCGCGTTGATGCAGTTTCCCAGAGCCAGGAGGGATCGATTAATATGCTGTCCCTCAACCATCCGAATGCCTGCGATTCCGCATCCAGCATTGAGTTGAAGGCCAAGCGCCGAGTCTTTGGACACTTTGGCAGAAATGCTTGCAGGAATGCCGACAACGCACCCGTGTTTTGAGTGTTGGCAGCGCGCTCCGAGCCTGCCAGATCGCACATGAAGAACGTCGAGACCTGTGCAAGGGCCACGTGAGTTTCAAGCCAACAAGCGCAAACAGAGAATAGCGATGCCAAGGAGTGAGGGAATGCGCCTGTTGCAATGGGTGTGAGGGCATACCCGATAGACTTGGGTTGTATTTTTTTCGCGGGGTGAGGAGCGCAGACTCAGGAGGAGAATTGCGTGGGAGCGTGAGGACGTGGCATTGGCAGCTGTGGCTTCCTGCGTACGGCGTTGGTTGCCTCGAACCAGCTCTTTCATCACCTGAGACCCACAGCCGAGCGGTGATGTGAAGATGACAGAATGTGTGATCCCCTGTATAGCTGGCCAGTTGGAAGAACGTGGACAAACCTGTTGGGCGCTATCGATGGGTTTGATAGTGGCTCCAACGATGGTTGGATTGCCGTCGGCATTGTCCCGAAGCTCGAGCTCTTCAGACTCTTCCACGAGCAGATCGTAGAGCGATTCATTGTAAAGCTCGACGTACTGCATGGTCACCTGTCGGCGCAGGGGCGACCGGGCGGCGCATCAAAGAGAGGAGGAAAGGTAAGGGAAGATCAAAAGCGCCAGGGCAAAGGAGGGCCAAACCGGCTTGCTTCCGATGAACATGAGTCAGCTCGGCACAGGTGAGTACCTCAAAGTTGTAGGTGTCTTTGCGTTTGTCGACAAGCTTGAAGAGATCGACGAGCGTCCGCATCATCAAGCCAGGTTCCTGAGCTGTACCCAGCATGGAGTAGGTTTTCCCTAGGCGCGAGCAGAGTGAGCTACCGCGGAGTTTGAAGGACATGGTGGCAAGCCGCATTGGAGTGTCACCAAAGCTTGCCTACCAGCAGATGTCGGTCCGTAGGCGAAGCAGCAACAAGTGTAGCCAGCTATTTGAGAGAGCGAGAGAGGGAGATGTGGTGTCGAGCAAAGAGCAAGCAGCATTAGGGGCCAGGGTGAGCCAGGATCAGAGATCAAGCAGAGGCGTTCAGACGCAGGCACCCAGCTTCCACGACGCGGCTGGGAAAGCCCCGAGGGCGACGAATGACGTGGTGAACGTGCATACCGACAAAGGCCTTGAGCAGGGGTCGACCAACGGCAACATAGACGTCCTTCTGGGAGGCCTGTCCATCCATGACGTGATCAAATGCAAACCGGCGCTCATGGCTGCGATTGCGGCGCAGCACATCCTCTGAATTGGCATGTGGGTCATTCAGGACGACGACCTTGCCGCCCAGACAGTCCACCAAAGAGGACCAGCCGCGCTGAGCCTCCTCGGGCAAGAGAGGCCGCACGCGTACTGCGACCGTCAACGATGCCATGCCTGTCGATCCATTCCCCCCCTCCCCCTCCCTATGACCTGCTCCCTTCCGCCTCCCCGCCCCCCGCCGTCGTCGCCCCCGCTCCCGCGCTGCCATTCTGTGTGTGTGTGTGTGTGTGTGTGTGTGTGTGTGTGTGTGTGTGTGTGTGTCAACAAAAAAAAGTAAAAAACAAAATTGGCGCCAAGGGAACTTTGAAGCGGAAGTGTGATCATACTCACACTTGTTCTTTTAAATCTTTTAGCAAACGCACTTTGTGAATCCGATGTTTTATAATGTTGTTGCTTTACATGTTATCACTCTCTTTCTCTTTCTTTCCATTAGATTATCATAACGTTGTTTTAAAAGTTTTATCACCATCCGGATGTAAAATTTTGATCGTCGTTTTAACATCCGGATGTAAGAAGCAGCACACACACACACATGCTGAGAGAGAGAGAGAGAGAGAGAGAGAGAGAGAGAGAGAGAGACAGACAGACAGACAGAGAGAGAGAAGGAGAGAGAGACACACACACACACGCTAGAGAGAGAGAGAGATCATTCAGAGAGAGAGAGAGATCATTCAGAGATCATTCAGAGAGAGAGATCATTCAGAGAGA
>NW_001865042.1:95311-100157 GCF_000002865.3 Monosiga brevicollis MX1
GAGAGAGAGAGAGAGAGAGAGAGAGATCATTCAGAGATTCAGAGAGAGAGAGAGAGCGGAGCTTGGCATGCGGATGAGCGCGAGTCAAATGGCGGTGAGTGTGTGGGAGGCGGGACGCGAGAGAGGCGGAAGGGGGGAAGGAGGGGGGGGAAAGGGGGGTCCATCCTGGGGGCAAGGGGTGCGGGGTCATTGGTTAGCCTAGAGGGTGGACGTGGGTGTGTTGTGTGAAGGGGGCTGATGCCGGTGGTGTGTGTTCTTGGGTAGCCGATCACCATGGATCGTCGGATGGCAAGTTGAGAGCCAGGCCGTCAGCTGCCCTGCCCTTGCCCTTGCCCTTGCCTCGGACTGGTCGAGGCGTTGTCGGTGAGCCGGCTCGGGTCACCAGCAGGGATGGGGGCCGTCTCGGAGGAAGACTTGCGATATGGCAACTTGGTAGTCGGGGTACTGGGTGCGACGTTGATGCTGGTGGGCCTGTTTGCCACCTTGTATCATCGACAAATCCAGCGCTGGCGCGATGGCCGCTTTCGGCTCGATGACACCCACCCGCTACACATGCTGGCCATCAAGACCTTTTGCGATGGAGCCGTCACCATCAATCGCCTGGCCGCGGCCATTGCCAGCTACCACGGTAGCTTGCACGCCTTTTGCCCAGCCTACGTCATTGTTGAGGACTTTGTCACCAATGCCTCCTTCACCTGGCTGCTCTTGGTTGGTCTTCAAACTCCTCCCCGACACTTGGTTGCTCGTGGCGGACGTGCGTGCATGTCTTTGGCTGGCTCACACATCCCACGTCTGCGCTCTCCGGTCCGCATGTTTGCTGGCGCCGCGTAGCTGGCGCTCGACCTCTATGTGACGCTGCGCAATCCCTTCACGTCACCTGGCCGGGCGTATCCCTTTTATCACCTTCTGGCTTGGGGCGTGGCAGCAGGAGCCGTCGGGCTCCTCACGGTGGCGGTGGGCGATGCTCGCCTGATTGACGTCGATGCCTCCGTCTCCTCCCTGTGTCACTATTACGCCGAGCACCGCAGCGACGAGCCTGTCCACGGGCCCAACGCAACCACGACAAGGACACCGCCGCTGTTCTCCGAGTCGCATCACGGCATGGCCAATCAGCCCCTCGTCACACAGATCTTTCGAGCCGCTCCCATCATGTTTCTCATTAGCTTGATGGGCTCATTGATAGTGCTGGTCAAAGTGACGCTGCTCTTTCACAACAACCCACCCCGTCATCGCGATGCTCGTGTTCGAACCTTGCGCGCCGGTGTGCACTACGTCTTTGCCTACGGCCTGCACGGCCTCGGTCTCACGGCCGTGCTCGTCATTGCTCTCCACCAACACATCGCCAACGGCCATCACAGCATGATCCTCGTGGCCAGTGAACTCGGCCTCTGGACCCTGCTTCTCTTTATCGACATCGCCTTGATTCTGCGCACCATCATGCCCGATCGGTACCTCCGCAACGATGAGAAGACCCCGCTGCTCAGCTCCGTGCACGTCATCAACGGCGAAGAGATTAGCTTTCTTCACTCGGTGCACCACTCCCTTCGTGATGATACCGTCTTTTGCTGCATCTATGGCATGGTGGCCTCGCTCGACGCCACGGCCTCGGAGCTGCCTGCCCCCGTAACCCGGCGCCTTGTCAGCCTCCCTTCGGCCCACGGGCGGCAATTTGAGTTTATCGACTACGAGGCGCATCTTTTTGCCGCCCTCCGCGAGCTACATCCTCTTTCCTCGGATGGTAAGCGCGTCTCTCGCGTGGCTGCTCGTTAGCTGCCGCCGCAGCTCTTTCTCTTGGCCTCTCATGTCTCGCGATTTGCTTTGTGCTACCTCGCCTGCCGTCAGAATACCGGCAGTCGCTCTGGGGTGACGAGCGCGATCGTGACGTTCCGCCCATGGTGCAGTTTGTCAGCCGGGGCGGTCAGTCTGGAGCCTTTTTCTTCAAGTCCTACGACAGCAGGTGCGACACCCTAGCGAACATCAGCGCATGCGCGCGCTCTCATTTGCAAAGCGATATGCCAATACACACGTACCTCGACACCCGCTCTTCCTTCGTAGGCTCATCGTCAAGACGGTCTCGATTGAAGAGCGCGATGGCCTTGTCAAACTTCTGCCAGCTTATCATGCCCACCTGGCCGATAATCCGACAAGCCTGCTGACTCGATACTGTGGCTTGTACGGCATTCGCATATCCCGTGAGCAGCGTGTCATCTACTTTGTAGTGCAGGTGTGACTTGTCATCCCACGCTCAAGCCATGGTGCTCCCTATCCCATTTGTGGGGAGGCGCTTCCGTGAATATCTCATTTGCACATGCCATGCTTGCCCCAGCTCAACGTGGAACATCCATCACACTTGGCTGCTGCGACGCATTTTGCATTTGACCTCAAGGGCAGCACTCACAATCGCAGCGTCGCGCCTGCCGGCCGTTTGCCCTGTCCCTCTGATCGCACTCACGTGGGGCAAAAGTTTCGAGACAACGATTTGGGCCTGCCCTTGGAGCTCAGCATTGAGGCCTACACACACCTCTCCGTGAACCTGGCCTTGGACGCGGCTTTTCTCCATACTCACTCCTTGATTGACTACAGTCTACTAGTGGCAGTGCATGTGTGTCGTCCCGATTGCCTGCACAGCCATCCCATGGCAGCAGGCGCTGCTGCCTTACGCCTTCGCTATGGCCAGCCTGCCGTCTGGGACTGCCACCAGGTCATTCTCAATGTTGGAATCATTGATCTCCTCCAAGTATGTGCTCGGTGGCCAGCATGCCCGTACGTCGTGTCTCCCCGACGCTGCCCTGTCACTCACGTGCTCCGTGGGTCGGCTTCAGCCGTATTCTAGAGCCAAACGGCTGGAGCGGTGGTTCAAGACAAAAATCCTGCGTGTTGATCCCCAGGGCCTGAGCGTCTCTCCCCCCGATGCCTACGCCGATCGTTTCATATTCAGAATTTTGCGGCATCATTTCAGGGTTTTGTGGCCCAAGGCCTCAACACCGGCAGCTCAAAACAGAGTAGCGCGCCCCATGAGTCCCCTCACTCACCTCAGCCAATCTAGCGAGGACCTTCTTCTCGCCGGCGAGCTGTAGATAGCGTTTTTCCACGGTTGTCTTGGTCACCAAGCCTCTCTGCTTTGCGACCTCAGGCGCCGCGAAGTTTGTTTAATCGTTTAGTGGCTCTCCGAGCCTTCGTTAGCCGAGTACAAGTACATTCAGAATTCACAACGAATGTGTACACGTAAATTCGATAAAATCAACTTTGCAAGACTCGGGTCAAAGAAGAAGAACGGCTCCCACCACGCAGTGGTGGGATTTGAGAAAAGAAACAAACAGCACAAAACTGATGCACAGATGAAGAGTGTTCATGCAGCAACCACAATCATGCGACCTAAAAAAAATGAGAAGCAGAACGAAACGGCGCCAATCCAGAAAAAAAAAAAAAGAAAGAAACAATCCAAAGCTGGTCGTTGAGGCCTGGCCACGGGCACTAGTAGCCATCCAGATCCACGGGATCGGGGGGCATAATACTGAGGCGGTCTAGTAGCTTCTCAAAAGCACCCAGGCTCAGACGGCGAGCGCGGGCGTACAGGTCATGCTGCATGTCAAGCAGGTACTGATAGGTGTATTCCAGCGCGGCGGTTTCTCGAATCATCAAAAGGGCCTAAGGGATGGATGAAGAGGATGGATTCAGTGGGGGTATCAAACCGGCCAAGGACGGTGAGCAAAGGCGACGTCAGCAGCGCAGAGCAGTGCCAAAGGGCCGATCGCGGGACAAGGGGGACCGTACGTGGCGAATTTCAGTGTTCTTAAGCTCGTCTTCACGAGCATAAAGGTCGAGCAGCTCGCGGTAGCGGCCCAGCCGATTCTGCACCATGTAGATGATGGGGAAGGAGAACTTGCGCTCATGAATATCATCGCAAAATCCCTTTTTGGCCCAGTAAGCTGGGTCGACCAAGTTGATGTAGTCATCACGAATCTGCAGCAAGAACGTTCAGTACGACCAAGGGTCAGCAACACAAAATGTAGTGGGGCGTGTCTGTCAAAAAGGAGGCGACGAGTGCATGAAGGCCGAAGCATGTCATTTACCTGAAAGAAGATGCCAGTAATGTCAAATAGCTCGAGGATTTGCTGTTGCGGGGATTTCCAGACCCAGCCGAGGCTTTCGGTCCATTTGCCGCCAAACTACAGCCATTTGGAGCAAGTCAGTGCGCGCGGACTCTTTGACCCGAAACATGCCTGCATGTTCACGCACCAAAAAGTGTAGCCAGGACATGTTGTGGGTAATGGCTTTGAGGATGGGTTCAAAAAAGTTGAAGGCACGCAGGCGATAGTCAGTCGCATGCAGGAAGAAAAGCTCGGCCGACATGACAAACGGCGTCGACGTTTTGCCCTAAACCAATGTGAAAGTGATGCGCGGGGCGGCAAGGCGTGTAAGCTAGCTGAGGGCATAAGCAATGCGCACTGGGTCAGGCGCGCATACTCACTTGCACCATCTCAATGTACTCGTCCAAGGTGGGGCAATATTTGTTGTCGCGCCAATAGATTTCAAGACCTTGGCCACGGTGGGCGCGAACGCTGCCGTCGACGAGAGCGGTGAGCGTTTCGTGGTGGTGGGCTTGGAAGCGCTCAGGCACGCTTTGGATGAGCTTGAAAAAGAGGAGGTAGGTGCTGTTCATGGCGGCTGGGATGCCAAAGCGAATGTGGGCGCATTCCCGATCGCGGCGAAGCGTCGAGTCGTCCTCGATATCGTCGGCGATGAGGGAAAGCTCGTGGAAGCGGTCGACGCACTGCTTGAGCTGCTGGAGATCGCAGTCGTCAATCTCAAAGACGTCAGCGAGAGCTTGGATGGATTTGCTGCG
>NW_001865042.1:102369-133660 GCF_000002865.3 Monosiga brevicollis MX1
TTGTTGGACGCGGAACGGGGTGTTTTGGACGGTAATGCAGGTTGCATCCGGGGCTTGAGGAGACTGCACAAGTGTCTTTTTGTTTGCAATAGGTGTTGTTCACAACATCAGACGCGGACCAGGTGAAATGGCGCCGCGCACTCGCTCCGCGGCCGAGACCGACGTCAGTGGCAAGGGCAACAGCGCGCCGCATCGCGAGGCCGACAAGGCACCAACGGCCACACGCTCAACGTCGGCTCAACTCCTTGAGCTCATCAAGCTTGGAAGACCCAAGTTTCTTTTCTACAGCCTCGCCTGTCATCTTGTTGGCGTCTTGATTGCCGCGCAGCAGGGCCGAAGCATCGACCTGGCCAGCGCCGTCGCCCTGCAAGCCACCATTTGGCTCACCCACCTCATGACGCACTATGTCAACGATTACGGCGACTATGAAGCCGACATGGCCAACGAGAACGCTGGCTCCTGGACCGGAGGCAGCAAGGTTCTGCGCACCGGCACCATCCAACGCGGCACCGCCCTGCTCATGGGCCTGGTTCTGCTCGTCGGCGCTACCCTCGCAGGGGCCACCTGTGTCGCCCGCTACGCCATCCTGCGTGAGCACGTCTCCCTTCCCGACACCTACGATCTCGAAACTGTCCCTGCCCTCCTGGCTGAGATTCTGCGGGCCGCGCCCTGGCCCTTTGTCGCCTTTGGCCTGAGCACCTTTGCCGTCGCCTTTGCTTACAGCCTGCCTCCGCTGCGCTTGTCGGCCAACGCCCTCGGCGAGATTTGCGTCAGCTACGTCCTCACCTTTGTCACCCCAGTGGTGGGCTGCCTCCTCCAAGACGGCCAGATTGACCACCATTTTCTCGTCATTCTCGTGCCCATCTTCATGATGAACCTCAACCGCATGGTCATCATGAACATCCCCGATCGCGCGGGTGACGCCAAGGCACAAAAAATCACTTCCGTCGTCCTCATTGGCGAAGAAAAGGCCGTTCACCTCAACAACGGCATTTACATTTGGATTTACGCCCTTCTCCTCCACCAACTGCCCCTCACCTTTGCCGAGCGATGTGCCTACTTTGCCCCACTTCCGCTGCGCTTCTGGCAAAGCCTCCGCATCAACAGCCCCGCCTGGTGGCACAACCGAGCCCTCACTGACTCCATCCCCTTTGTGGAGAGCCTCTACATCCTCTGCAGCGTCTCTTGCCTTTGTGTAGGCTTGGCCTACGACTTTTACTTCTCCCCCCTGTCTTCCCCTGCCCACTAGAGTGCCGCAAGCCTCCTGCGTGCCAAAAAAAAAAAAAAAACGACAGCATCGTTATCAATTAATAATGTTTGCCATTCATACTCGCCATTGTTGCCGCTTGGCCCACTGCCCGCTCATTTGCAACCCGTGCACACACACACACAAACGCACACTTGACGTCCAAGACGCTGAGCACATGAGAGACACAAGGGTAGCTCACTTCAACACCGGTTCACGTGCGTTTGGCGGTGAGGTGTGCCTCGGCAAATGTGCGCAGATCACGCTGCGCCCAAAACAGCAATACTTTCATCACCACGATAAACACCAAGTTGAAGGGAAAAACCAAACACAGCTGCAGACCCCAGTTGAGCCACGGCATGTTGTGCATGTACGCGTCACCGCACCACCGCGATATATACACCAACGACCACGCACGAGCCCGGGCGCCCAGGCTGGCATAGCTTCCCAGTGCCTGACGCACTGTAGCCAAGGACAAAACCGGCCGCCGCTCGCCGCTCATCGCCACGTCTGGATGGGCTTCGTGTAAGCTGCGGGCCAGCCGCACGGCGTCTTCCACTGCCAAGCATGCCCCCTGTCCAAAGTGATGCACCACTGGATGGGCGGCGTCTCCAATCAGTACCACCCGCCCCCCTCGGTGCCAGTCAAAGGGGTCGCTATCATAAATGTCCGTCTGCAGTACATTCTCATCAGGGGTGGCCTGAACGATATCCTTGAACTCTGACGACAAGTTCGTCATGCGCTCCAACACGTATCTTTTGCCATCACGGCCAGGCATCAATGTGTTCTGCACGCCCGGCCCCCCCAGTGCAAAGCCGCCACCCCCGCGCACAAGTTCAGGTGAGAGGGTTTGAAGACGCAATCATACAAACACTGGCCGCCATTGGTGAAGCATCACTAACCGCGGGGTAGCGCACATCAAGGACCCAGAAACAGCGGTTGCGCGGCGCAAAGCCCGCCGTGAAGCTGACATCGTCGCCCGGACGATGGACAATGGTTTTGAGCATTCGGTCTCCGTGTCGGGTGGCCGAGGCTGGCGGCGTCTCGGTGATGCCCCGCCAACAAGAGAACCCGCTGTACCGAGCCTGATGCTGGGGAAGCAGTGTCCGGCGCACCACCGAGTTGGTTCCATCGGCACCAACAAGCAAAGCTCCGTGATAGGTGGCGCCGCTCTCGAGCAGCACCTCCACATCGGTGGGACCTTCGCGAAAGCCCACCACACGCGAGCCCGTCAACACCTGCACGCCTGTAGCTAGCGCAGCCCGCAGAAGGGCTTGCTGCAATTCACCGCGGTGCACGTTGTACTGGACCGAGCCATAACGCCGAACCAGAGCTGGGTCTGCATCCAGTGGGACTTGAAACAGACAGCGATCATCAAAACTGCGCAAAGACACATTGACTTGCCGCAGGCCCAGCTCTTCAATGTTCACGCCCAGAGCCTCGAGCAGAACCAAGCTGTGGCCAATCACGCTCATGCCCGAACCAGCATCGCGCAGCTCGCGCACCTACCGGGAAACAGAGACGACGGAGAGTCGACCCAGTTAAGAAGGATTGCGTGCCACGCGCGCGCGATGGATTGCAAGCTGTTGCGCGCATTCCGCTTACCTTGTCAAGGACCAGCACCTCAAAGCCAAGGCGGTGCAGGGCAATGCCACAGCTCAGCCCTGCAATACCCGCCCCAACAACGATAATGCGCGAGCTGCGCGAGACCTCATCCCCCCGCACAGGCGGCACCGCCCGCATCGTGGCTGCCATCGCCTTACAAAAAATTTATAAAAATTGCAGCCCAATGTCAAAACACTTTTACACTTTTCTTTTAAAAGTTTAAAATTTAATAAATTTCATCCCTGATGTATTTTCTTGGCTCATGCTTGCAACGGCGTTGCACAGAAAGAGACGTTGGGCTTATGGGATCGCTGTGTAGAACAAGAATGTGCGTTGACTGTTCGGGGCAGGCGTTTGGAGATGAGGTAAATAGCACCAGTTGGATTAGATGACAGGCCAACACATCCGCAATTACTCAAAATCGGACGATCGGTTCAAATTCGGGATGCCTCGCAATGATATAAAGTCGCCGACGATTGAACTGGTAGCATGAAGTAACGTCACATGGGACCTTGATCAGATGAAGGGATGCACCGTGGAATGCAGATAACAATGTGTTTCACAACAATTGGCTTTGTGCGGCAAAACGAACACGAGCCCGTTTGGAATAGATGTAGAGTGAAATGAATCTTGAGCATGTCGCGGGCCGAAAGTCTCAAGGCTCGACCATGGGTGGGGTCGACGCTGATTCGTCAAGCGCAACCTCCGCAGACGTGATAATGGGCTCGTCTCGGGCAGCCGGGCTTGAATCACCGCCATCGGCTGCAGAAGCCCGCTGCGAGTTCCACCAATTACTCACCGAAGTCCAGGCTGTGCCAAGACCTTGCTTGCTGCTCTGAAAGGCTTTGGTCAGGGTCTATGATAAAAGA
This sequence comes from Monosiga brevicollis MX1, assembly GCF_000002865.3. Classification (NCBI taxonomy): domain Eukaryota; class Choanoflagellata; order Craspedida; family Salpingoecidae; genus Monosiga; species Monosiga brevicollis. The sequence goes on from NW_001865042.1 coordinate 106,090, forward strand.
AAGAGGACGAGTTTATGACATCAGGGTGTGTATACATGTCGTCACCAGGCGAGGGTCTAGTTCACGTACTCGCGAGCTGGTTTCAACCGCCGTCTTCATCGCCTGCTGACTGCGCACACCCAGATTGGGGCCAAAGTGCATGTCCGAAAATTGGCGAGCGCGTCGCCCAATGTCCTTCAACTGTGTTCGCAACATCAGGGTGAGTCAACCAACATGCAATGGGAAACAAAACACCCCGAGGCAGGTTGCCTGGCATAAGACGCACCTGCAGGGCGCCGCGGCAAGGGTGTTCCAGAGGACTGTCCATGTACATGCGCCGGCCCGTCTCTCGCATATGCTGCACCGTGGTTCATCAGATGGTCAGGTTGCTTCCACCACCTTGATGGTTTGCTTGGGCTTGGACCATCGTACCTTGTCTGCGGCACGGCACCATCGTGCGTAACTGTGCGTTGAGCGCATGCCCAGAAAATAAAAGGAGCCATAGTCTAGATGGTGGCAAGCAAAAGCGATGAAAATGACGTGCAATCTTGTGGACCAGCGCAGGGCCTGTCGCATGTCCTTCCAGTTAATGTTGAACATCAAGCACGAACACGAGCCCGCACCGTTGAGGCGATCAAGAGACTCCTTGGTGGGCTGCTCACGAGCAAAGTCCACGCCAGCCAAAAAGCGCAAAATGTAGTCCGTAAACTGATGTGAACATGCGAACCTCGTGAGTATGCAGTGGCGCGATGAAAAGCATCAGGCACAGGACCACTAAAGCAGGAGCTATCTTGCACCTGATAGCAACACCACGCCGGTGAACCGGCAAAGGTGGGTGCAGCAGCGTTTTGCGCCTCCTCGCATTGTGCAATAATGTCGTCCATAAAGCTGAAAACAAAGAAACGTTATGACGTGAAAACGGGGGTTCGCATAAGCGAGTATAGCATAAAAGAAAACGGCTTGCACGACGGACGAACCGCACATCCGGCGTGGACAAGGCAGCCTCGTCTTGTACAAACTTGTTGGCAAACCTAAAACAGATTGGCATGACCCAAAACATCAAGGCCCAAATGCACGAAAAGAGGCCGGAGTGGCATTACTTACTGGACAGAGACATTGCCCTTGTGATTGCAGAGATCCACAACTACGTCTGCCAGCTGAGAATGCTGGGTCATCATAGCGTTGGTGGTACCCATTAAACAGGATTTGGCCTCCAAAAGAGCAGGCAGCTGCTGGATGGTTGTATAGGGATAAAGCGTATGCTGCAGCATTTGGTGACAGGCAGCCATTAGCACCATGGGTTTGGCGTCACGGCTCGTCGAGCAGAGCACGACGATTCGGTTGTTAGGGGTTGACTCACCCCGCCACTGTGGTCGGCCACAAAAACTGGCAGTAAAAGTTTGCTCGTACGCTCAGCCAAAGTCTCTGTCACATCGGGCGGCGTAGCCTAGATGTTCGCGTCGAATGGGCCAAGGCAGGGTTCCGCACAAGGTAAGAAGCTCGTCCCGAAAAGGCTCGAGTTTGCGATCTGCCGGCAGTGGTCGGAGGATTGATCAGGCACACCTGCAAATTGGGGCTCGCGGCATGAGGTTCAGCATCCAGCCACGCATCTGCCTCGGCGTCTGGGCTGCTATGAACTTGATCATCCGGCGCAGGGGTGGGGCTTGAGCGAGCGCTCAAAATCTTTCCTCCCTGGGCGTCTTCCGTGGCGGTGTGGAGGCAGGTAAGCATGCCCGGTACCAGGGCGGCGAGAGCCACAATCGTTTGACTGATGGTGGCAGCTGAAACGTCGGAGCTAGTAGAACAAATTAAAACCTGCCATGGGACCACAGCGCAGCAAACACAACCTCCAATCAGGAAGGTGGCAGGCAGCGAGAAAAGTAGACGGGGTTGATTTTTTTTTTTTTTTTTGCTGAGTGCGAGGTGAACAAGCCCACCTTTTTACCAAGCAGCAAAAGCTTGAAAATCTATACCCAATCACGTTGCGGGAGGTGAAAAAGCATGCCCGGCGAACAAGCCAGCGTTGATCGACTTGCGACGCTTGAAAAAGGCAACACACACACACACACACACACACACACACACACACACACACACACACACACACACACACACACACACACACACACACCTGGAGGACGCGGTGGCGGAGACGGATGATGACGCCTGTAACATCCACTTCCTCAAGAACATAGTCTTGAAGGTCAAAGCTCCGGCTGTTGAAGGATCGAGTCAGGCTCTGATACTGGCTGACAAGCAACGTGTCAGCGTCCAGGGCTCGCTGCTCAAAGAGGACCTGGAGGGTGGGGGCCAGCGCACTTTCCAAGAGCTTGAAGACGGGAAAGGGTGAAAGCACCGTGAGTGCCTTCATGACGGTGTTGCGGTTATACTCTGCGTGCTCGGCGAGGCGCTCTGTCTCGATTTGCCTCGAGCAGGCGACGCCAAAGAGCCGCTGCTGTGGCTGGTCGCGATGTCCGGGCTTTAAGGCGGGTACTGTGAAAAAGGTTGTGTCCTGGTGGTGGTTGTGAAGACCGTCCGGCAACGTCAAAAAGGGCAGATGGGCCCACGCCGCAGGCAGCGCAGGATTTTCTTCCACATGATGAGCTTGGTCATCCCGATCGCCACTGGCCCCGGGGTTCAGGCGTGGATAGACCATCTCAATGACTGGCCCCTTGGTATGATGGAAGGAAGACAGCATAATGTACAAGGGAGCTCCGGCGCGCTCGTGGGCTTGAATGAGATCGTGCACGGAGGGCCCCGTCGAAGCCGCGGCCGGCATGACCAAGACCTCATCATCGCTTTCATCAAGGGCTTCACTGGTCACCTGCTGATCCGCTGACGCGGTCGCCTCCAGCGAAACTTCCTCAAGGCTCACATCCATCCTGGCCAGTCTTGTTCACTTGTACCGCACCAAGACCCGCACCCCCTAACAACCTTGTGGCTTCCTCCTTCACACCTTCAGCACTCCAACCGAGGCGAGGCTCGGATATGCCGCTGCTCGCCCTCGACGATCAGCGCAGCGTCACTCTGTGTGTGTGTGTGTGTGTGTGTGTGTGTGTGTGTGTGCGAAATGAAATTTTTTTTTGAGAATTTTTTTTGAGAAAAAAAAAGAAAAAAAAATCACAACTTCACGGGTTTTTTTTTCTTTGTTTCTTTTTTTCCTTTTGCGCCACCAAAGACTATTGAAGGACGGGGTGGTAGATTGTAGCATGCAGTTGCGTGCACCTGTGAATAGAAGGATCAACACAGATTGGATTGGATTGGTCATGCAGGTCAAGGTTGGGCGCGCAGCGCCAAAAGTAAGGGGTTGAGCAGGCAGTGCGCAAACTGATTCGAAGGTCTGCAAGGGTTTAGCGTCGACCAAAGAGCCAACTGAGAGCTTCGCGAGTGGCACTGTTGGCCTGCGCTTCCAACACGGCACCACGAAAGAGTTTCAGACCATGGAGCACCAAGTCTCGCTGGCTTGAGAGGGTTTGGTCGTTGCTGTTCAGACGGGGCAGGACGGCACCGTTGTTCTCGTAGAACCAACAGACGAGCTGCGCCTGTTCAACGGAAAAGCCCATAGAGTCGCCGTAGAGGAGATCTTTCAGGCTGACTTGCCCCCCCGCGGTCAAAACTTGCATGGTCATGGTGAACATGGCTTGGAAAACAGCCTCGTTGTGGGCGCGGACCACGGGCGGGATGGCCTTGGGATCGTGCAAGAGCGGGTACAGATGATGTTGCACATACAAGTGCAACATCCACAGGTTGACCAAAACAGTCGGACTCACATCCAGTAGGGTGGCGTACTCGAGGAGTTGGAGGTCCAACTTTTGTCGGTGGATCAGGTTGCGAGACGTAAAGGCGGTTGCATGCGCTGCATCGCACGCCTCTTGAAGCAAAGGCAGGTCCACGTGACGGCGGCGTTTGAGGACATTTGGCAGATGCACGGGGCTGGCCACCGGCAGGTTCGAGGAGCCAGAAGAGCCACCGGTCGAAGCTGTTTGTCCCTGCGTAACGGCCACGGCTAGGGCTCGTGCCTCTTGCACGGCTGGCAGGCAGGGCCCATAGAGCGCTAGACGATCGGCAACGGCTTGAAGGCAACCACGCAGGTGATGCCGGCCCGAGGCCACGAGCGCCAGCCAAAACCAAGCCTCGCCTTGCTCAAAGGCACAACTGGAACGAGCCAAGGGCTTGGCCGGTGAGGTTGCGCCCTGGCGCGTGGATGTACGAGGAAGGGGGGCTACCAGGGGTCGGAAGCTGGCTTCAACTTCCATCTTGGCTCGGGGCGACACGCGGGGAAAGTGAAGGGCGTTGTCCGGGGTGAGGCCCCAGCGGGAGATCCTAGATTCGTGAAAGGTGGGCCAGACCTGAAGACCCAGCTCAAGCACTTGCATGTCCTGGCTGTCCAAGTCAACGTGCGGGGCAGCCGCAAAAGGGCGCTGACTGGCGAGGCTCAAAAGTCGAACCCGGTTAGCCAACAGCTTGGAAGGTGGCACGGCGAAGCGCCCATGATCCAAAAACAAAATTTGGTTCCAAGTCACCAAGGATTGGCTGTGAGCTAGGGCGGTCCAATGTGCCAGGTCCAAGAGTGTCTCAGTCATGGGCCCAGAGCGGGCAGTGCCCGGGTCCATTTGCTCGGCTGTCCAGGCCAGAAGAACGTGGCCAATCTGACAGCTGGCGATCCGCAGTGCCGGACTCAGGGCATGGTTGTCGTCAAGCTCTCGAGCCACGAACAGAGCTTGGGCTGCCGCATGCACAAAGGTGCGCGGAGAGCCCAACAGAGCAGCAGCGAGCGCGAAATCCAGCTGTGCCTGCAGATACTGCGCGCGACACTCCATGGGGTGCTTGGTCAAGCTGCCAAGCAGGAGCAAGGCACGCAGCAGAAGGTTGCTCAGGGGTGCCACCTGTTCCTCGGCCCAGGAGGCCACTGAAGAGTGAGAATTAACGGAAGGGGTTCTCGACGGGCTGCTCAGGTCCAGGTGGGCGCGCCCACACAAGAGGTCTAGCAATTGCTGTTCATCGTTGACACCGGGCGTCGAGGTTGAGCCAGAGGGGGGCGATGAGGGCGGCGAGGGCGGCGAGCTGCGGCGTGCCGCAGCGGACGCCACGGGTTGCGGGACTGGGGCCTGATCGATAACTTGCAGCAGAAGAGCATGGGCCATGTGCGCGCCCGCATCGGCCAGGAAAATTTCATGAAGGTCAGTTTCAACCTCGTCATCCGGGTTGACATTGAGACGCATGGCTGCCGCCAGGTCGCGGTGATACTCGAGGCCCTCGGGCGTCGAGCGGGGCCCAAGATCTAAAGCCAGGGCCTTGAACCCTTCGTGGGCGTGCTCGGCAGCGGCAGAGACCTCGCCTTGCCATTCCGCCAGCCAGGCTAGGATGGTGTGTGCACTCGCGACGCCCATGCCCGAGCCAAACCAAGACTGGCCAGCTGCGCGCCGGCAATGGACCTGAAGGGCAGTTTGCCGATCGATATTGTCACCGACAATTTCATGCACAAGATCTTTGAGACTCACGTCCTCATCCTGGCGCGAGGCAGCTTGTAAGAGCGGTCCAGCCTCCGGCGGTGGGTCCTTGCTCTTGCTGACCTCATCCTCAAAAGAGAGCAAGTGCAAGAGCGGTGATAGACCGGTATCTCGTCGGGAAAACACGTGCCGGCTGGTTTTCAGCATGGCCAAATCACCCGAGGAAAGCCATCGCCGCGCTGCTGGACGTCCATTTGTTTCAACCGCTGGCCTCGACCAGAGTCGAGGGCTCACCCGGCGTATCGCCGGCGCAAGTCGCGGCATGATGCCCCCGAGCCCCCTGTGGCGGCAAGTTCAGATTGCGAGGACACACACACACACTGGATTTAATCACCTAGCTCGGCACAGGCACCAGGGTTTGAAACCAACACAGCCTGCTTGCCCGAACACGATCAAGTTGTGAGAGCCGACGGCCCGCCGCCTGGCTTAAACCCACAGATGGCATCAGACAACCACAGGTCCTTCCCACAAAGGTCCACAGGGAGCATTAAACGAAACCGAAAGAGCACCTCTTCCCCTCGCATGAATCCCCTCCACGCCCCCCCTTGGCAATCAGAGACGGAAACGCCAAGACACGCAGAGGCCACGCAGAGGCAGCCAGCTGGCCGAGCACACACACACTGTCGCCCGAAAAATGAAAAAAAAAAAAAAACACGTGAACTCTCTCTCTCTCTCTCTCTCTCTCTCAAAACTCTGTCTCTCTCTGTCTCTCTCTGTCTCTCTCTCTGTCTCTCTCTCTCTCTCTCTCTCTCTCTCTCTCTCTCTTATAAACGTCTGACAATAAAATGTCAGAATGTCAGAATGTTTTGCTGTGTTCAGGTACTGGAAAGAGCGAGAAACGAATGGGTGGCAGAGGTGGAGACGCCAAGTGGTGAGAGGAAAAGAGATGTATCTGGGTGAAGAAGGACTTGTAGAGGTGCACGCAAAGTAGCGGTTGGACAACAGTTAATATCAAGCCGGAATCAGAGATCTAACGAAGGGGTAGAGTCGAGCCCAGAGAAGATGCGAGTTGCACTCTTATTACCAGAGAAAGCAGACGCTCACATTTTTTTCATCCGCGTCAACAACAGCTCCAAGACGGCAGCCCCGACTGACTGACTGACTGACTGACTGACTGACTGACTGACTGCGTCGGATCTGCTGCGACAACTGCCGCGACAAGAGCGCCTGGAGAGGGACAGACTTGAGGTACTACGTGCGGCTTTTACCTGCTCAGGAGGGAGAAAGCGGTGGAGTAGTCGGCGCAACTGGCTGTCGAGGGATTGAATGCAACATCACATGGCTGTGCGTGCTCACATGAGGTGCTCGTGTTGTTGCAGGTGCAGGTTGCAAACATGTGGCGACAAACCCTCGGGCCTGCTGCTCGTCGCGGACGGCGCTTAGACTACCGCAAGCTTAATCGTGCTTCACGGCTGCTGCAGCAGACAGCCCGACAGGACTTGGTTGGGAAGGCTGTCCAGCGCCTTGCGCCAACAGCCAACGCTGCCACGTCTGCACCGGCGGCCGTTGCTGCCCTGACGCACACCAGGGACCGCCGGCGCACGCAAGACTGGTGGGGCCGCCTGGCCGGCCTGGCGCTGGCCGGGACAGCGCTTGGAGCCACTACTGCAGCATGTGCCAGTGACCAAACCCCCCACTCGAGGTCCCAGCAGGAGCTCTTTGCCGCCATTCGACGCCAGGATTCGGCCCGGGTCCAAGAGGTACCTTTTTTTTTTACCTTCTGCACGGCGGGTCGCCATGTGCAGCCATTACTCGTGTGTGCCCACCACATCCACGCGCACGAGTTTATTCTCACTCTGAACGCGTTCACGTGTGCAGCTGCTCACTAGCCACCAGGTGGATGCCGACCTGCGGCATGAGGCTGGTTGGTCAGCTCTCCATCTCGCTGTCGTCCGCGGGCAGGCCGACGTCGTGCGTGCTCTGCTGGACGCCGGTGCTGACCCCAACCAGGAGGATCGTTACGGTGCTGCGCGATTCACTCGCCACTCTGTCATTGCCCGGCAGGTAAGAACATTGTGCTCCAGCCCATGTTCAATCTCTCATCTTTCCTCACTTATCATGCCGGGGGGAACCCTCACGTTTGAGCGGGCAGCGTGAATTTTCGTCCGATTTGGATCCTTTGCAGCCGGGCCTGGGTTTGACGGCCTTGCACTATGCAGCGCTTTTTGGTCAAGCCGACATTATCAAGCTCCTGATGGACCGCGCCGCTGATCCCGGCATGCACTCGGCTGCGGGTAAGTCCATGCATTTGCCCCCTGAATGGAACGCAATCTGCTTCAGCTTGGCTTGCTTTCTAACTCTTCTGTGCTGGTCCGCAGGAGACGTGCCGCGTGACTTGGCGGCCACGCCCGCCATCGAGGCCATGCTGGACGACTATGCTCAACAATACGAGACCATCAAAGCCAAGCATCAACAGGCCCAGGCTGCCGAGGCTCGTCGCCGCCGGCAGCTCTTCCCACTGGAAGACCGCCTTCATCGCTACATTGTCGGCCAGGATGGCCCCATCATGTCCGTGGCCGCTGCTATCCGACGCAAGGAAAATGGCTGGCACAACGAAGATCATCCTCTCGTGTTCCTTTTCCTCGGTATGTTGCTGCCCAACGTGGTGGGGGCATTTTGCTGGTCCTACATCAAAACTGATCGATGAGCACTGTGCGACATTGGCTCACCCTATTTTATTTGGACCCAACTCCCCAATGCCTGTCCTATTGGCAGGTTCTTCTGGCGTCGGCAAGGTGGGGGTTTTCAGCCAGTGCTGTCAGGGCTAATATAACGTGGTTGTAGCCAATTTGCTTTTGATGGTCGGTTTGCCTGGTCTGATCGTTGGACGTGTTTGCATTCTGGGCTTGACTAGACGGAGCTGGCCAAGCGTATTGCACAGTACATTCATGACGATGAGTCGCCCCGCGTGCCGGCCTCGTTCGAGGGCTTTGTCCGCCTCGACATGAGCGAGTTTCAAGAGAAGCACGAAGTTTCGAAGCTCATTGGTCAGACTCAAACTCCTTGGCAGCGTCCATGGCACCCATGGCGACCATCCAAACGCTCTTTGCTAACACCCTGCGCCGACTCTAGGCTCGCCCGCTGGCTACGTTGGGCACGAGGATGGTGGAGTGCTGACCAATGCGCTCAGCAAATGTAAAAACGCTGTGGTCCTCTTCGACGAAGTTGAAAAGGCGCATCCGGTAGGTGTCAAGCTCGATCGAATGCCGTTCTGTCTGTGCCGTGCCACCTATGCTTACTGACGGTGTGGGACATGCTGCAGGATGTCTTGACTGTGCTCTTGCAGGTTGGGAGTGTTTTGATTGTTCTGCCTCGATCCGTGCCCTTTCCCGTGGCATTCCAATTTTATTGTGACGGGGGATTAACATGTAAATGTGCAATAGCTGTTCGATGAGGGCCGCATTACGGATGGTCGGGGCCAAACTGTCGAGTGTAAGGATGCTGTTTTCATCATGACCTCCAACCTGGCTAGCGACGTGATCGCACAGCATGCCTGGGAGTTGCGGCAGGCTGTCAAGGAAACTCAAGAGGTATGAAAGACTTGTGCGCGTCGGCTGATCACCCGCTTTGACTCACCGCTTACTCGCATCGTATATCAGAGCGAAACTAGTTTTCAGCTTTCACGAGAATTCAAACAGCATGTGATCCGACCCATTCTCAAGCGACACTTTCAACGAGATGAATTCCTTGGCCGGTATGTCTGCATGGGTGGTTCAACTTTGGTGCACAGACTTTCTCTCTCTCTTTTTTTTTTTTTTTTTTTGTGGTTCGAGAGGCCCTTCACGTGCTCTGTGACTGGGGGATTTGCGCCACTTGCAGCATTGATCAGACAGTGTACTTTACGCCCTTTACCGATGCTGAGCAGCGTGATCTAATTCGCATGGAGCTCGACAACTGGGCTGTCAAGGCAGCCGAGGTGAGTCTTGCTGTCTGAGCCCGCAGCAGGTGTGTGCTTCAAGCACGTCGTGCTCTCACAAGACGTGGCGACGGAACTCAATGTGCTCGATAGCGGCACAATATTGAGCTGTCGTGGTCGGATGCCGTCTACTCGGTCCTGGCCAGCGAGTTTGACATTCATTTTGGTGCCCGCTCGTTGCAACACGCGATTGACCAGCTGGTCATCAACCGCATTGCCATGGTCCACGAAAAGGTGAGAATCGGTCGGTGCGCGGGTCGAGGTTGACCAAAGAGAATTTGCTCATGAGCCATTCTGGCAATCACAGGGTGAACTGCAAGCGGGCATGCGGGTTCACGTTGACGTGGACGCCAACGGCGAGATTTGCCTACAGCTGACGCCTGGCGATGCCAAGCAAGGTTCTTGGGGCATTTGGTAAAGTCTGGTTTATGTAGTTTATAGTAATAACAATCAAGCATATCCCCGAATTTGATTTCTCGACCGATCTATTGTGCAAATTGATGGAGAAAAGAAAAGCTGCTGATGGCTCTATCATCTTTGCTTTAAAGGTTTGAGTCAAAGAGGAAGTTGGTACTTATGTCAACGACCACGGGTCCTGTTTATCACCCCCAGGTCAGGAAAAAAAAAAAAACGGCCTTCGACAAGAAAAGAGACCCAGTAGAGCATACATGTACAGCCCCCAAGCCCTCTTCAAAAAAAAAAAATCAAGAAAAAAGAGAGAGAAAACACGAAACAAATAACGAGAGACAGAAAATTTAATAAAGACACAAAGGAGAGAGAGAGAGAGAAAGAACAAAGGAGAACAAAGAGAGACTCTCTCTCGAGAGAAGACAAAAAGCATCACGTGAGTGTCATGAGTAAGGTTAGATGATTCGGTTTAAGCATTTTCTTGCTTTTTCGCAGGTTTGTGCTCTCTCTCTGCTCTCTGCTCTCTCTGCTCTCTCAGTGGCTCCGAACTTGGATCTCAATGGCAGTCAGGGCTCCGCGTGACAAGGTGTAGAGAGGTGCGGTCTCAAGGGGTCAAAGGGGTCAACGGGGGAGGGTGAATGGGGCTGAGTGTGGTTCTTCCGTCTTGGTATCAAGGGGTTTAAACCATCTATCTGTGCGGCCGCTGCCGGGCTCAACGGGGGCGAGCCCTATTTGAATGGCGACACGCCGTCTCGTGGGGTGAAGCAGCCAATGAGTCGGCTCTCCGGTTTGGCGCTTTTCCTGATTTGTGCTTTGATGCTTCGTATAGGCTGGAATCGGCATCATGGCCATGGCAACACGCCGCGTTTTGGTGACGGGGGCCGGCAGTGGCATCGGCAAGGGGATTGCCGCCTACCTCTGCAACAAGTCCCCGGCCAAGCATGGTGTCATGATCACCGATCTCAAGCTGGAGACGGCCCAGGCTGCCGCCGAAGAGCTGCGTGCAGCCGGTGGCAATGTTATTGGGGCGTATGCCCTTGACGTCAGCAACAAGGATTCCATTCGCGATCTCATGGCCCAGCTGCAAGACAACCCGCCCGACGTGCTGGTCAACAATGTACGCCCACCGTGCTGAGCTCCCTCCTGACTCCTCGTCCTTTTTTTTTTTTTATCACGTCCTCCTTGTTCTTCTTTTTGTTTTCGTTCAGTTTTGACCCGGTCCCAATGCCTGTCTGGACCATGGCCTTTTCGATGCTTCGCTCATCAACTGCACTTGGGGGTGCCCTCCCCCGCACAGGCCGGTATCCAGCATGTGTCGCCCCTCGAAGACTTTCCCGATGACAAATGGCAACTGCTCGTCGACGTCATGCTGGTCGGCTGTGCTTCCATGACAAAGGCCGTGTTGCCCAGCATGCGCGAGAATGGTTATGGTCGCATTGTCAACATCGGAAGCATTCACTCCCTCATTGCCAGCAAGTACAAATCGGCCTACGTGGCCGCCAAGCACGGCCTGGTTGGCTTCTCCAAGGTCATGGCCCTTGAGACCGCTGATTGCGATATCACCATCAACACTGTGTGCCCTGCCTACGTCATGACCCCGCTGGTCGAGGCCCAGATTGAGGGCCAAGCCAAGGCCCATGGCATGACCCGCGAGCAAGTCGTTGCCGAAATCTTCGTACGTATTAGACGTGCTTTCAGGGCCCCTCTTTTCTCATGGCTACACTTGCCATTGCTTGCCTCGTGGTTTGTTTGGGGACTCATCCTCCGTTCCTTTTTGCTACACAGCTGAAACCCATGCCCAAGCAGGCCTTCATCTCTCTGGACGAGCTGGCCGGCACCACCGAGTTTTTGATGTCGGATCACGCTCGCAACATCACTGGACAGACTCTTGCTCTTGACGGCGGCTGGACTGTCCAATAAATTCAATTATCCGTTTGCCGTTGACGCATTGACCCGGCTCTGGCCTAATTCCATTCCCAAACTCGTCGCCTGTCACTTGTCCAAACAAATAAACAGCACTTCGTCGAAAACAGAAAGACGAAAAGAAAAAGTGGCTCTCAATCAACACTTTTCGTCGTTATTGATCAGGGCACTGGGTACCCGGTGCAAAGGGCCCTACGGTGCCAGCTCCTGAGATGGTGCGCACCCAAATGTGTCGGGCCTTGTCTGCCTCACGCCCACGCAGCTCCAGCCATAAATCTATACCAGCCCTGCGAGGTCAGAATGCGCCTTCCAATTCCAAAACACATTGGGCGTCAAGCAGCATCATACGGCACGTAACCTTGGGATGGTGCCTCATACGAACCAGTGGTCTTGTGAACGGATTGTGTTTCTTGGATCCAGACTTCAAAGTAGAGGTCAGGAACGTACGCCGCGTTCACCGGTGCTTCAAACTCAATGCTCAAGACTGCAATGGCAATGTCTCATCCGTCAGTAAATTCAAGCCTGGCGCCAGACATACGCGCCTAGCACAACCATTTTTGACATACTTGTGTCCAGGCCCGGTGACTTGAGTCGAGCACACTCAATGTGGCGCGGTGCGCTGGGCACCACGGGTGGGAGAACTGGACCCAGCGGCAGCATGGCATTTGACGATTGTTCCGGCAGCTTAGAGTCCCAAATGTCTTGCAGCGTGTCAATGACCCACTGCCAACCACAGCACGCCATCGTTGATGTCAGGAAAAGCTCAGTCAATCGTTGTACCACAAGTCCAGCCGAGCAGCACCCAAGAATGACTTACCGGCACATCCACATGTGTATCAGAATAGATGCGATAAAGCCAATACGGATCCGAGCAGCATGTGTGTGGCGGAACGTATGGCGTTCCCATAATCTGTTGTCGCATCATCGAAACAGTAGTGACCTTCATGAATGAAAATGCCGTCTCCTTGGAGCTCGGTACGACAGACCTCTTTCTGACGATGGGGCGACAAGTGTCGAAGCCCACCCATGGAGGGCGAACGGTCTGGGTAGGTGAGTGTCCATGCCTCTTGCGTATTATTCCAGGCACGATAGGTTAGACCCAGACCTAGGTGGCAGATAGAGGGCATACTCAAGGAGCGGTCAGACCCAGATGCTGAGCCACCATCCGGTTTTCATGACTCTGACACACCAAGCTGCGTTGCCAAGACTTGATAGGGCGTGTAATGGGAGGGATCCACGCCAAAAGGAAACAGCTCGATGAGCACCGCTGCAGTGTATTGACGCACGCAGGGAGAGGGATATGAGCTTGGCCAGAATGTCATCCATTAAACGACTTTTGAACTCTGCTGCCCCAAATGCTCGGCGAACTTGCCGCGCGGCGGTAGAAAAAGGCTCATAATCAATATAGAGCCATGCATTCCAATGGCGGCATGACACGAGGACAAGGCTTCAACCTACGCAACGCTCGCCACGTCAGAGACGAAGGACAGAAGGAGCTGGGGGGGGGGGGGGAAGGGGGGCGGCAAAGATCATGTAAGGTCTTGCTCACAGCGGTTTGTACCTGCTCGGTAAAGTTCATCGTTTCCATTCGAACAAGGCGCACGTTGGCGTGCAAGCGCGTTCGCAACGACTGCATGAGCTCTTTCTGCGGGGCGAGGAAGCGAATGATCCGTCAGTAATCGTCGCGCGGTTAAACCTCCAGCAGTCACCTCACCTCATTGAGTATGAAACGGTTGCGTGTGCGTGAAAATATGGCCACGGTTTTGACTCGGGCGGAAGGTAACACAGGTCCTGGATCCGACAGTCCAAGCCTAGAAGATAAGAGGGATCAGCGAGTCTCCCAGTTTGACTGGGGATGGGCATTGCTGGAACGAACGATCGAAACGAGTGGACCCGCGCACCTGTGTCGGATCAGGCGTACAAAGGCTTGAATGATTCCCGAGTCGGGAACTTTGTTCTGGAGTTTGGGCCTGTTAGTCTGATCCTGGGCAGGGCAAATGGAGGGTGATGGTCCGCAGCAAATTTCGCCACTTACGGGTAAGGGGCCTTGAGGCTGGAAGAATCCGTAGTCGTACCAAGTCGTGCGCTTGCTCAGACCCATGTGCGCACGTCTAATTGGCACCAACAAGACGAGCATAAGGCGTGTCATCACGGATAAAGCGCTGCATGTGCCTCCACAAATATGAAGAAGAATCAAACGACTCACTGAAAACAGACAAAGCGGGTTTGCGGGGACAGGTCGCGAAGATGGAGGGCCGGTCTTGTGGTCAGATGATCCAGCAGAGGTGACGTGCCAAGCACCGAAGGGAACGGATCCAATGCGACCAGCTGCACGTCCTGGCGACCCACACCTGTTCAAGGTATGCATGATCGAGATCACGGTCAGGTCAGAATAGCTAGGTGTGCAGAGCAGAAACGCACGCGCAAATGCCCGAGTACCGCACCCCATGTCTCGAGGAGCGTGGCAAAGAGGGGCAACATGTCGTCGTGAAGGGCGTGCATAATATTGTCGGGCTTGAAACGCCTAAAGAGAACCATTTCCCCACGGATGAACACGTCAAATTGTCGTGCTTGCAATCGCAGCATCCGCGCCTTGGGTTGACGCACCGATAGAGCAGGGCCGGCACCGTGACAAGCTCGATATCATCGTTGGACACGGTGCTCAAGTAATCCACTACATCCAGCAGCAAACATGTTAGACACGTCTCTAGAGAAGCAGAAGATTGCGCACGCTGTGCCGTATGAGATGCATAGTTGTACCATCCACATCCACAAAGTCCCAGTGTTGCACGTTGTGTCGCTCAACCGAGGAGAGGGAGATGAGAGGTTCGGGCCCGCTACGCCAGGTGTGCCAGGAAGATAAAGTTGCATGAGCAGCAGACTTGTGTGACTAAGCAATGGTTGATCAACTTGCACAATAGCGCACTACGAACCGCGGAGATAGCCCAATGGCCAGCGAATCTGGGCCCCGAAGAAATACAAATTGGTCCACGTTGCGATCATAGCACAGATGATCAAAGGCGCAGGAGCGGTGATCCTCATCAGCGCCTGTACAAAAGACGGAGGAGCCGCGCAGTAGCCGCTGGTGCGCGTCGGACGCGCGGGAGAAGGACTTCTCATGCCGCGACGCTGAGGTGCGGGCAAGGCTGACTTTGACACCACCACCATCGATGTTGTTTGGATCGACCACGTGCAAATGGCTTTCCTCCTGCGTGACTGGCAAAGATGGGGCTGGCAAAGAAGCATGCGGCTGGCCAGCACGCCAAAGGGCCAGAATGGACAAGCTGGTCAGCAGCCCCAGAACCCAGGGCCATGCCCGCACAGACCATCCTTGGAGAAGGCGCACCGCCCGACGCTCACCATGTCGAGAAGCGCCCGTGGTTGTATGTGGTGGGCCCAGATCGACAGCGACCATTGTCGTGGCCTCGGCGCGGGCGTCGCGACCACGCCGAGCCGCCGGGCTCACGCTCATGCCAACCCGCTTCTGCCTGTCAATAAAGGGGAGGGGGGTTGAGGTTCCCCTGCACAGATGCCTTCACCTCATCGCCGCTCAATCTACGCAAGTAGCAGCTCAAAATTGGGGAAAAAAAAAAAAAAAAAAAAAAAAAAAATCGGTTTGTGCACAACTGCATGCATGCAAGGATGCTTTCAAGTACGGCTCTCATGCTGTTTGGCCAGGCGTGCATGTCAATGTACTATGACATTTGTTTTTTCTGTGCATGTCTTGAGCAGAACTCTGAAAGACCAGATCTCCCTCGTTGGACAAGGATGCACTCGCACGTATGTTATCGCCGAGGCCTGCTAATGTGGACGACGCCGCTGCACAAAGAGAAATAGCCTCCTAGGGTAGCAGGAACACGAGAACGGAAAATAATCAAACTAGCTGTAAATGAATTGACTTTAAAAAGACTATGGCTGTCCACTGGAGGGCTTCACTCGAGAGCCCGGCATACGTTGTACACATGTTGATGACGGCACTGATCAAGCCACACTTTTTTCATAGATGAGGTGGTTTTGCAGAGCTGCGTAGTCTGCGACGGCTGGACCATGCGGCAGTTGAACGGCTTCGTTGACGCCCTGATCAGCGAGATTAACATAGGCGGGCGACCTCACTGCATTGACGTAGGCCGTGCTTTGAGGGCTATTCATAACAATTGTCTGCACCGGTGGTGGGTGCGTGTCCACCTGCGCATATGTACTATGAGCAGCTGTTCCGGGCGGAAGGCTCGGAAGCTCAAATCCATACACGTCAGCATCTGTTTCATCCAAAGAGTTCAAGTGTGCGTTTCCAAGTGGCGGGGAGGAAGACGGCAGATTGGTAGTGTCAGCCACAGGTAGAAGGTATGTGTCGTCGTCCTGAAGCAAAGACGGGTTCAGTGTCATGGATGATGGGCGAAATTGGGTTTCCGTGCGGGGGCGAAACTGGGTTTCAGAGCGCGGCCGAATTTGGGTTTCTGAGCGCGGCCGGGTTTGTGTGTCCGACCGCGGGAGAACTTGGGTTCCTGAGCGTGAGCGAGCGGGCAGGTCCCGCCCGCCTTGCATAACGTGCCAATTTTCCTTTGATGGACGATCAAACAGGGCTGGGGGTTGCTCTGTCATCGAGCCCGTGCCCGTATTCCTTGCGCCATGATGCGTGCTGCCCGAAGTGATGACCACGGTAAGAGGGGCCAAGAGCAAGTTGAGTTCATCGCGGAAGGAAGCAAGCTCCCGGTAGTCACAGACGACGGGGTGTGTTAGGGGTGTGTTGAAGAAGGTGCCGTTACTGCTCGAGTCGCAGCGATCGAGGACCTCCTCCATGTCATTGAACAAAAACACCTGATCTGTGTTTTGGCCCTTGGCGCGGCCAACAACCCGGAATCTGCCTCTGGAATCAAAGAAGGTGAGAAAGTGGAGGATGCGCTGGCCTAGAGGCTTGCCAGAAGAGCTGCTCTCGACGACCGAGGAGATGCAAAAGACGACCTCCTGGCCCTGGGTCTGCGGTTCCTTGACTCGCAACAAAAAAGTGCCAACCTCGCTGCAGGAGAGAAGACAAGACATGGCGGGGCGGGGGATGGTGGAGGCAGGGGCGAAGTGAGACGGCACGGCTAGCAAGGGAGGTGGGTCGAACGGGACGGCAGCGAGCCGACGGCAGGATTCAAATTCATTCCTTGCTTTGCTTCCCGCCTCGGCTCTGCTCAGCTCAACGTACGGATTGTCGCTGGTATTGGCGATGCGGTGCACCACTTCTTCGCGGCTAATAGGGCCATGAAAATGGTCGGGCATGCCGCTGGGAAAAGCAGCACGAATGGCTCGAGCCATGCGTACCTTGGGGGAAGCTTGAGGCGCCAGACCCAGGCACATGGCAACCACCACGACCAGGGCCACCAGCACCACGGCGCCGCCGCTCACGGCTGTCATTGCATCCATCCCGACGCTTCGACTCAAAGCTCGCGCAAGAAGGAGGGGGAGGGGATGCGAGTCACGG
The DNA here is from genome assembly GCF_000002865.3 of Monosiga brevicollis MX1. NCBI lineage: Eukaryota > Choanoflagellata > Craspedida > Salpingoecidae > Monosiga > Monosiga brevicollis. The sequence continues at coordinate 123,290 of NW_001865042.1, forward strand.
ACGGGACGTGCAAGCGCACAATGGAATCGTAGTCACGGTCAAGGGCACCGGCTGCCAAAACGTCGAGCGAGGGCGAGGCAGAGCCGCAACAGTTGCTCAAAACCCAACCATGCGCACGCCACGCACGATCCGCACAGCGTGTGTGTGTGTGCGTGTGCGTGTGCATGCGAAGGGCAAGTGCCACGGTGTACGAAGAAGCGAAGCGTCGTGCCAGGGAAGCAGTGCGCAGGATGAAAATGGAGTTTGCTTCAGCGGCTCGCCAGGCGAGCGCGACCGGAAACGTGCTCGGCCGCCAACGTGACCCCGGTCTTGACGTTTACGTATAAGATTTCTATCCTCCACGTGTGATACTCCAAAGGTCATGTAATGTAAAACCCGTCAAATAGGTGTGGTTTTTGTCGTACCTATGTGTGGCGTGGCTAGCCATGTGTAACTGTTTTATGGGGCAAAAAGTGGTTTGGCGCTGTTGCAGCTGCTCCTCACGTTCTTCTTTTGTTCTCTGTGTGTGTGTATGTGTGACCTCTCTCTCTCTTTGACTTTGACTCTCTCTTGACTCTCTCTCGCTCTCTCGCTCTCTCGCTCTGTCGCTCTGTCGCTCTGTCGCTCTCTCTCTCTCTGTCTCTGTCCCTGTTCTCGGCTGTGCTCTGTTCCCGCGGCGCGAGAGCCATTCACCGCTACCGGCATTTGTTACAGCATGCCTGGCGTCGCACCTCTTTTCTTCTCATGCCCACCACCTGCCCACTCACAACTGTTTGCAACCATGCCGATTTGAGTCCGCCAATCCCACAACAAAGCCCACACTCAACAATCAGCCTTGCCTACCATGAACACGACACCCTCAGCCATGTGGAACATTGCTTCATGACAATTGGAAACGCCGTCGGTCCCTGCCCCAGTTCCCTGCTGCTGGCTATGCCCACAGGCCCAAGACGACGTTGATGGGTGCCTTGCACACTTTTGTCACATGTCACAAGTCCGAAAGCCCGCCCGTTGTCGGTTGGCACCAATATGGTAGACGCGCATATGCCAAAGGTGTGCAGCATCATCAACAAACAGGCAATGCGACCGCCTATGCACATCTCTCAACTCGAGCGCTCAAGTCTGGGATGGTTGCCGGCGCGGGGACTGCAACAAACAACACAGAACAACCGAACAAATTTTTTTAAATAATTATTGTCAATTCGCTCCTCTGGGTTACCCCACCGACCCCAAGCACCTGTGCGCGCATCACAGCAGTTTTACCCTTTTTGGCTCGTTCACCCCAAAAGCTTGAGGTTCACTCCACCCTAAATTCTTTCCCACGCGACACAAAAGCAGGGCTAGGGTTACACACACTCCAGTCCGACGACAATCACGGTCAGAAAAAACCCACCATCCACCACGTCCATTTCTCGCACCGTAACACACAACAAAGCATCCCAGCACAGGACTCGAGCCCCGTCCTTGCTCCCGGAAAAAGTCACTTGTTCACCGCATGACGTGTTCATCGACCGCAAAGCAGTTCGGAAGACGCAAGGAAATTGCCAGACAGTTTGAGCACAAGTCAGAAAGTCAATTAAGAGTGAAATGAGCAGGTAGGTAGGTGGTCTTAAAGTCGCGGTGATGGCCTCACGCACGACTATTCTGATAGGTTGCATGCTCATCCAGCGATGCGTAGCTTATTGCAAGCTGACGAGCCGTCTGGGCAGAATCATCGCGCGACATGGATAAACGGGATTGGGTGAGATAGCTGCTAAAAGCCTCGTTAACTTTTTTGGGGGGAGTAGCCCAAATCGGGTCGTCGACTTGCGCGTAGGCGCTGCTGCGAGAAACCGCGGGTTGTTCTAGATCAGCTGGCCGCCTGCTGATACTCCCAGACAGCATTGGTCTGCTTGAAGCAGCCCCAACTTGAGTAGGTGCAGCCGTGGCCTCATGCCGGTTCGCCTCTTTGCCCATGAGGTGGATAGGCACATCGACATACTCTTGGGTGCTCGGTTTGGCCTTGGCGGGCCGGCTAGCGCCAAAGACAGCGCGATGGTCCGTTACTTCCGGCATGCCATGGACCTGACTCGTGGCATGGATAGATGTATTGATATACTGATGGGGTTTCGTTTTGGCCTTGGCGGGCCGGTTAGTGCCAAACACAGTGCGGTGGTCCGTGGCGTCTGGCATGTCTATGGCCTGGCTCGCGTCTGTCGCCTGCAGCGCGTGTGAGTTGCCCAATGGCGGGGACGACGACCTTGGCTCGGGGATTTGAAATAACGGCGTCACGTATACATCCCTGTTTGTCCTTAACGGGCCGGATGCCGGTGCCTGTAAGCTAGCACTGTCATCTGTCTCGTGGGTCTGAACGTCGATAGCGTGCCATACGGGTGCGGGCGCCAAGCTCGTCGTGGCATTCTCGGGAGCTTGCTGTGGAGACGGCTGGGAGTTGGATGTAATGACCACGGTGAGGGGGGCCAAAAGCTCGTTGAGCTCATCGCGGAAGGCAGAAAGCTCTCGATAGTCACAGGCTACGGGATGCGTGAGCGGTGTGTCAAAAAAAGAGTCGTCGTCGTTGGAGCCACACCGACTGAGTACCTCCTCCATGCTATTGAACAAAAACACTTCATCCTTGGCTTGGCCCTTGGCACGGCCAACCACTCGAAACTTGCCCTTGGCGTTGAAAAAGGCAAGAAAATGGAGGACGCGCTGGGCCAGTGGCTTGCCAGAGGCGCTGCTTTCAACAACGGAGGAAATGCAAAAGACCACCTCATGCTGGTGTTCCTGTGGCTCCTTGACACGCAACAGAAATGCACCCTCCGGGCTGCACAAGGCACGGTGTAACGAGAAGAAGAGAGGTGAGACGAGCCGCCGGTAGAGGTGATCAGTCAGCGAGCAGGCGTGGCTGCTGCCTGTTTCCTGTGGTTTGGGTGGACAACATCGTTTCCACAGATCAGCACGAGCGAATCAACAACGTACGGATCGCCGCCATATGCGGCAATGCGACTGATGGTCACGTCGCGGTTGATGGGGCCATGAAAGAAAATAGGCATGCCGTTTGGGAAGGCACGACGAATGGCGCGCGCCATGCGCTTTTTGGGTGGCACGTTCCGACCTTGACCCAGACACATGGCGACCGCCACAACCAAGGCAACGAGCACCACGCCCCCTCCACCCAGACCCATGAGAACATCCATGGCGATCTTTACAAATCGAAGCAAGGGGTCACATGAAGAAGGGCGTCATCACCACTGGAGGCAAGACACAGCTGCATCAACGTGAGGATCCTTGGTCAGAAAAATGCCTCCTGTTCAATGTCCGTCATCCACTCATTGAGCCGCAATCCTTTCAGTCAACGTAGGTCTAACCACTTCTACACTCGGGCGACATGTGACTGTACACATGGGCGGGAGGTATGGGGTCGGGTGGAAGAGGAGAAAAGCACAATTTTGCTGCATGCCCACACTTTGAAAGCCTCTGCCAGCCGCTGATGCTCGGCAAAGCCCCTGTTGCTTAGTTGACACAAGCCGACTGCTCGCGTTGTCCCTTTGCTGTTGGTGCAAACATCTGTCCTGCTGCCATTCATACCTCCTTTTGACTACGCCATGACTCGCAAATTCTGACGCCCCCACCCCACCACGCAAGCATTTCACAAGCACATCCCCAAACCAAACGCGCAACATCGGCGGACTGAGGCGCATACTACCACCCATGACACCCCGTAGGCAGCAAAATCCTCAAATTCATTCGTGCTTCATTCGTGCTTCATTAGTGTTCTGCTCCGTCATGGAAGTTCAATGTGACCACGATCGTACACATTCACAACTCTGGAAGCAAATGCTCGGTTCTCATCCCATCGCCCCCGCTCGGCGCCTTGATGCGAATTGCACGTCAGCTCGCAGTGAGCATTGCTTTGGCGTCTCGAACTTGTTTCCGTTCTCACCCTTCACATCACCGTCAACTCAACAGATATAAAATCCAGTAAACCCTCTACAAGTGTTTTCCACTGCCGACCAGGTCCCTCCCACACCTCACCTCACCCTCTTTCATCCCCCTCGCCCATCTGCATCATCACCACGTCGGACTCGGTTGCCTCGTGCCGTCGGTCTCCTATGATTTTGTGTGTGTGTGTGTGTGTGTGTGTGTGTGTGTGTGTGTGTGTGTGACATTTTGATGACAATCAAATTGTCATCATTTTCGTTTTGTTTGTGTGAGTGTGTGTTTTGTGTTTTTTTTTTCGATCGACTAACTGACGCGCACACCCACACACACAGACTCGCTGACACTGGCGCGCTCACACGTTCACACTCGCACACGCACTGACTCGCTCACTCCCTAATCGCTCAGACACAGACAGACACACAGACACAGAAACAGCCAGACACACAGACACAGACACAGCCAGACACAGACACAGACACACACGCACACACACACATACTGACACACACATACATCCGTGCGTTCGGCAAAATGGCAGCCAGTCAAGGTGGGGGGATTTTAGGAATGGGATGGATGATGACGGTGGTGGTGGTGGCGCTGGTGACGATTGGAACGGTGGATGTGGCAAAGGCAGTGGACATGGGGATCGAGGGGTTTGGGCGCGCAATCCCGCAACCGCGCGACCTCGAGCACGCCAAGGAATTGCACGCTCAGGCCTTGCGACATGCCAGTGACCAGCGCCGACGCTTGGGTACCAACTCAGCTGCGTCGGCTCTGCCCATGCCCGTGGTTGGTCTCTTGCCGGGAGATGAATCGCGTCATCAGCTGCATCGACAGGCCGGCCGCCAACTCTTCAACGAAGCCCGAGCACGGGGACGCACGTTTGGCGAGCCCGTGGTTCCGACCATCAATCCAATCACCTACGGAGCCGATCCAACCGGTATCTGCCCGGTTGTCGCTTGTTTGGCTTGCACATCCATTCCCTCATCATGGGCTTACTCTCGCTCCTGGCGCCCACAGGGCGAGATGATAGCACGGCCGCCTTCCAAGCAGCCATGAAAGATCTCTTGTCTTACAATGCCTCGGTGCCCAAGATGGCCTCGGGCATCACCAACCTGGGTGGCATCACTATGGATCTCCAAGGTGGAGAATACCTCATCTCACAGTCCTTGGTCTTTCCCACCTTTTTCGGCAATGCGTAAGCCTCGGTACTTTGCTCGTGTTGCTTGCCTTGCGACGCATAGTCCTCCACATCGCTCCCAATTCCAGGTCGTATTCCTGATGCCAGCCTGGGCTCTACTGCCCTGTGAAAATATATTGGTCCCTGTAGCCGTATCGTTCGCGGCTCACTACGAGCCAGCCGCAGCTTCCCGTCGGATGGCTACCTCATTCAGATTGGTCAAGACGGGTACGCCATGACCTGCGCGTGCCTCGCGCCAGCGCGCTGACGGGGCCCGATCCCGTTCACTCACGAATCTGAACCTCACGCTCTTCTTCACTGTTGGCTTGCCCTCGAGTCGCAGTTGCCAACCGGATCAACAAAAGTCTTGCAACGAGTTTATCGAGCTCTCGGAGCTGTTGCTGGACGCCTCTCAAGTATGGCCGGCCTTGACCGAGCTGAGAGCTGCGCCCTAGACCTCACACAAAGGTGTCCATTCTCACCCCTGCCCATCCACCGCGCACCGTGCACACAGGTGGCGGCAGGCTGCGTGTATATTGCCAGCACCATGGGTGCTACGCTTGGACCCTCAATTTTTTTTCATGGTTTTCTCCAAGTCGGTTGTTAGCTTCCTACTTGCCAATTTGTGTCTTCTCGACTGCTGTCTGTGCTGGCCATGCCTTCACTCCCATCGACACCTCAACTCGCGTCGCAGGCTGGCCTCCATGTGGTGGGATCACACGAAGTCATGTTGCTTGAAGCTTGGCTCAGCGAGTTGTATTGGTCTGAACCTGAGCAGCGAAAGAAAAACTCCACCTCCGTTGGCGTGTTGCTCGATGGCAATGATCACCTTCTGACCGACGTCATTGTTTTTGATTTTACCAAGGCAGGTGCAGGTGCCACGCACAACACCCTCGTCTTGCCGACAATTGCTCATTGCCCACGCACGGCCCAACCACGCTTTTCTTGCACGGCCCACCGCGTGCCATCCTCTGCTTCTATCTTGTCCTCCCTCTCTCTTCGTCTAGACGGGCGTGGTCGTAAACGGGGGTGCCAATATCTTGATTGGCGTGCACACGTGGAATGGTGGTGGAATTGGCATTCAAGTCAACTCGCACAATACACGCCTGAGTACCTGCTATCTCGACTACAACCACCTTCTCATCAACGACCCAAGCAAAGTGATTGTGGAAGACACGTTCTTCTTGCAGGTCGGTTGTGCATTCCTATGCAACATTTAAGCTCTCCAGCCAGCCTCACAACGCCGCCATAGACTACTGCCTGGATTCAGGCCGTGCATGGTCAAGCTGAGGACACAATCCTGCGCTACAACAGCTTCACCAACGACAACCCCGTCGCTGTTGCCATAAATGGAACCTTTACCTCGGTGTGTCTATTGCTCGGACCCGTTTGCGTCTCAAGCAGCACTCATCATCGTGGTGGTTCGACTGTGCCAATGCATGACCAATAGGTCAGCAATGTGCAAGTTGTTGACGACTTTGGCAACACCCGTCACACCCGCGCCACACAGGCAAAGACGGTTCGACCTGCTCCATGACAAGTAGCCTTTTGCTTTTTGCCAGATTTACTGGCCACCACCTCACATGCCCGGCACCCGATGACATGTTTCAGATTACGGGCACGCAGGCGTTGTTTGACTTTTCAGACGCCCTGTTGTTTCCATGGATTGGTCGCATTGAATACAGTGTGACCATGAACACGCCCTCCTTTGCTCGCCATTATGCCTCCTTTTCCAATATGACTGCCCAGGTCAAGCTTCATGCACACTTCTCTATCTGGGCATCCCACATGATTGCTCGGCCTCATGAGTATTGTGCCCTACCGCGCGGGCTTGTAGGTTAATTTTGAAGAAGCGGTCAACGCCACCATCACGGCCACCGCTATTCAAGGCGAGTAAGCGCACGCACCCAGACTCTGGGCTGAATTGATCAATGTGCTAGTGGCATCAACGCTTTTGACTCAGAACGCATCCCGAGTAATGTCGAGGACATAGTATGCAATTCGCGGGGCGATAATTTTATTTATTGGTCCTTTGCGCGTTTGGCCGTGGGGGCCGCAGTTGCATCCCCGTTGGCTTCACCCTGAAAGCGGCGGATGGCCGATGTCTGGGTGTTGCCCACTTGCAAGCGACGCTCAATGGCCACGGTTTGCTTTTGCTTCACCTGCTCGCGGACCAGATCGTCCTAAATATCACACAAGCCCGGCTGTCAATGAGAGACGCTTCAATGCATATGCTCGAAAAACAAAAAAAAAAAAAAAAAAAAAAAAAAAAAAAAAAACAGCGCAGCACAAAACAACATCATCTCAAGTCAAACCTGAAGGAATGGATGCTGCAAAGCAGCCTCCACCGTCAGCCGCTGGGAAGGATCCAGCACCAAGAGCTTGGACACCATGTCCTTGGCTATTCATGTCCATGGCCGGTAAGTATGTCATCAAAACTTCTGGGTCAACCAAGACACAAAGATGTTACGTACCCGAGTCACTTATGTCATCCCAGTACGGCTCCAAGAATGTATATGTCCCCGCTGTTTTCGTGGCGCAGAAGCCAATGTGAGCGCCAGTACTTTTGACGATGAGTTGCAGAGATGGAAGCATCGTGCACTTACTTAAAATCTGTTCTGCCAGGCTAAGGTCAGTGCTCAGATCCTCTGAAAAGGGAGGAAAACCACACAGCCTGCGCAAAAAAGTGGTGGTTGTGAGTTCGGCATTGCTGTTTTTCAGTTGGAAAAAAGAATTGGAAACAAACGAAAAAAGGTTGGCGCGTACATGATGTAGAGAATCACTCCCAAGCTCCACATGTCAGCGGCTTTACCGTAGCCCTGCCAGGCAACATAATTCCCGTGAGCTGGCGGCTGCCTGGAACATTTACATCGGCGTTTGCATGGGTCAGAACGTGTCAGCCACACCTCTTCCTGGCAACGGTCCGTCATTTTGAGCACTTCGGGGGCTTGGTAGCTACGTGGAGGTAGCCAACACAGATGAGAACGGGGCTGTCGAGCAATGACTTTGGAATTCATAAGCAGGTGTGGTTGTCTCTTGGGAAATGGCTGACCTGGGAGTGCCACACATGGTTTTCATAAAGGACTGTGGGCCCACAAGCTTGGCAAGTCCGAAATCCGTAATCTAGAGTGGCAGACAAATGAGACCCGCGGAAGGGTGCTCTGAAATCACTAAAGCTGGTTAGCGAGGACAGGGCCACACGGCTGGCACCTTGATCAGAGAGTCGTCACTCTTGCTGGTGAGGAGAATGTTCTCTGGCTTGAGATCTCGGTGAGCAATGTTTTGGCTGCCAAAAGGATACGCATGGCCAGATGCAAGTTTAGGCACAAACGAAGCGGAAAGAGAGGCCCCGTTCTGCTTTGCAGATGTGGGAACAGGACAAAACAGCAAGACGCACTCGTGAAGATACTTGACCGCATCCAACATTTGCAGGAAGTAGAATTTGGACACGTCCTCGGAAAACTTCTCCTTGTCGACGATGCGATCAAAGAGTTCGCCACCAGACGCTCTAGTGAGGTGGAAGAAAAGATGAAAGAAAAGAGGCGTCAGGGTTGAACCTTCTAAACACACCCAGTAGGGGGGCACCAAAGCAAATGGAGTTTGCCACGTACAACTCGAGTACAATGTACAGGTGAGAAGGTGTATTCTCCACGTCGTGTACGTGGATGACGTTGGGCTGTTGGTCAGTTGATCAGGCGGAAAGAAGTGAAGCGAGATACAGGTGAGGGTTGCGAGAGCAAGGGGAATTATGGGCTTGTGGCCAGACAGTTAGAAGAGCATACATGGTTGATTTTGAGAAGGATATCAACCTCGGCCATGACTTGTGCATCCGAAACTCCAATGGACGAGCCCTACACATCGCAGCAGAATTGAGAGCCAAAAATTCAAGTCTATTGCACTGCGAGGTAGGCAAAATGACCTAAAACAGGGCGGCGGGCTTACCACGGTGGAGGTGAACTTGCGCTTGGAAATGATTTTGACGGCGTACTTGCGACCGGTGCGCTTGTCGATGGCAAGATGTACTTCGCCACAGGCACCGGTGCCCAGAGGTTTTGTAAGGTTGTACCGGTCCTCGATGGCCGGATGCGATGACTGCATGCTTGACTGGCCCATGTGAAACACGTAGCGCGGCGCTGCGTTGTCGCGAGCAAAGACCGAACCAGTCAAGAGTCGGGGGCGGAAATAACAGAGATAGGACACCCAAACACGGACACGGACACGGACACGGACACGGACACGGACACGGACACGGACACGGACACGGACACGGACACGGACACGGACACGGGTACGGGCACGGGCACGGACGCAGACGCAGACTTTGACGCAGACGCAGACTTTGACGCAGACGCAGACACGGACACGGACACGGACACGGACAATATCTGGTTTTCTTGCCCTGAGTCAGCTCGATGAGGGCGTTGTGGCGAAGGACGACATGATTGCCTTTGCCCACGCGCTGATTGTCAACAAAAGTGCCATTGCTGCTGGTATCCGTGAGCTTGACTACAACTCGTCCTCATCGTACTGCGAATAGGCTTCCTTGGGTCGCTCCTGTACAAGAGAACACGGCCATGTGGGAACAAGTCAAAGAAAAAAAAAAAGAAAAAAAAAAGGAGAGACAAACAGAAAAGAAATCAAGTCATCAAGTCCACTCGAGGGGGGGGGGCAGAGAGGATCGGGATCTAGGTGAGAGACCTACGCGGCGGATGGTGCAATGCCGATTACTAATGGCAGGGTCAGTAAACTTGATGGTGCAGGTGGCATGGCGACCAAAGGAGTACTCGTCCTCCACAAGCTCTAAGGGGTGGAGGGGGTGGAGGGGGAGAGGGCAGGTAAGAAAAAAGGTCGACGCGGCCAAGAAGAGAGAGAGAGAGAGGGAGAGAGAAGGGGCAGTGTCAGATCACGGAGGTGCGGCGAGGCTACCGATGAGATCAAAACCCGGACGATCTGGCAGCAGTTTGCCCCAAGCCGTGTTGACGGGTTCTTCGTCTTCACTGAGTCCCAGCTAGAAAAAAGAAAAAAGGGTCGAGACAATAAAGTGTTGACGGTGAGCACTGCTCCGACGAGCGAGGGGGCGGCTGCCAAACATTGCGGGAGAGAATGGGCACACACGTTGTCGTCATCGACCACAAAGTCTGAGGCAGCGTCGGGTCGAGGTTACCCGCCATGGTGAATTTCGAGTGATGGACCTCTCCCGGAGGCTTGCGCGCAAGAGACCCACGAACGATCCAAACGCCGCACTAGCTTGTGCGAGTGCCAACCCAGCCTTTGCCTCGGAAAACTGA
>NW_001865042.1:133710-153213 GCF_000002865.3 Monosiga brevicollis MX1
TTTTGCGCTCGGAATAGCTCCGCCCTACGTCGCACCACTCTCCTCTCACAAAGCGTCATCAGCTCCGCCAAGAACTACAACAAGAGGCGTTTGCCGTTGCTCGTGCAGGTCCGCGGCACCACGCCACTCGCATCACATTTGCATCTCCCTTCTTTGGCGCCAGCACGTCTTACCATTCCTTGTTCACGTCTGCCGTAGAACACGAACGCCTTGCAGCCTCTCACGCCCGCCACCAACGCCTGCTTCAAGGCCAAGACCTGGATGACATTGAGGAGCCCCAGGCGGATACCTCAGCATCGCCGGTCGAGGTTAACCTTTGGACCGACGAATTCAGCCCCCGGCACTACATCGGTACGCCTGCCCGCAACCACCAGACGCTTGCTCTCAGAGTCGGCAGCTTGACAAGGCAAGCTCAACACCGAGCGGGCCTGTCTGATCTTTGCACTTCCAGATTTGATCTCGGATGAGGAGACGAACACCTCACTTCTCCGGTGGCTCCGATCGTGGGATCCGGTGCGCTCTTTGACTTGCCAGCGCTTCTCGGTCTCTTCTCTCTATTCACCGCCGAGCCTTGTTCTCATGCTCACATTGCTGATCTAAACCTCGTGCTCGGCGTGAACCTTTGACAGGTGGTGTTTGGTACACCCGCACCTAAACCAAAGGTAAGCGTGCTTTTTACGAACAACGCATACAGTGACCTAAGACCAATTGTCGTGGGTTTGCTTCGCACCTCCTCACTTCACTTTTTTTTTTTTTTTTTTTTTTTTTTTTTTTTTTTTTTTTTTTTTTTTTTGAATCGCGTGCCACTTTCCTCCAACTTCTAGCAACCCAGTACGCAAAACTCCTTCGGCTCCCAGCGACCAGACAACTTTGGCTCCAAGGTCCATCAATACCAGCTTTTGCATCATCATTAACCTTCTCCTATTGCTTTTGAGGTGTTCTGTCCTGCTATTTATGCCTTTTTTGGCGCTCACATAACTTGATTCTTGCAAACTAGGTGGTTCTCCTGGCTGGTCCGCCTGGTGTCGGCAAGGTGAGTCTTCTTGATTTGAGCTGAGGTGGTTTATATGACCAGGCGATGAACGAATTCCTGAACAAAAACAGCCTCAAGCATTACATCGTCCACTGACCTTCATCTGAACCTTGACCATCCCATGATCTCCTTTTCTAGACCACATTAGCGCATGTGGTTGCACGCCATGCCGGCTACAGTAGCGTGGAAATCAACGCCAGCGATGACCGCTCACCGGCGGCCCTCAAGGAACGTGTCATCAATGCCACCCAGATGCAAGAAGTCATTGGACGAGATCGTCGGCCCAACTGCCTTGTGCTTGATGAGATTGACGGCGCCTCCAAGGGTGCCATCAATGCCCTTATCAAAATTGTCCAGGCCACCGGTAGGCGCACATGCTCTCATCTGGGCTTGCTTCATTCCGTGGCTTGGCCGTCCAGATGTTGCCTTGCGCACCAGTGTTCCTCATTGCTTGTCATGACTAAATGTGCATGCGCAGGAAAAGGCGGGGGCAAGCGCAAGGGCGCTCTGCCAGCTCTACGCCGACCAATCATTTGCATTTGCAATGACCTGCAGGCCCCGGCTTTGCGCCCGCTCCGGCAGATTGCCCTGCAAATCAACTTTGCTCCTATCGAGAACAATGCTCTCATTGGCCGCCTGCTCACAATATGTGAGCGAAAGGGTGTTCGAGTTGGTGCGTTACTTTTTCTCAGGCGCTCACTATGTTTTGCCGCCGTCAAACACCCTGTTTGGGCCTGCCAGGCCCCTCCATGCCAGCAAACTCCTCACCCCAAGCGTGGCTTGTTTGGATTGTTTGGATTTGTCAGAGCGCAACGCCGTGACACACCTGGTCGAAGCGACCGAGGGAGACGTTCGCTCTTGCATCACCACCCTGCAGTTTCTCTCACGGAGGATTGCCACGGATGCCACCGGGCGCATTACCTTGCAATCCGTGCGCGGGGCGGCCGTGGGCCGAAAAGACAAGGTTTGTCATTGATCATGAAGTGGTTCATTTGCCCGCTCCGTGCTCATGGCAGTAACTGCTTGGCTGCCCGATGCTCAAGGTTATGGATGTCAAATCCGTGTGGACCAAGCTGTTCAACCGCAGCCGCCGTCGAGCTCTGCGAACCGGTGCGTGGATCGAGAAGGCCAGGAACGTATGCACAGACCTCATCGACTCATCTGCACTTGGCCTGCTTCATCTGCAGCATCTGCCCCGGCTGTGCCAGACTCGATGGAGCTGCGTCCGCTGATCGAGGGCAACGGTGAATATGAAAAGCTGATTGACGGTGCCTTTGAAAACTACCTTCTGGTCAAGGGCCAACTTGCCTTCGACCCAAACTTCAACAAGGTACGCATGGGATTGAGAGTGATGTACTCGGTGCACCACCCAGCTTACTCACTGTGTGCCAATCACTTTTAATTCTTGCTCGGCGCTTGGGGTATAGGCATCAGCAGTGCTAGACTGGCTTGTGGTTCACAGTGAACTGCAGCTACACTTGGCTCGTGAGCAAGACTATAGCCTCTTGCGCTACAGCTCTTACCCATTGCTCGCTTTCCATTACCACTATGCCACTCACGGTAAAGGCTCTTGAGCACCAAAGCAACGCGCCACACTTTCGGCTGGTGCAACAGGCTCGGTGCCAAGCTTGACTTGTGTTCTTTCGTGTGCTGCCATGTTTTCCATGCAGATGTGCACCACGTCAAGTGGCCGCGTACACCGTGGGAGTTTGCCCAGCAATGCAAAAACAACCAAGCCGTACTAGCAGCGGTGCTGGAGGTGGGTGTTGTGCTTGACTCCCCCCTTGGGCACGCGGGCGTCGGGATTTGCTTATACATCGATCTAATTGATGTGTCTGTGTCTGTGTCTGGGTACGCGGGACATCTCTAGGACGGCCAAAGCATGTTGAAGCGATATTACTCGCGCCGCGAGTTGAGCACCACCTTGCTTCATCCGCTCAACGCGCTCATTCAACCCCCTGTGCGCCCCGTCACTGCTGCCTTGCTAAGGTCTGTTGTACTTCACCTGGTCTCCAATCTCCTCTAAATGAGAAGGCACTGCACGAGGAAATTGCTCATCTCGTGCTGTTTTTGGTACATTCCCTTAGTGCTGCGGAAAAGGTGGCGATTGCTCGCATTGTGAATGTTATGCTCGACTATAATCTCACGTACAAGCAGATGAAGACCCAGAAGGTGAGCTGCCCGTGGCTATGATTCAACTAGAACGTCCACGAACCTCATCAGCACATGCCACACACCTTCTGCTGCAGGGCAAGTACGTCTACGAACTTGAGCCAGCCATTGACCAAGTGGCCATCTTCAACGAGCCCTCCAAGTTTGCTGGAGGCATTGTACAGTTTCAAAATCACGACGAGCCCATGCCCATGCAACAAGAATCGTCGGTGGCGTATGCTGTCAAACAGGTTAGTACCTCATGAGCCTGCGCCTCCCCTTCGCACTGAAGCCCATACCGTCTGCTTACGCCTGTGCATGGGTGTGGCCAGCTTATTGCTCAAGAACTTAGCAAGGAGCGCATTCGTCGCGGCTCGGACATTTTGGGCCGACCTCTTAGCCAACCCGCTCCATCCTCGCGCATCAACAAAGGTGAGCTCACATGTTAGCATGACAGACGACTTTTGATTTCAGATCATGTTCCCGCGCTCGTTCTAATGTGCCAACTCTCACATATACGCTGCATGGTTGCTCATTTTAGTTGGAGCCAGTCCAGCCAAATCAAGCAAACAGGACGATGCGCGCATCAATCGCAAGGATCATTCGGTGGGCCTTTTTTTTGCGGGAAGCAGTCGTGAGAGAATGGGGTTAACCGTCTGCCCATTCCTTGTTCAGATTGACTCATCTTGACAATGTTATCTGAATTGCGTTGCCACCATGCTTTTCCTATCTATAGAAGCATTCACATAGCGAAGAAGAAAAACGTGCTTTTATGCAAGCGCGCATGGGCTTGGCTCAAGACACCAACATTAAAGTCAAGGTTCGATACCACGCGCTTTGATTCTTCAAAAATAGGAGCTTTTCCCAGCCAGCTCACATCACATGGTTTGGTATTGCACGTTGGCCTACCCAATCTTAGGACCGACTGATGGTGAAACGTGACTTTTTCGGTCGCCCTTTGCCAAGCTCACAACCTACTCAAAGCCAAGAAGTGGCCAAACCGCACTCCGACGGCCGCCAGCCGCAATTTACCCGTCGCCGCACGAAGCAACCCCCTGTTCGCTACAAGTGGGTCTTGCCTGACATCAAGTATTGTGGCCTGTTTTAACATGCCACTTCCTACCCATCCCGTTCTCATTTTTTTTTCTTGACTCGGTTTCCTTGACCTGCTCCTTTTTGACATGCAGATTCCATGAAGGCTGCAGCAATGCAGTGCGCCGCATCCCAACCTTAGCCGACTTTGTATGATTTGAAGCAGTGATAATTCAGCATGTCTTCTTCTCTTGTGTGGCGTCCTTACAATGCCGCGTCCGCGCCCATGTCACCTCGCATCCCAATCAATCTCTTCGGCTATTCAACGCCATCCATCGAGTCTTTCCAAATTTTGACAGATCCAACAATCAAGGCGGACAACCATCATTATAGTATCACAATCCATGTAGTTGTCGATTTCAAACAAGAATAAGATGTATCCTGTCAATGGACATGTTAAGATATTAATAATGTAGTTCCACACTATCCGCTGGCCAGCGCTCGTCGCCACCGCCACACACTTTGAAACGTTCGCACAAACGTCAGGAGGCAGCCATGACTTGACTGAAGACTGGATACCCCAGAGGCGGCTCGGCGCTTTGCAAAGTCAAATTACGCAAGAGGCTACGATGTGCTTGAATGCTGTAACGTTCCTCGTCATCATTGGTCAAAAAGAGAAGCTCAAGGGCCATGTTAGCCCACTGCCCGCGAACAGCTTCAGCATTGAGGCGGACGGCTCGGACACGAACGTGACCAGACGTCACAAGGTGACTTTGTACCACCTGCTCTTCAATCGCGAGTGCAAAAAGTTGTTGCTTTCGTTCACGGATGGCTCGATACCATAGGGCATCCTCACTGCGGCCCAGGTGTACATCTCTGTCCAAAGCACGTAAATCTGCGGCCAATTCCTCAAGATCCTGCACCGTCTCGTCACCCACTACAGCCAGATCCAGAGCCAGTTTGATTGCCAGCCGACTTGCTCGCACCACGAGCTGCTTCACTTTGCTTGGTAATTTGGCCCGGTTTACACTGTGCGGCAAGGCGCCGTTGTACAAACCCACCAGACCTTGTGGCGTCAACGGCTACAAGTGCACAATTCGATGGAGGTGAGAGGCCGAAACGGAGGAAGCAACGGGAATGCGGCCACGTGCGCTCTTGCCTAACCCACCGTTTCAGAAAATGTCAATTGTAGCACGTGCTCTGTTACTGTAACCACAGTCTCGTGCCAGCTCGATGCCTCGGCCTGCTGCAAATCATCAAATGAGGCGTTGATCAAGGATTCACAAAAGCCCAAGGTTGGAAGCCAACACCTTGTTTCACACAATCGCACGTACCAAACTTGAAGAAAGGTCAGTAGCCTGGTTATCACTCGAGAGCCGCAGCCACCTGTCGAAGCAATTTTCGACAAACAAAATAGATCATATGAGACTGCCACGGCAATTTCGGACCAGTCGATGGAAAAAAAAAAAAAAAAAAAAAAAAAAAACGCACTCGCGTAAACGGTCAGGAGCACCGGTTGTGTGTGCTGCAAAGAGATTGACCGAGGTGGCCAAGCTGCGTCGTTCCTCGGGTTCCAGTGTTTCGCGAAGCAGACAATGCGACAGGGCATAGCAAAAGCATTCTTGAAACAAGACGGCGTACGCCGGCGAGTCGACAATGCCCGTAAGCTGGTTGCGCGTGTCCGCATACGTGCGCAATGGGGAGGCCCACACGGGGGAAAAGCTGTCGTCGGCATACTAGGTCATGTTGAGAGGCAGATGCGTTGTCGAGTACAAGCGTGAGGGACGGGATTGTTCACATTTTTGGTAGACTGAGACGGCTTACCTTCCACATGCCCAGCCCGCGCTTTTTTTCTGGCAAGACGTAATCCAAGACCTCCTCCAAATGAGTCGCTTCGGTCGTGTGGCATGATGTTTCTGTCAGTTCCAAACCTGTCGACAAACGCCGGCAGAGTGGCCGAAAGAAAATGATATTGTTGCAAATGCGCTGTCCAGGCGCCCGCCTCTCAAACAAGGACGTAAATGATGGCTCGGCGGATCTGTGGGCGACACCATACCTTGAACAAGGAAGACGGCATGAAAAAGGCCAGCCTCGAGGAGGTGCACCATCATCATACGGTTCTCGAAGCGTAGCAAAAGCACTTCGCCCATGCGACAATGACCGAGAGCACCTCTTCGGTATGCCTGTCACCCCACAGAAAGTTTTGGAAGAAACAGCTTAATCAGTAATGTCGGAACGATTCGGAGGGAGGGTGAGGGAGAACTACCAGCCCAGTCCCGCATATATTGACAAGCTCCTACCGTGATGAGCGCATCGGCGACTGTTGAACAGATTTCGCTATAGTACACGGCTTCCTGGGCATCACTCTGCCCACCCACGTGCTGCCAGAAACGACGAGATCGAGGACTGGCGAGTACGAAGAATGGAAGTCCAAAAAGGGGCATGACCGAGGCATCCAAAAGAGCAGCAAGACCGGCAAGGCCAAGGTTGAGCGGCAACGCAATCACGTTCCAAGCAATAAGCACCGGGGACTGGCGCAGTCGCATGGGTTTGATGCGCCAGTGCGTGACGGTTGTGACGGCCATGAAGCGGACCAGATCCACAAATTTGAGCACTCGGTCCAAAAGAAGAGACACCAGCAGGAGCTGAACCGGGTAGGCGAGCGCCACCAAGGGACCCCACGCCGCATAACGATCTACAAAAAGCACAATAATGACCTGTGGATGTGATGTAACAAAGCAGTCACTCATGAGCTGATCGGCACCACCCTTAAAAATTAACAGCAAGAGCAAGGCCATTCCGTAGGACAGCAGATTCAAGCCATACCGTCCAAAGCTCGTGCAGGGGTCGAGATAGAGCACCTCTGCGGGCGATTGGGAAACAATGAATCAAAATCAAAACACAAGAAGAGTAGGCGAAGCACAGACCATGACAGCCGAACGGTCACGCTTAAAGCACAAGCTACGCACTGTTGGCCGCGCAGGAGACCGAGTGCCACCCAAAATTGATCTGGAACGCGTCGCCCGTCGCGGGAAAATATGCTCAAGGTGCTCAAAGCAAGCAAAGCAGCAGTTATGCGCTGTTGTTCAGTACCACCAGCACGGACAGGTAAGATACAGACGACGAGGAAATTTTGGTGTCTTGACGCGAGCCTGTGAAAACCAAAAGATACTTACCAGCAACTGGAACAATCGACCAAGCCATGGCATGCGCTCTAAACGAGACGATGTGCCCGTCAGAAACACGATCAAAACCATGAGTGGGAGCAGCTACGTCAAGGGGTACACGTGTGTGTGCTCTGTGCTGGACAAGAGGCCTACCTTTGTATATGGGGTTGGCAAGCCAACCCAAGACGAGCGGCTGTTGTGCGGCAGCTAGAAGGCTGGCAAGGACGCAGACGACAAGACCGACAAGAGCAAAAGCTAGCCGAAGGTTGTCCCACGCTGCAGAGGACTGGGCCAGGTCGGCATGAGCCAAACTAATGGCAAGAGCCAAAGCCACGAGCCACACGACGACACGCCCCAGCAAGAAAGCAGGCGCTGCAAGGGGAGCTGAAGCTGGTGCGTGCGCCTGCTCGTCGCCAAAAGGTATGGCAGTGTCGCCACTGGAAGGTTTGACGCGCTGGTGTTGAGGCCGGATGGCGTGCAGGCATGCGCGCCACATGCGTGCATCAATGGCGAGGGCCAGAGCTGGGAAGATGGACCAAGTCAGGGCATCGGCAACATTGGGCCCACTCTCATTGGCACCCATGATGGCAAACCCAACGAGGGCACTGCTGACACCCGCGAGCACGCGCCAGAGAGACCGAGATGCCGACACATGCGAAGCGCCACCCAGAGCATAGACGTCGACCTGTTCGAGACACCACAAGCCCAAGTCTGAGGCCAAGGGAAAGATGCCCCACCACCAGATGAGCGGCAGGACAATAAAGAGAACGAGCACGCCAAACGCCGCATCGCTAGCCCACTGAGCACTGGCATCCACCGCAGCCAAGGCAATAAGGGTCACGGCGAGGATTGAAGCATGCAGGGCGCGTGATGTGATGTCAATATTGAGGAGCCCTTGCGTTGGCCGCGTCTGGTTGCACGCGGGAACGTCTCCCACCAGCAGGCCCAAATGAGCCAATCCAACAACGAGCCCACAGAGGAAGCAGACGACTACACGATTCAGCACCATGCTGGCAAGCCACGTTGGCAGGTAAGCACGACGCGGCAACGCAGGTCTCTGAAAATGCTGAGGCGGAGAAGATACGCAGGCGAAGGCGGTGGTGTGCCGACCCCACGAGGGAAGAGCAGGCCACACCTGAATACAAAGTCCAGCCGGCTCGGAGCCAGAGCTGCCACACCCAACGCATGCAAGATGGCCATGGCCAGGGAGCGCAATGCCAGGTTGGGCCAGCTGGCATGAGGCATGACGTAGAGCCAAGAAACGAGCCCACAGCCCTCGGCCTCGCAATCATCCTCTTCATGATTGGGCTGACTGCACATCAGACGACATCACTCGGTCAATGAGATCAAAGTCGGAAAAAAAAGCAAAAGCACAACAAGACTCCAAGCAAAATTCCAGCCCGCCTCGCAGGGAAGAGTCAAATGGACGAAACAGTGTGAACATACAAATCATCGGGACGCAGGTGGTGGCTCTCGCGGCTCGAGTGGATGACGGCATATGTTGCCACCAAGAACAGGCCTGCAAGAAGTCCTGCAGTTGGAGCTGCCGCGGTCATGGGAAAGGAGCCACCTTCGTAGAACCCGATGACGGCACCTGGACGCGATAAGGAACCCCATGGGGAGAGAGGAGAAGGCAGGGATGTAAGGGAAGCGAGTGTGGCAGGGCGACCAAGTTTGGCCAGGACAAGCAAGCACGTGCAACACTTTGAGCCCGGACGCACCGCTCAGCACCAGCGGGATCAGGTACAGAAGCAGCTAAGGGAGGACGGGCGTAAGACCAGCATGCGCAAAAGCAGCGCAGAGAGGACAAGTTGCTCCAGGGACGAAACAAACCTGAATGAGATGCAAACTCGCCGGAGCCCGGGCAAGCATGCGCCAGCCGCCGCAAAGGCTCGAGGCCAGCTGCCGCCGTACAAAGGCATATTTGTACTCGTTGATGAGTGGAGCCCCAGCAATGCTGCGACAAGCCGGAGGAGAGAAAGGGATATGAGCAGGATGATCCAGCCGCTTCCGACAGCTCAGCAAAGAAGGCCGGCAGACACCCCAACAGCAGCAACTCACGAGTGCTCGGCCACGATTCGCCGCTCCAGCTGGTCGAGGATATCGAGATTCGGCATCGTGCACGCTCACTCTCATGCACGCAGCGCTCCAAGGAAACGACCAAGCGCGCCTGTGCGAGCGAGCAGGCTCGTGTGCGCTGCAAGAACAATGAACCTGGAACTCGACCAAGCGCAGGATCCACACCCAAAGGTGGCGAATGCTGCTGTCATTCACCAGTCGTTTGATCGACGTTGGCAAAGCCAAGCTAGCGCACACACACGTGACCGCCGTCGCCTGCTATCGCGCCGCCGCTTCACACCATCTGTCTTCCCTTTCAAAAAAGTTAAAAATTGTGTGTGGGTGTGTGATGTGGTGCGTTGGTGGGTATACCATCAATCGCCTTCATGTGTGACCCCGACAAAGCCGTGGCATAGGCTTTACCTGCGCTCATGTGTGACGATTTGTTTGTACGTGTGTGACTGAGTGCCTTCACGTGTGTGACGCTGGGGGCGTGTTGTTCAATTGTGCTGACAAATAGACTTCGTCGCCAAAGGAAAGGTGTTGTTAACATGTGTTGTGAGTTTCGGGGCTAGAGCGGACAACCGGACGAGATGAGAGAGAAGAAGCGGCATGTCGCAGGCCCCACAGATCTCACAGGGCACAGAGAAGCAGGTGGTGTTGTGGGCGCGGACACGGTCCAGCTTGCACGCACGACCTGGGGAATGGCTGGGAGACATCATGGTGCAAGACGCTGGCGGTTGCAAAAGGAACTGACAATTTGCTTCGTGGTGGCACCAAAGAATTGGTGCCGCGTCCAAACCATTTCGAGCAAGCAAGCAGGCATCTTGTCGCCAGATCCGGTTCGTCTTTGAACGTTGTCGCGGCAGCCAGTTGACGTCTTCTTGCAATCGTTTTGGCAGTCTGGCACACGCGTGCTTGTCGCTGACCAAGGATTATTCCCGTTTTCGCACACGCTCGCTCGCAGGGATCATGCTGCAGTCATTCCTTGGATTAAAAGGTGCCCCCGAGTTGGTGGCAGTCACCTTGGCTCTACCTGACGGTGCCGCCGTCACCGTCGAGGTGCGTGCCCCTCTGTGTGCGCAAGCCCATCACTTCGACATCTGCCGATCCCCCGCTGATCTTGTCATGCTACGGCAGGTCTCGAAGAATGCAACCATCAGTGATGTCCTTCCGTTGCTGGATCGGGAGGTCCAACTTCCAGAGCGTCTCTTTTTTGGTCTCCTGGCCCCCAAGGATACGGTGCGTGGTCTTCCACCTCCAACCCTGCTTGGCGGCCTTTTTGGCATCCATTATTCACACGCATATTGGCATCGGGCAGGAGAAGCATTTCCTTGACCCCAATGACAGTCTGCGCAAGGTCCTGGGCCAACCGGTTGCTGAAGTAGAGGTATCAAGTTTGCTGTGGCCCGCCTCGGCAATTAGATGCCGTCTCACCTGACTGCGGCCCCCCGTCCCATCCTATTTATTCATCAACATGTTTGCTTTTGCACAGACCACAACAGGACGTCTGGGTCGAAAGCATTGGCGCTTGCAGTTGCAGCTGCGCTATCATCCTCCAGCTGTGGTCATGCGCGAATGGTCACCCATGGGCAAGACCTGGCTGCTGCACTCCTTGCTTGCAGAGCTCCTCGCGGCTCGACTCCAAGTGATGCAGGACGTCGCCGTCTCGCTGGGCGCTCTGGCTGCTCAAGTTCTAGCAGGTGACTACGAGGAGAGTCGACATGCTGATGCCCAGTATCTTCGTTCCATGCGTGTGCAGCCCGATCAAGACGAGCGCCTTACTCGGTATGCACGGTGCAGCTCCACCCTGGGCCCTCCAAATCACTTTTTTTTTGCATCTTGGCGCAGCTGAACGTCTCATGCCCCCGTTGTTTGACCCTTGATGTGCTTCTTCTCTCTAGCGCCATTCAGCATCGCCACGCAAGCCATAGTGGCATGATCACCTCAGCCAACGCGCTGGATGAGTTTCTCAACCTGTGCTGCGAACAAGAACTTTACGGAGTCGGTCGTCTGTTTGAAACGGCCCCCACCCCTGACCGCGAGGTACCACCAACACCGTCCTTTTACCTTGCTCTTGAGGTTGCTTGATTCAGTTTTTGTGGTTGTTGTTTTGTCGGTTTTTTTTTTTTTTTTTTTTTTTTTGGGGGGGGGGGGGGTGGTGTTTTTGTTTTTTGTTTTTTGTTTTATTTTTTGAGAGCTGCCTGCTTGGCTCACAGATACGCCCTGGTTCATCTTATCAGATTCAGCAAGTCGGGTGCTCGGCGCGTGGTGTGCATGTCTATGCACATGATCAGCGCGTCGTCATATATGGCTGGTCCCGCATTCAGCGCATGCACTACCGCAGTAAAAACTTTGAAATCACTCTCAAGACGCCCCCGTCTGAGTTTGAACCAACCGACTTTTTCTTTGCCACGTCAGCCCTCTGCAAGGCTGTGTGGTCGCACTGCGTTGAGCGCCACGCTTTTTACCGCATACGCAACACCTCGCTGCGAGGTGACGTTCAAGGCGTTCCCATTGGCGCCACCATGTTTGAAGCTTCGCGGATTGCGCGCCGCAACTCAAAGATGCTGGAACAAGCCTCGCTCGACGAAGCCCGTCGCCGGTCCTCCAATTGGACGAGTTCAACCGGCTCCTTTGAATCGCACGTTTCACTTGATTCCCTGATCCGAGGGGCCGAGGGCGAAGCCATTCGCCGTGCCAGCGCGGCCCCTTCGAAGAATGTGGCCCGAACGCCCAGTTTTGCCGTGGCCATTGTGGCCTTTGAACCGCAGGGTGACCGAGTGCGTGCTGTCATCTGCGTTGCTCATGCATGCGGCTACCCCTCCGTCCTGCCTGCCACGATGGCCTGTCTGACCTTGTTTTGTCTTGCTTTTTGTCGTGGCATCGTGGCATAGGACCTTGCCTTTCGACCAGGCCAGGTTGTCCGACTGACCAAGACTGACGAGCATGATTGGTGGTGGGGTGCCATCGGTCCACAGTCCGGACGCTTCCCTAGTCGCTGTGTGACTAGGCTTGACCAAGATTTGTCTCGCCTTGTACGTCAGGCTGACTGACCAGAGAGAGCTCGCCCGATCTTGCCTTTTTCCATACGCACTCACCCAGCTCTGCATTTGACGCACCGTGCATAGGTCAAGGCCAAGCGAGATCATCAGGGAGAGATGAGTTTTCCCGCCGGGGCCATCCTGTCACTGGAGGAGACCTCACGTGACGTCCCGGCAGGCATGCTGTTTGGACGTTTTGGAAGTCGCACGGGCCTGTTCCCGCAGGACGTGGTTGCCAGCCTCGCACCAACGACCAAACCATTATCTCAACCGCTGACCCAGCAAGTTATCATTTAGGCTTGCTTTCATTTCATGTGTTGTCCTGGAGCTTATCACCGCGCGCTACATCCAAGTGCATGCATCATATCAACAGAAAGTAGGCGGTCGTTCCCCGGTGTGTCTAAATTGGTATTATGTAATGTGATTTGAGAAAACAAACAGATGCTAGCGTTCTATTTCAAACCAACCAACATCCGCATTCTGCAGTTCAAAGCCACCACCAGGAGGAAAAGAAAGGAGGAGAAAAAGAAAAACGAAAAGCAACCCAGGTACACGACAACAGGTTCATACATCTAAAAACCCATTGCAATGGCGGCCACGCTCAGCCAGCTCGCCATGACAAAAGCACACACGCATATCAACACACAAACATACACTTTAATGAACTCAAATCCTGAAAAAGCTAAGGCCGGGGATCACTGGACCGTATCGTAGCCACTACGCTTGTGTGAGGAGCCATAACGCAAGTAGGCGAAAAAGCCAAGGAGAACAACGAAAAGACCACCCATGACACCGCCTGCTACGGCCCCAGCGTAGCGTTTGGAGCTGTGCTTGTTCGAGGCGGGAACGCACTCTGGCACTTGTGAATGGGGCACAAACTGTAGAGTACCACCCTGTGGTGGATGCTCGCAGGACGAGGCCGTCCCGGTGATGTGCTCAGTGCAATTTTGACATGCCCCGCCCACCAGTTGACAGTGGCGCTTCAAGACATAGGTGCCAGCTGTACCAATGTAGCTCAACTGGTATGCAGAGCCATCAGAGGATTTTCTGCACGTGTCATCGGGTGAGCCGAGATTGGTGATGTTGCTGTTGGATGCCGAGCTGCAGGTGTTGGAGGTTGGGAAATTGACCGCGAACACGCTTGAGAGGTCGGATTGTGTCTGATTGGTAGCGGGCGAGGCACAGATCTGACTGGAGTTGGTGAAGAGGAAAGAAAGCTGCTCGCCCGTGCTGATAGGGATGCAGGTTTTGTAGTTGACGTTGCTCTCGTCCAGGTCGCAATTGTTGCAATGATGATCAACGCAGTAGAAGCGAGCGATGACCAGTCTTTGGTGGGCGGGGTCCAAAGCCAGCTGATAGTAATGGCCAGTCGCGCTGAGTCGGCACGAGGTGTTGGTTTCCGCCACACTAGCCACGATCGCGGCTTGATCCAGCCCCACGCCAATGCTACAATCACGACTTGGAAAGATGTGCACGTAAGCCTGTCGACGAGCAGGGTCTGGCTTTGGTGTTGGTGCCACCGTCGTCGTCGTTGTCACATCCGGGGTTGTCGTCGTCACATTCGGGCTTGTCGTCGTCACATTGTTGTGCGCTGTGGTGGTCGTCGTTGCCTCTGAGGTTGTCGTCGTTGCCTCTGAGGTTGTCGTTTGGCCCGTCGAGGTAGCCGTTGTACCATTCTCGTGCCCTGTGGTCGTGGTCGTCGCCACTGTCGTCGTCGTGTTCGGTTCAACCGTGCTGATCGTCACCGTGGCGGTGGTTGACGTTGACACGTTTGAAGAAGCCGCCACGGCCGCCCCCGTGGGCTCGATCTTTCCAACCGCTAACCCAGCAGCCGAAGCAAGCACACCATACAGCATGAGCGCCACCCATATCCAACGAGTCGACCATCTCGTCCTGCTTGCCACTGCCATCGTGCCGGTGTTCAATGTGATTCGAGCGTGCCGCGTATTGCAAATTGGCTGGCCTTGCAGAGAGCTGCTCAAAAATGACTGCAACCTGAAGAGATTTGTCCAGAAGGGAAGCTGAAGTCAGAGATGCTTTTAAAGTCGTAGCTTTTTCCTTAGTAAAACTGTAGGCTGAAGCAGAGATGTGAACGAGACATCCCTTTCCATCAGAGACACCTTTAAACCCATGGTTGTCGGTCAGAGATCTTGCAGGAGAACCTCTTCTTCAAATACCACAACAACACGACACGAATGTCAGATGAAATAATTGGTTATCGTCACTGTTTTACTTCACCGCCCTCCTGGCGACGACAGGACCAGCTCGGCGCAGTCAGCGCAGCTCGGCCCTTATCGGCTCAGCTCGGCTCGGATCGGATTGTTTGGGCTTTGAAATCAGCCCAATCTCGGCAAGCTGTTGAACCAGCAACGCATCGACCACGTATGTACTACACACATAAATTTTCCTGCCTTTTTTTTTATTTGCATGATCGGAATGATGATGCTGAGGTTTGTTGCTCACCGCCGACGCCGCATGGATGGGTAGCTGCACGCAATATGCCCAAGCGGTAGGAGACGTTCACCAGCATTACAGGCTAGAGCTGGATGATTGGAGCCCCTTCAGCAAGAGAAGCATCCCTCATCAAGCCTGACCCGGTCATTATTTATGACGTGATTCTCCCCATCACGGCCATGGCTTCTTCCCTGCGAGACCGGTCTGTGCCATGTCGCTGCTCGATTGCATGAAAATTACGGCACGCTTCCTTGGGCCTTACGGATATGCATCCCTCTAGCTGTGCACTTGCGCTGGACAATATTGGTCAGGAACTGGCAACGCTGCAGCGCGAAAATGGCGAGCTCGACCATCGACTCAGGGAACTCGAAGATGCCCTTCAAACCTTGCCCGTCTCTGCTCTCTTAGATCCCAAAGAGGTACGACTTGAGCCTGTGTGCGTGTGTGTGCGTGCGTGTGTGTTTTTTATGGTTTTTTTTTTTATTTTTTCTCGCTTTCCAGTCGTTGTTGCTAAACTCAAGCCGTAACGCTGATGCACACCTCAATGCGTCTGGGCCTCCAACCGTTTGCTGCTGATATTTGGCGTGCAGGTGTATGCGTTGACCAAAGAAGAGCTAGTACAGGCTCACTTGCGCCTGCGCCAGCGCCGGCGACTCGAAGAGCTGGCCAACGCCGAACTGCAGACGCGACTCACCCACGCCCAAAACATGCTCATCGAGCAGAACGAGGCAGAGAAGCGCCTGCTCGAGCTGCAGCATGCCCACCTGGCCCAGCAACAGTTCCAGGCATCCGTCTTGACAAGCATTGAAGAAGGGAGCATCTACAAGCAAGCTTGTCGCATGCAGGAAAAGGCAATTGAGAGCCTTGAAACCCTGTTAGATCGCCTTCGTGCGGTAAGTGCCGTCATTTTGGTCTCTTTGTCCCACCGGGCACCAGGTCGAGTTGTGTCTTGTTGTGGGTGATTCTTGTTTCGCATTCAATTTTGCATGTTGGTGGTGTTGGTTTCCTTGACCTTTTGAACGTCTGATGGCACGACATACAACGTAGGATATGGCCTTGCGACTGCAATCTGATGTTCCAAGTCCGCTCTTTGAGCGTCTCGAAGAAGAGTTGGCCAAAGTGGAGCGCGTTGTGCGAGTAACCGCACCAGCAACAGGGTCTTCACCTAGTTCAGCTGAATCAAAGCTCAAGCTCAACGCACAGGAAGAGCTGCAGGGCCGTACCCAAGAGATGCATCGACTGCAGCAGGAACACCGTGCCCTCCAACAATCCTTACAAGTGCTCTATGAGCAGGCGGACAGCGGCCAGGACCCTGCAGAACAAGTGCTCCGGTTGCAGTCCGAGGTAGCCGCTCTCGAGTCTGAGCTTACGGCAATGGCCCAACAATTTGCAGACGAGGAGCTGGAACTCGAGATTCAGTTGATGGAGGCCCAACTTGAAAGTGAGGCCTCGGCCATCGACATATCATCTCTCCCCACGACTGAGGCCCACGCCCATCTAGCGCTGGGAGCGGCCGCCCCTTGGCTGGAGCAACCTGCGCCTCGAAAACCCTCCCTTTCAAAACCAGGTATGACTGCTGTGTGCATATTCAAGGCCCGGACTCCGTCAAAAAGAGGCGTAAAAACCATGAGCATCAATCGGCGCTATGTCATTGCCCAAGCCTGAATCTTTGGCGCTCACCTGCCTCACTAAAACCCATGGCATTATTGTCTGCGCTCCATAGTGTCACCCCGTCACGAGCGCACGGGTGCCGCTCGTCGGCCCACCTCGGGCGTTCGCCTTCAACCCTTATAGACGAGTGGCACAAGCAGCTCGCTACATTCATTCCATTCACCTGCCAGGCCAAGCCGAGGTGCTTGAGTCATTCACGACTTGCAATGCATTTCCATCTTACACCGTAACCTGTCTCCGAGTCCCACCTCCCATAGAGACTTGCTCTTCTTGACATGCATCTGAAGAAATATTATCATAATCGGATATGATCCAGCGCGACGTCATGATTCTTTGGTCCTTCAAACACTCTCTAACTCTCTCTCTCTCAAACTCTTTCTCTCTCAACTAACTCCTCTCTCTCCCAAACTTTCTCTTTCTCTCTCTTTCTCACTCTCAAACTCGCTTACATTCTCTCTCTCAAAAACCTCTCTCTCAAACTTTCTCTCTCAAACTCTCTCTCTCTCAAACTCTCTCTTTCTCTCTCTCTCTCTCTCTCAAACTCTCATTTCATTTCGTTGTGTGCCTGGTTGTGCCCTGCTACATTTGCAAAAGGACGGGGACGGCTCTTTTGCGCCGACTGGCCGATTAGCCCGCCACTGAGCGTAGCTGGCTAAACTGGAACGATTTGACCTTGGATGGCAGGTTGGAGAGTATATCCAAGCAAGCCTTTTGCACTGGTGCCAAGAGGTGCAGCTTGCTCGTGGTGTTGTTTCGTTGTTTTCAACGCGCTGGAACGAACCCAACTCTTCGTGTGAGGGCGTGATCTTCGAGCACACGTCCACAGCCCCCGTGCTGGTGCCCGTGCTTGTGCCTCTGACGAGGTCTTGATGCCTTCTATGCAAGCCTCGACTTGTTTGTTTGTTGGACTAGCACCCGCTTAGTCTTGCCCGTTGCCCTCTTTCCCTCTCCTCGATAACTCCCTTCTTTCACGCATGTGTGCTGCCCTCTTCTTCTTCTTGTCGCCCAATGTTGTAGCTGACACATCCTGGCACATCCTATTCGACGCATCATGTCGTGAACCGACCCGTGCCTTTCCACGCCCTGGCCTCTGTCTAAACGCAACACCAAAGATTTTTTTCAACGTTTTTTTTGGCTGGCGTGTCTGCTGACGATCCCATAACATTACTCGTCGAGATGCCGAAGATGTCCGAGCTCATCTTATTTTACATCACGTTTGCCACTTGCTGGGCCCTTGGTTCGTGCGCTGGCCGTCTTCGTCGTCCTCTCCATCAAAAACATGACTAGGTCAGCTGAGACTTGCCAAACTGACTTCACCCTGCTCACCTCCTGCGATAGGCGCCAACGCGCCTTTCACGTCCACACCTCAGACGAGCCCAGACACTGCAGCATCCACACAGTCTACGAGCACGACCTCAAGCTCCACGCATGTTGCTCCCACCAGCTCTACAAGAATCATCACCGCCCCTGCCAACATTCGCGAAGCCTACCGCGTTCTTGACAACAGTGCAATTAACATGCGTGGTTCCTCCTACTACGTCAACTACAATACTGTCTCGGTACGAGTACCCTACGTATCTCATGCCTGCCATCAAGGCCAAGCCAAAAGATACCCAAAACCCCTTTCTCCCGTCAACCAAAAACATTCATGACAGACATCAACTGCGCCTCACTCGTCAGTACGGCCATGGTGGCGCCTGTGCGCTCTGCTGTAGGGCACCGTGGATGAATGCATGACGTCCTGCTTTGAGGACGACACATGCCTCTCTTTTGACTATGACAATTCAGATGGCGTCGGATGGATGCACCGGTTTGTGACCGCAAAGTTCAGTAAAACCTCATCTTTCTGGCACCTGGGCCAAGCCCTTCTGCCTCACATGCATGCGTTGCCTTCCTGTTAGAGTGCTCGCTCGTTGTGCCAGTGGGGCGGGCGCCTCGTTTCTGAATGGAACAAGCGATTCCACGCAGTTTTTTGAAAAACTTCCCGCATATTGGACAGGTATAGCTTTTGGCTTGCCGCACACCCCACACTCGCCATGCAAGTCGTGTTTGTTGAAACCATTGCCACAATGTTTGCCATGTCCAACCCGTCACTCCTGGACCTTCTCCCCGTCTTTGACAGATACGAATGCTTCGCAATGCGTTTTGCCGTCGGGAGGCTCTGCGGTCACAACCTCGACCTCCTCCTTGTCCGGCGCCGTCATTGTTCTGCTTACTCTTTTAGGCGCACTTTTAGGCTCCCTGTTGATTGCTGTTGTCTTGATTTTCGGTGCCGAAACGTGGCGCTCGCACCTTCGACGTCAAGCTCAGCAAGAGCGTCGCGCTCAACGGTAAGCATGCCTGCTGTTGGCCGCATGCTTGTAAGCCCAGACTTGTCGTCATATTCATGGCTGCTGTATTTAGGGCGCTTCAAGCAGGCGTGCTGCCGGCTGAACGCCGTCACAGGGCTGCAGATCCTGCTGCGGTTGCACAAGTGCAGATGCAACCGTTGGCGTGATGATCCCAGGGCTCACCTCATGGACTGTTTTCCCCAATCAATATCACCTTGCTCAGGCAGACGCTCTGAAGCATTTTCAAATGTGGTGGCCCATCACGCCATGGGCATTAAATTTTCCTCTCACCTGCCTTTTAACCTTTCTCCTTCTCGAGAGTGCCCGCTTTCATGATAATAATTATTGTTACTCTTTTCATCTGCCCGGGGTTCATTGCTGCGCCTCATTTCCGGCCATGGTCCCACTGACGCTTTTATCTTCTCCTTCAAAGTCGATACCAACTCCGCTTGATGAGTTTCACTCATGTTTGCATGTGACCCATGGAGCATGTGACCGGCGCCACAATCCCAACCAGGAAGATCGAATTACTTGTCTTGAGTTTTAAAGGGAGCATGGTAGGA
>NW_001865042.1:153263-156414 GCF_000002865.3 Monosiga brevicollis MX1
CGAGAGCACCTGCTGACCTGCCGTCCCATCAAGCGACACAACGCCCTTCGCGACGAGATGGGCCGCCTGCTCAGCCCAACCCCCGACCACCTCGCAAGCCTGCATCAAGGTGGGCGCTGCCCTTCGCCGAGCCGAAAAGGAGAAGCGCGACTACTACACCGGTTTCAACCATGGAAAAACTCTGATCGTCCCTGCGGCGATGACGACAACCGGTGGGTTCGCCTCCTCCTTTGTGGATCTGCTTGGTCAGCTCGCCCGCTGCGCCGAGGCCCGTGGTGTGTACCAGCCGGGGCTGGATGAGGCCTTTGTTCCTCGGTGGAAGGGTCGCTTTGCGGCGCTGGTCCATCAGATGAACGCTGACCACATCCAGCGCCACTTTGGCGGTGTCTGCCTGCGCTCGTCGTAGGTAGGCACCGCCTCGGGGGTCCCTCTGTGGGGATCCCTGTGTGCACCTGTCGCTCCCTTGGTGGTTCCTCGTTGTGTCTTTTGATGGCTTGACTTGTATTTTTGTTTTAATTTTGCTTTAATTTTTGCTGAATTTTTGCTGAATTTTTGTAAGGTCCTTTGTATGATGTCTTTTTCTTCTGTGGCCGGTTGTTTTCCTCAATCCGACGTTGTGTCTCGTTGGATGTGAGCGTGCCGTGGTGTTCATTGTGTTTGTGCTGTGATGGCTTATACTTGTGATGTGTGACTGCCCTTTTGGGTGTCTTGTGTTTGAAATGGCCGTATCTCTGGTTATACTTGGTCGTTTTGTACGATTTTTGTTGAATGCCTGCTACACAGTTAAGACATATTAGAGGCACAATCTGAGATGGTATACTTTACCACGTTGTGTGTCCTCTGGTACTTGATGTTGTCCCACCTTGTTGTGTAACATCTTGCTGTACCATCTTGGTGTATCATCTTGTTGTGGCATCTGTTGGTCCCAACAGATTGCTGATATCGCTTCCACCTGTCATTTGATGCCGACAAGGCTCGTGCCGTGATTGGTAATTCTGAGGTTCAGGCCGTGCGCGACCTCTTGGTACCGCCCGGGCTGACCCCGTACATTGCTTCAACACCCGCCTCCACGTCTACACTGGCACCAGCCACGGCTGCGAGCTCCCCAACCGTGTCCTTCACCAAGGGTGAGCTCCCCAAGGCGTTGGCGGCCACGAAGGGCGTCACCGATCCCTATGGTTGGTCTGGTGAGCTTCTTGCCTCCATCTACCGCATCAAGGAGCACTTCAGTCAAGTCTTGGGCCCACGCCAGGGTTCTACCAGCGACCCGACTGCTCCTTCTGATGGAGACGCGCCTCAGGGCCCCACCACCGCCACTGGAGGTCCTCAGGTTGCCTTGAACAAGATCTTTCACCACATTGCCAACAACACCGTGCCCGAGTCGATTCGACATGCCCTTTGCTCCATCAACTACACTATCCTGGAGAAGGCCAATGGCAAGTTTCGACCCGTGGGCACGGATTCCATCTTCAACAAGGTTGTCAACCGCGCTCTGCTCGAGCAACAGCAGCCCCATATTGCCCACTTGCTACAGGCCAGTCCAGAGCTGGCCGTCGGAGTCAAGGACGGCATTTCAGCAGCGGTTGGCATGGCCTTTGGTGAGCTTCAAGCCTGTGAGTCTACCCCGGGCTGGACCATGCTCTCCCTCGATTTCAAGAGTGCCTTCAACTACACCGACCGAGCACGGCTGCCGAGATTGTGGCCGACAAGGTCCCTGGCCTCTTGCGCGCCTTTGAACGACACTATGCTCGACCCACTACCCACTGCATTGTCGACAAATTCTTCAAGGTGATTGACATTGATGTTGGCCAAGGCATTGTGCAGGGCAACGAGCTATCGCCCTTCTTCTTTGCCCTGTACTCCTGTGAGGTCCTGGGTCTCCTCGACACCACCACTGACTACCGCTGCAAGGTCATCAAGTACCTCGACGACATTGTACTGATGGGTCCCGCGGAGGACGTGGCGGCCGACGTCGAGATTGTCAAGGCTCGTGCAGAGTCTGCTGGCCTTCATCTGCAGCCCAGTAAGAGCCGCTTCTACATGCCTCGCCACCATTCGGCTTCCATCACTGCTATCAAGTCTGTATTGCCAGATGCCGTGCGCGAGACGGCCAACACGGGCATGACGGTCTTGGGAACGCCGATTGGCCGTCGCGAGTGGATGAAGAAGCAGCTGAACGACAAGGCAAAGCACATTGCTGGCAAGCTCAATGACATGCTGACGACCGGTGTCTCGCTTCAGGCCCTCCTCACGGCCGCAGTACGTGCCTAGCCTCATCAACCACCTCTACACGCTGCCCCCAAGTCTCACGTCGGGCTTGTCCGAGCTCTTGAACCGTGCTTGCAAGGACACCTTTGTCAAAGCCTTTTTTGCCAAGGTAAACCTGTCTGCACCGGCTGGAGCTGAAGGTCATGACGTTACGCTGGAACAGCTCCTTGAGGCTCGCCTCTTCACACGGGCCAACACCGGGGGCTTTGGCCTGCACGACTTGGTTGAGCGCGGTCCGGTGGCTTATGTCTGCAACATGGCCAAGCTGGCCACTCGCTACCCTCGGGTCTACGATCGACTCTTGAAGGATGCATCGAGGGCTGCCGACTTTGAGGTCCATGTGCAGCGAGCTGGCTTCCAGATGGCCACGGTCAAGGACGCGGCGACTCAGCGACCAGCTGAGATCATTGCCTTTCGCTCCAAGGCGGCACTGGACGACCTGATGGCCAAGTGCGCGCTGGACCTGCAGCAGGCATATCTGGCCTCACGCGAGTGGGGCGTCAGCACTGTCTTGACCATGCGGGGTCGAGACAAGTTGCGTCGATTGAGCGACACGACCTTTGCCATTGCGGTCGTGTCCATGATGGGTTTTGGCCTGCATGAACTCATCAACGTTTTTTTTTTTTTTACATCTTGGCGTGAACCACGTTGTCAGACAAAATCTGCAACCCCGCTCCTTGCGGCCCGCGTTTTGGCGGCGCCCTCGCTCCCACCGTGTCCGCTCGCTTGCTCGCTGCTTGCCCCGCGGACATGGCCACTGAGTCCGGCGGCGAGGATTCTTGGACCCAGGTCCGCGGTGCTAAACGCCCGAGTGCCGAGTCACCTCCAAGCAACACCACCACCTCGCCTTCCCAAACTCATCGTTCTGCGAAACACACGAAAC
>NW_001865042.1:158228-159553 GCF_000002865.3 Monosiga brevicollis MX1
GGCGTCAGCACAGTCTTGACCATGCGGGGTCGGGACAAGTTGCGTCGCTTGAGCGACACGACCTTTGCCATTGCGGTCGTGTCCATGATGGGTTTTGGCCTCCATGAACTCATCAATGTCAAGCCGACGGACAAGTGCCCGCTCTGCAGCAGCAAGACACCTCAGCCGCGACTGACCCGCGAGCACCTGTTGACCTGCCGTCCCATCAAGCGTCACAACGCCCTTCGCGACGAGATGGGCCGCCTGCTCAGGTACGCCACCCTCTCCCATGTCTGGGTGGAAAAGTCTGGCTACAACGCCAACGGTCAGAGCTGCCGCATCGACCTGCACTGCCGCAACCCCTTTCCCGGCGGTGCTCTGGGCCCAGCTCTGCCCGACCTGGGCATTGACGTGACTGTGCGCACAGCCCAACCCCCGACCACCTCGCAAGCCTGCATCAAGGTGGGCGCTGCCCTTCGCCGAGCCGAAAAGGAGAAGCGCGACTACTACACCGGTTTCAACCATGGAAAAACTCTGATCGTCCCTGCGGCGATGACGACAACCGGTGGGTTCGCCTCCTCCTTTGTGGATCTGCTTGGTCAGCTCGCCCGCTGCGCCGAGGCCCGTGGTGTGTACCAGCCGGGGCTGGATGAGGCCTTTGTTCCTCGGTGGAAGGGTCGCTTTGCGGCGCTGGTCCATCAGATGAACGCTGACCACATCCAGCGCCACTTTGGCGGTGTCTGCCTGCGCTCGTCGTAGGTAGGCACCGTCTCGGGGGTCCCTCTGTGGGGATCCCTGTGTGCACCTGTCGCTCCCTTGGCGGTTCCTCGTTGTGTCTTTTGATGGCTTGACTTGTATTTTTGTCTGATTTCGCTTTGATTTCTGCTGTATCTGTGTGGTATTTTTGCTGAATTTTTGTAAGGTCCTTTGTATGATGTCTTTGTCTTCTGTGGTTGGTTGTTTTCTCAATCCGACGTTGTGTCTCGTTGGATGTGAGCGTGCCGTGGTGTTCATTGTGTTTGTGCTGTGATGGCTTGTAGTTGTGATGTGTGACTGCCTTTTTATGTGTCTAGTGGTTAAAATGGCCGTATCTCTGGTTATACTTGGTCGTTTTGTACGATTTTTGTTTCTATGTGCGTGATTCTTCGCGCTTGTACTTCTTGGCATGATAAAAGCCAGTGAATGTAACTTGTTCTCTTGTGTTGTTTTGCGTGACGTAGTGATTTTGATGTCGGGGTTGCACAGCTTTGCTTTCAGCTCTGAGGTTCAAACACCTAATTTATATCTGGTTATACTTGGTAGTTTTGTACGATTTTTGTTTCTATGTGCGTGATTCTTCGCGCTTG
>NW_001865042.1:159603-161148 GCF_000002865.3 Monosiga brevicollis MX1
GTCCCAACAGATTGCTGATATCGCTTCCACCTGTCATTTGATGCCGACAAGGCTCGTGCCGTGATTGGTAATTCTGAGGTTCAGGCCGTGCGCGACCTCTTGGTACCGCCCGGGCTGACCCCGTACATTGCTTCAACACCCGCCTCCACGTCTACACTGGCACCAGCCACGGCTGCGAGCTCCCCAACCGTGTCCTTCACCAAGGGTGAGCTCCCCAAGGCGTTGGCGGCCACGAAGGGCGTCACCGATCCCTATGGTTGGTCTGGTGAGCTTCTTGCCTCCATCTACCGCATCAAGGAGCACTTCAGTCAAGTCTTGGGCCCACGCCAGGGTTCTACCAGCGACCCGACTGCTCCTTCTGATGGAGACGCGCCTCAGGGCCCCACCACCGCCACTGGAGGTCCTCAGGTTGCCTTGAACAAGATCTTTCACCACATTGCCAACAACACCGTGCCCGAGTCGATTCGACATGCCCTTTGCTCCATCAACTACACTATCCTGGAGAAGGCCAATGGCAAGTTTCGACCCGTGGGCACGGATTCCATCTTCAACAAGGTTGTCAACCGCGCTCTGCTCGAGCAACAGCAGCCCCATATTGCCCACTTGCTACAGGCCAGTCCAGAGCTGGCCGTCGGAGTCAAGGACGGCATTTCAGCAGCGGTTGGCATGGCCTTTGGTGAGCTTCAAGCCTGTGAGTCTACCCCGGGCTGGACCATGCTCTCCCTCGATTTCAAGAGTGCCTTCAACTACACCGACCGAGCACGGCTGCACGAGATTGTGGCCGACAAGGTCCCTGGCCTCTTGCGCGCCTTTGAACGACACTATGCTCGACCCACTACCCACTGCATTGTCGACAAATTCTTCAAGGTGATTGACATTGATGTTGGCCAAGGCATTGTGCAGGGCAACGAGCTATCGCCCTTCTTCTTTGCCCTGTACTCCTGTGAGGTCCTGGGTCTCCTCGACACCACCACTGACTACCGCTGCAAGGTCATCAAGTACCTCGACGACATTGTACTGATGGGTCCCGCGGAGGACGTGGCGGCCGACGTCGAGATTGTCAAGGCTCGTGCAGAGTCTGCTGGCCTTCATCTGCAGCCCAGTAAGAGCCGCTTCTACATGCCTCGCCACCATTCGGCTTCCATCACTGCTATCAAGTCTGTATTGCCAGATGCCGTGCGCGAGACGGCCAACACGGGCATGACGGTCTTGGGAACGCCGATTGGCCGTCGCGAGTGGATGAAGAAGCAGCTGAACGACAAGGCAAAGCACATTGCTGGCAAGCTCAATGACATGCTGACGACCGGTGTCTCGCTTCAGGCCCTCCTCACGGCCATGCAGTACGTGCCTAGCCTCATCAACCACCTCTACACGCTGCCCCCAAGTCTCACGTCGGGCTTGTCCGAGCTCTTGAACCGTGCTTGCAAGGACACCTTTGTCAAAGCCTTTTTTGCCAAGGTAAACCTGTCTGCACCGGCTGGAGCTGAAGGTCATGACGTTACGCTGGAACAGCTCCTTGAGGCTCGCCTCTTCACACGGGCCAAC
>NW_001865042.1:161198-162234 GCF_000002865.3 Monosiga brevicollis MX1
AATGTCAGGGCGAGTGTGAGTCATGAGGTAAATCAGTTTGCCCAAGAGCTCACGGTAAGGGATCGACGGGTCAATGTCGGTACTCCCCTAGTCGAGGCAAATGCCTGGACTCAATGGCATCGGCGCGGGCTTGGCATCGGTCATGTGAAAGGTAGCCAAGATATCGTCGATGTACTTTGTCTGCTTGATGGTCATGGTATCACCGTTGCGTGCAAACTCTATTAAAGGTGTATGTCCAGTACAGTGTAATGTGTGTGGACAAGGCGATTGTCACAGAGGTATCCAACCAGTCGAAGTGCATACGAGAACATGGATTGAAGCAAGGCGAAGGAACAAGACAGAACAAGACAGAAGGAGGGAAGTGGAACGACCGAGGTCAAGAAGGAAAATGGTACCGATCCAGGGAGATCGCTCCCATTTATAGCAGGTGGAAACACACACACACAGTGGAGACAGAGAATGGACTATCACACTGAAGACAGGTGGAGGCGATATCAGCAATCTGTTGGGACCAACAGATGCCACAACAAGATGATACACCAAGATGGTACAGCAAGATGTTACACAACAAGGTGGGACAACATCAAGTACCAGAGGACACACAACGTGGTAAAGTATACCGTCTCAGATTGTGCCTCTAATACTCCCCTTCAAGCTGAGAACGGAAGAGCATGTCACACAAACGACGATGGCTCGGTCCATTGAGCAGCTTGGTGAGAAGGTCAGCAACCATGTCCTTGGTCCCGCAGAACCGGACATCGAGCTGGTTGCGTTCATACCTCTCTTGCACAAAGCGATACTTGACAGCAATGTGCTTGGAGCCCGGAGAGTTGGCTCCGTTTGTAATCATGTGGATCGCCGCCTGGTTGTCACTGAACAACACGGGCTTGAAGACGGCGTGTGAGAGTTCACGAACCAAATGATCAACAAACATAGTCTCGCTGGCCGCAGAGTAAGCAGCCATAAACTCGGCTTCAGCAGTAGACGTGGCAGTGACCGTCTGCAGCTTGGAGCGCCACTGCACGGGTCCACCAGC
>NW_001865042.1:162284-163133 GCF_000002865.3 Monosiga brevicollis MX1
TGGTTAAAATGGCCGTATCTCTGGTTATACTTGGTCGTTTTGTACGATTTTTGTTTCTATGTGCGTGATTCTTCGCGCTTGTACTTCTTGGCATGATAAAAGCCAGTGAATGTAACTTGTTCTCTTGTGTTGTTTTGCGTGACGTAGTGATTTTGATGTCGGGGTTGCACAGCTTTGCTTTCAGCTCTGAGGTTCAAACACCTAATTTATATCTGGTTATACTTGGTAGTTTTGTACGATTTTTGTTTCTATGTGCGTGATTCTTCGCGCTTGTACCTCTTGGCATGATAGAAGCC
The DNA here is from genome assembly GCF_000002865.3 of Monosiga brevicollis MX1. Taxonomy (NCBI): domain Eukaryota; class Choanoflagellata; order Craspedida; family Salpingoecidae; genus Monosiga; species Monosiga brevicollis. The sequence continues at coordinate 162,581 of NW_001865042.1, forward strand.
AATGAATGTAACTTGTTCTCTTGTGTTGTTTTGCGTGACGTAGTGATTTTGATGTCGGGGTTGCACAGCTTTGCTTTCAGCTCTGAGGTTCAAACACCTAATTTATTATTCAACGTCAAGCCGACGGACAAGTGCCCGCTCTGCAGCAGCAAGACATCTCAGCCGCGACTGACCCGCGAGCATCTGCTGACCTGCCGTCCCATCAAGCGTCACAACGCCCTTCGCGACGAGATGGGCCGCCTGCTCAGGTACGCCACCCTCTCCCATGTCTGGGTGGAAAAGTCTGGCTACAACGCCAACGGTCAGAGCTGCCGCATCGACCTGCACTGCCGCAACCCTTTTCCCGGCGGTGCTCTGGGCCCAGCTCTGCCCGACCTGGGCATTGACGTGACTGTGCGCACAGCCCAACCCTCGACCACCTCGCAAGCCTGCATCAAGGTGGGCGCTGCCCTTCGCCGAGCCGAAAAGGAGAAGCGCGACTACTACACCGGTTTCAACCATGGAAAAACTCTGATCGTCCCTGCGGCGATGACGACAACCGGTGGGTTCGCCT
>NW_001865042.1:173158-174553 GCF_000002865.3 Monosiga brevicollis MX1
CTCTGGATGATGGTGCGCTTCTGCATGTCGGCTTCATCAATGCGAATGGGGATGGGCGAGTCGCGAATCAGGCGAGCAAAGCTCTCAGCCAGATCGTCCTTGCGACAGACAGGGTCGAGCCAGAGAAAGCCCGTCGCCACATCTCGATAGGCAATGATGTACCTCGCTCCTTTGATACTAGGGGAGCGAAGCGGGCCAAACATGTCAGAAGCGACCAGTTCACCAGGCATGCGGGGCGTGCGGTCGCGATCGAAGCCAGCCAGAGCAAGGCGCTTAGCTTTGAAGAGGTTGCAATCGTTGCAGTTGAGGATGGCCTTGACGTCCGAGGTGTCTTCAACTTGCTGCAGCATGGAGCGCAAAACTTCGCGCGGCGGGTGGCCAAGAAGACGATGCATCTGCGAAGCAGACACAACATGGGCATGCTGTTGTTGCTGGTGGTGGTGCTGGTGGTGCAGGTGGTGAGCTGGGAGAAAAGAAAAGAAAAACAAGCCACCACTGGCTGCATCACGTGGTGCAGACCAAGTGACATCAGCATCACTCAACAAAAATATAGACGAGTCAGACAAGGACACGACAAAACCAGCATCAACAAGAGCAGAAAGCGAGACAATGTTTTGCTGACTCTGCTGACTCCACTACCTCCACTACTACCACCACTACCATTATTGTTACCGATGACCTTGACGACGACACTGACCCTCTTCTCCTTGACCATCCTCATTTCAGCGCCAACATCACCACCACCGACAACTACAACAAGCTGCCTGCTACCGTCAAGGAAGCCATGCACAGTCCTGATGCTGACAGCTGGACCCGTGCCCTTGAGAAGGAGGCTGATTCCTTTCACGAGCACAACGTCATCCAAGGACTAGATCACCTTCCAGCTCACATCAAGCCCCTCGACCTTCGGGTTGTCTTTGCTCGCAAGCATGACGGCACCTTCAAGGCACGCATTGTGGCCAAAGGTTTCAAGCAACTCTATGGCATCGACTACAATGAAACCTACTCGCCCACTGCCAATATGGTGACCATTCGTACCCTCATTGCTCTTGCTGTCGACTATGGCTTCATCATCCACCAGATGGATGTCAAGACTGCCTTTCTCAACGCTCCACTCGAGGAGGACATTTACATCACCGTGCCCAAAGGTCTCGAGCAGTACTTCAATGGCTACACTCATGGCAAGCTCAACCGCGCTGTCTATGGCCTCAAGCAAGCTTCACGTGCTTGGTACCAGATGCTCGACCACCAGCTGTGCACGGAGATGAAGTTTACTCGCTGCCTCAAGGACCGATGTGTTTATTTTCTCAACAATGGCCGCGATGCCATTTGGATCGCCGTCTATGTCGATGACCTCCTGATGTTTGCCAGTAGCAGCCTCATCCTCGATCAGAC
>NW_001865042.1:174839-176218 GCF_000002865.3 Monosiga brevicollis MX1
CCGCTATGTCAAGGGCACGAAGGACCTTGGTCTGACTTATCGGTCTGGCCAGCACCTTCGCCTCACGACCTACACTGATGCGAGCTTTGCTCAAGAAACTGGTCGTAAGTCTCGTGAAGGCTGCATTGTCTACCTCGCTGGTGGACCCGTGCAGTGGCGCTCCAAGCTGCAGACGGTCACTGCCACGTCTACTGCTGAAGCCGAGTTTATGGCTGCTTACTCTGCGGCCAGCGAGACTATGTTTGTTGATCATTTGGTTCGTGAACTCTCACACGCCGTCTTCAAGCCCGTGTTGTTCAGTGACAACCAGGCGGCGATCCACATGATTACAAACGGAGCCAACTCTCCGGGCTCCAAGCACATTGCTGTCAAGTATCGCTTTGTGCAAGAGAGGTATGAACGCAACCAGCTCGATGTCCAGTTCTGTGGGACCAAGGACATGGTTGCTGACCTTCTCACCAAGCTGCTCAATGGACCGAGCCATCGTCGTTTGTGTGACATGCTCTTCCGTTCTCAGCTTGAAGGGGAGTATTAGAGGCACAATCTGAGACGGTATACTTTACCACGTTGTGTGTCCTCTGGTACTTGATGTTGTCCCACCTTGTTGTGTAACATCTTGCTGTACCAACTTGCTGTACCATCTTGTTGTGGCATCTGTTGGTCCCAACAGATTGCTGATATCGCTTCCACCTGTCTTCAGTGTGATAGTCCATTCTATTAGAGGCACAATCTGAGACGGTATACTTTACCACGTTGTGTGTCCTCTGGTACTTGATGTTGTCCCACCTTGTTGTGTAACATCTTGCTGTACCATCTTGGTGTATCATCTTGTTGTGGCATCTGTTGGTCCCAACAGATTGCTGATATCGCTTCCACCTGTCTTCAGTGTGATAGTCCATTCTCTGTCTCCACTGTGTGTGTGTTTCCACCTGCTATAAATGGGAGCGATCTCCCTGGATCGGTACCATTTTCCTTCTTGACCTCGGTCGTTCCACTTCCCTCCTTCTGTCTTGTTCTGTCTTGTTCCTTCGCCTTGCTTCAATCCATGTTCTCGTGTACACTTCGACTGGTTGGATACCTCTGTGACAATCGCCTTGTCCACACACATTACACTGTACTGGACATATACCTTTAATACATTCTCTGTCTCCACTGTGTGTGTTTCCACCTGCTATAAATGGGAGCGATCTCCCTGGATCGGTACCATTTTCCTTCTTGACCTCGGTCGTTCCACTTCCCTCCTTCTGTCTTGTTCTGTCTTGTTCCTTCGCCTTGCTTCAATCCATGTTCTCGTATGCACTTCGATTGGTTGGATACCTCTGTGACAATCGCCTTGTCCACACACATAACACTGTACTGGACATACACCTTTAATAACT
>NW_001865042.1:185051-187904 GCF_000002865.3 Monosiga brevicollis MX1
TCGCGGTATAGTCCGAGTGGACGGCAGACCAATACAGCTGGCTCAAGGTGGCAGCCAGCAGCTTGGTCTCGGTGGCGTTGGATGGGTAGCGGCTGCGCTGCATCAGTGGATGCCGGGCGAGCTTCAGCAGCTCGCAGACGCTGATGCGAGACCCTACACACTGTTGGGGCCAAGCGCCACGCATAATCTCAAGCAGGTCGTGTCCAGCCGCATGAAACAACGCCTCGGTCGCTCGCTTCAGATTGGCACCACATCGGGAGCGGTGTTGACTGATACCAGCAGCTTCGAAGAAGAGGTGACACTTGTTGCACTGGGCGACCAATTTGGCCTCCATCACCTGCTTGACCAGAACAGTGGCTTGCTCGTCGTAGGGGTGCTCGCGTAGTACATGATTGACCCAGGCTTTGCGGTCAAGGCGGGGCCCCTTGCATTTGCAAAGCCCAAATGGGCAGGCGAGGAGTTGCCTGTGGCCAGATGTCTTCAGCAGGACCTTGCGCAATCGCCTTGTCCACACACATTACACTGTACTGGAAATACACCTTTAATACAAGGACACGACAAAACCAGCATCAACAAGAGCAGAAAGCGAGACAATGTTGTGAGAAAAAGAAGGCACATAAAACGCCACCGAGACCAAGCTGATGGCTGCCACCCTGAGCCAGCTGTATTGGTCTGCCGTCCACTCGGACTATACCGCTGAAGAGCGAGAGATGTGCTGGGCTTTGATTTTGGCCTTGCCTAGCATGTTGTTGTCTGCTCCCTCGACCGCACTGTCTACGATTGACCTGCGCAATATGTTTCACGATCGTCTCCGTTGGCTTGTGACGGGGCAACTAGGTCGGGTCGTGGACGCCATGCGCAAGGCAGTCGCACGCAAGCAGAGCCGTCGAGGACAGCTGAACGCCGGCGCGGGCGCCCACCCGAACGACGCAGTCGACCAGAGCCTCAGGTCACTCGTCCGCGACCCGGACCTGGCGGACGAAGCCTGGGCAAACCACGTCACGAACCGTCTGAACCGAGGTCAGATTGCCAAAGCATTTGATGCCGACAAGGCTCGTGCCGTGATTGGTAATTCTGAGGTTCAGGCCGTGCGCGACCTCTTGGTGAATTTAAATTAGGTGTTTGAACCTCAGAGCTGAAAGCAAAGCTGTGCAACCCCGACAACAAAATCACGACGGCACGCAAAACAACACAAGAGAACAAGTTACATTCACTGGCTTTTATCATGCCAAGAAGTACAAGCGCGAAGAATCACGCACATAGAAACAAAAATCGTACAAAACGACCAAGTATAACCAGAGATACGGCCATCTTAAACACAAGATACACATAAAAAGGCAGTCACACATCACAACTACAAGCCATCACAGCACAAACACAATGAACACCACGGCACGCTCACATCCAACGAGACACAACGTCGGATTGAGAAAACAACCAACCACAGAAGACAAAGACATCATACAAAGGACCTTACAAAAATTCAGCAAAAATACCACACAGATACAGCAGAAATCAAAGCGAAATCAGACAAAAATACAAGTCAAGCCATCAAAAGACACAACAAGGAACCACCAAGGGAGCGACAGGTGCACACAGGGATCCCCACAGAGGGACCCCCGAGACGGTGCCTACCTACGACGAGCGCAGGCAGACACCGCCAAAGTGGCGCTGGATGTGGTCAGCGTTCATCTGATGGACCAGCGCCGCAAAGCGACCCTTCCACCGGGGAACAAAGGCCTCATCCAGCCCCGGCTGGTACACACCACGGGCCTCGGCGCAGCGGGCGAGCTGACCAAGCAGATCCACAAAGGAGGAGGCGAACCCACCGGTTGTCGTCATCGCCGCAGGGATCAGAGTTTTTCCATGGTTGAAACCGGTGTAGTACTCGCGCTTCTCCTTTTCGGCTCGGCGAAGGGCAGCGCCCACCTTGATGCAGGCTTGCGAGGTGGTCGGGGGTTGGGCTGTGCGCACAGTCACGTCAATGCCCAGGTCGGGCAGAGCTGGGCCCAGGGCACCGCCGGGAAAGGGGTTGCGGCAGTGCAGGTCGATGCGGCAGCTCTGACCGTTGGCGTTGTAGCCAGACTTTTCCACCCAGACATGGGAGAGGGTGGCGTACCTGAGCAGGCGGCCCATCTCGTCGCGAAGGGCGTTGTGACGCTTGATGGGACGGCAGGTCAACAGGTGCTCGCGGGTCAGTCGCGGCTGAGGTGTCCTGCTGCTGCAGAGCGGGCACTTGTCCGTCGGCTTGACATTGATGAGTTCATGGAGGCCAAAACCCATCATGGACACAACCGCAATGGCAAAGGTCGTGTCGCTCAAGCGACGCAACTTGTCCCGACCCCGCATGGTCAAGACTGTGCTGACGCCCCACTCGCGTGAGGCCAGATATGCCTGCTGCAGGTCCAGCGCACACTTGGCCATCAGGTCGTCCAGTGCCGCCTTGGAGCGGAGGGCAATGATCTCCGCTGGTCGCTGGGTCGCCGCGTCCTTGACCGTGGCCATCTGGAAGCCAGCTCGCCGCACGTGGGCCTCAAAGTCGGCAGCCCTCGATGCATCCTCCAAAAGTCGATCGTAGACCCGAGGGTAGCGAGTGGCCAGCTTGGCCATGTTGCAGACATAAGCCACCGGACCGCGCTCAACCAAGTCGTGCAGGCCAAAGCCCCCGGTGTTGGCCCGCGTGAAGAGGCGAGCCTCAAGGAGCTGTTCCAGCGTAACGTCATGACCTTCAGCTCCAGCTGGTGCAGACAGGTTTACCTTGGCAAAAAAGGCTTTGACAAAGGTGTCCTTGCAAGCACGGTTCAAGAGCTCGGACAAGCCCGACGTGAGACTTGGGGGCAGCGTGTAGAGGTG
>NW_001865042.1:192161-259379 GCF_000002865.3 Monosiga brevicollis MX1
GCCTGCATCAAGGTGGGCGCTGCCCTTCGCCGAGCCGAAAAGGAGAAGCGCGACTACTACACCGGTTTCAACCATGGAAAAACTCTGATCGTCCCTGCGGCGATGACGACAACCGGTGGGTTCGCCTCCTCCTTTGTGGATCTGCTTGGTCAGCTCGCCCGCTGCGCCGAGGCCCGTGGTGTGTACCAGCCGGGGCTGGATGAGGCCTTTGTTCCTCGGTGGAAGGGTCGCTTTGCGGCGCTGGTCCATCAGATGAACGCTGACCACATCCAGCGCCACTTTGGCGGTGTCTGCCTGCGCTCGTCGTAGGTAGGCACCGTCTCGGGGGTCCCTCTGTGGGGATCCCTGTGTGCACCTGTTGCTCCCTAGGTGGTTCTCGTTGTGATCTTTTGATGGCTTGACTTGTATTTTTGTTTTAATTTTACTTTGATTTTTACTGTATTTGTGTGGTATTTTTGCTGAATTTTTGTAAAGTCCTTTGTATGATGACTTTTCTTTCTGTGGTCGGTTGCCTTTTCAACCCGACGCTGTCTCTTGTTGTATGTGAGCGTGCCGTGGTGTTCTTTATGTTCGTGCTGTGATGGCTTGTAGTTGTGAAATGTGTGACTCCCTTTTTGGGTGTCTTGTGTTTTAAATGGCCGTATCTCTGGTTATACTTAGTCGTTTTTCATGATTTTTGTTTCCTTGTGCGTGATTCTTCGCGCTTGTACTTTTCAGAATGATAGAAGCCGATGAAAATGTCTTGTTCTCTTGTGTTGTTTTGCGTGCCGTCGTGATTTTGATGTCGGGGTTGCACAGCTTTGCTTTCAGCTCTGAGGTTCAAACACCTAATTTATTATTATCATAAAAGCAACGATCAAGAACAATGGGGCGCAAGACACCATCAACATCAGTCACGAGCAAAGACACGGAGCCGACGGCTTCAGCAGCCGTCACGCCGTTGGCAGTCACAATGGTCTCAGAGCTTGGAGCAAGGTCACGAAATAAATCACGATCAACAAAAAAATGAGCAGTGGCACCACTGTCCACCAATGCACGATTGCTGGTGGCCAGGTTGGTGGCTGACAAACAAGTCAAGAACAACTCGTGGTGACGATAATGTGTTTGTGCGGGCGAATAATTCACAGCAGGAGCAGCGGGCAAATGGGAGGGGGGTGGAAGAGACAAGGTCGCGGTCATGACGGGGGCCGCAAACTGCTTGCCATTGTGCTTCTCGTGCGCGCGCTTCTTGCGGCACTGAGATGCATCGTGGCCATAGATGCGACAAAATTCACAGTTGGCATTGATGCGCTCACTCTACAACGCCAACGGTCAGATATAATATATCAGGTCAGAGCTGCCGCATCGACCTGCACTGCCGCAACCCCTTTCCCGGCGGTGCCTTGGGCCCAGCTCTGCCCGACCTGGGCATTGACGTGACTGTGCGCACAGCCCAACCCCTGACCACCTCGCAAGCCTGCATCAAGGTGGGCGTTGCCCTCCGCCGAGCCGAAAAGGAGAAGCGCGACTACTACACCGGTTTCAACCATGGAAAAACTCTGATCGTCCCTGCGGCGATGACGACAACCGGTGGGTTCGCCTCCTCCTTTGTGGATCTGCTTGGTCAGCTCGCCCGCTGCGCCGAGGCCCGTGGTGTGTACCAGCCGGGGCTGGATGAGGCCTTTGTTCCCCGGTGGAAGGGTCGCTTTGCGGCGCTGGTCCATCAGATGAACGCTGACCACATCCAGCGCCACTTTGGCGGTGTCTGCCTGCGCTCGTCGTAGGTAGGCACCGTCTCGGGGGTCCCTCTGTGGGGATCCCTGTGTGCACCTGTGGCTCCCAGGGTGGTTCTCGTTGTGTCTGTTGATGGCTTGACTTGTATTTTTGTTTTAATTTTGCTTTAATTTTTGCTGTATTTTGTGGTATTTCTGCTGAATTTTTGTAAGGTCCTTTGTATGATGCCTTTGTCTTCTGTGGTCGGTTGTTTTCTCAATCCGACGTTGTGTCTCGTTGGATGTGAGCGTGCCGTGGTGTTCATTGTGTTTGTGCTGTGATGGCTTATACTGATGTGTGACTGCCCTTCTGGGTGTCTTGTGTTTGAAATGGCCTTATCTCTGGTTATACTTGGTCGTTTTGTACGATTTTTGTTTCTATGTGCGTGATTCTTCGCGCTTGTACTTCTTGGCATGATAGAAGCCGATAAATGTAACTTGTTCTCTTGTGTTGTTTTGCGTGCCGTCGTGATTTTGATGTCGGGGTTGCACAGCTTTGCTTTCAGCTCTGAGGTTCAAACACCTAATTTATTTATTTGGGTGGGGCCCGTGGTGTATACCATGGCGACCACGGCTACGACCACGTCCACGACCGCGTCCGCGACCACGTCCACGGCCATGCCCGCGCCCGCGCCCTCCACCATGCTCAACAGCAAAGGCACCCTGTTTAGGTTCGGCGCGGGCACCAGCAGGCGTGAGTTTGTGCAGGTTAGCAGTCACCACCTCAAAGAACTTGCCCAAATCCCAAGACGGTTGATACAGGTTTGCAATCACGTCCCTGAGTTTCGAAGGCAGGCCATCAACCAGTTGGGCGATGACGAGTGTAGCCGAGTAGGCGCCCTCAATGCGAAGGGTGTCGACGGCGGCAGTGATGGAGGAGCGGTAGACAGGAAAGTCGTCGGCCGTGCGGATGCGTTGGTCGCGAAGAGCCTGAGAGGCTTGGGTAATGTCGTGACGAGTGGTCTGGAGGAAGAGGGCGCCCATCTGTTTGAACCAGGCGCCCAAGACGATGCGTTGGCGTGATTTTTCGCGCTGAAACCGAGAGGCAAGGTCACCTCTCAAGCACGGTAAGATCCAGTCAACCATGATGTCGTTGACGTAGATGAGGTAGTCCAGGTCGGAAGAAATGTCGCCATAAATATCCTGGATACCAGCGGCGGTGCAGCCCTCTAGATCGAGGGTGGCCATATGCAGCAAGGGCTCGGCTTGGAGAAGAACGAGGGCCGAGTTGACATTTTCTTTGAGGGAGTCAAGACCTTTCTTGCTGTCACCGCGATAGGACTCCCACTTTGTTGAGGTTTGGTAGGCTCGGTGCCAAACATGGTGGGGTGGTTGAGTCCGAGAGCCGGCCCGTGGTGGCGCATTGGTGCCAAAGGCAACACCAAATTGGGATGCATCTACTGCTTAATAATAAATTAGGTGTTTGAACCTCAGAGCCGAAAGCAAAGCTGTGCAACCCCGACATCAAAATCACGACGGCACGCAAAACAACACAAGAGAACAAGACACTTTCATCGGCTTCTATCATGCCGAGAAGTACAAGCGCGAAGAAGCACGCACAAGGAAACAAAAATCATGAAAAACGATTAGGTATAACCAGAGATACGGCCATTTAAAACACAAGACACCCAAAAAGGGAGTCACACATTTCACAACTACAAGCCATCACAGCACGAACATAAAGAACACCACGGCACGCTCACATACAACAAGAGACAGCGTCGGGTTGAAAAGGCAACCGACCACAGAAAGAAAAGTCATCATACAAAGGACTTTACAAAAATTCAGCAAAAATACCACACAAATACAGTAAAAATCAAAGTTTAAAACAAAAATACAAGTCAAGCCATCAAAAGATCACAACGAGAACCACCTAGGGAGCAACAGGTGCACACAGGGATCCCCACAGAGGGACCCCCGAGACGGTGCCTACCTACGACGAGCGCAGGCAGACACCGCCAAAGTGGCGCTGGATGTGGTCAGCGTTCATCTGATGGACCAGAGCCGCAAAGCGACCCTTCCACCGAGGAACAAAGGCCTCATCCAGCCCCGGCTGGTACACACCACGGGCCTCGGCGCAGCGGGCGAGCTGACCAAGCAGATCCACAAAGGAGGAGGCGAACCCACCGGTTGTCGTCATCGCCGCAGGGACGATCAGAGTTTTTCCATGGTTGAAACCGGTGTAGTAGTCGCGCTTCTCCTTTTCGGCTCGGCGAAGGGCAGCGCCCACCTTGATGCAGGCTTGCGAGGTGGTCGGGGGTTGGGCTGTGCGCACAGTCACGTCAATGCCCAGGTCGGGCAGAGCTGGGCCCAGTGCACCGCCGGGAAAGGGGTTGCGGCAGTGCAGGTCGATGCGGCAGCTCTGACCGTTGGCGTTGTAGCCAGACTTTTCCACCCAGACATGGCAGAGGGCAACATTTTGAAGAAAGAGTCTATTATTTTATTGGTTATGGTGCCGGGGCTGCATAGCTTTGCTTCCAGTTCTGAGGTTCAAACACCTATTCTGTGATCACTGCCCGTTGTTCAAGGGTCGCAGTGCGGACTTTGATCTATCAACGCATCAAGTGGAATTTGACACTGGCAGCTCATTTCCTGGGTATTCATCTGTTACTTCGAACCCCGTAGGAAAATATTGGTGCTCGGACGCCATGAGAGAGACCTAACATGCAAGTTAGCTATCTCAGAACGAACAAAGTGTCGGTGTTCCTCATCATTCGTTTTGCGCAAACACAGGGTGATGGTCTTTCGGATGGGTGCCGCCGAAAGTTGTGTGATTGACTTTTAGCGGTAAGGGAAAAAACTTAATCTCAAAGGACGTGAAATTCAGTCTCTTGAAAAAGACAACACAAACATGACATTGGGTGTTCGTTCACCAAGACGATTAGCATGCGACACGGTTGGTCAAAGCCGGAATTGGCACTGCCATCCTCTATCATGGCAAAAGCTGAAAAAGCCTACAAATACAAGCCTGTGGACGGGAAAAAAAAAGGGGGAATGCAATGAATGAGTATGTTCGCCAATTTCTAGAACCATACGCCCTTCAAAAGCCTCATGATAATCTTCAAAATGATCAGGACATGCCTTGAGGGAGATTTTCCGACTTGCGATAGAGAACGTTCTCCTTGGCCTTTTGAAAGTCCTCATTTGTCACCCGCATGCGCCGCTCACGCAAAGCAAGCAAACCAGCTTCAGTGCAGATGGCCTAGGGAAATCATAGGAAGAAAAAAAAAAAAAAAAAGCAAGAACAGGTGTCAGCATGAACATCCGTTGCGGCTGATCACAAAACACACTGTTAACCTGAACAGACCTTGACATCTGCGCCAGAAAGCTCGTCCTTGGACATGATCAAGTCTTCAAGGTTGACGTCGTCTGCGAGTGTCATGCGAGACGTGTGGATGTTGAAGATGCGGCGTTTCGTCTTCTCATCAGGGAGGGGAAATTCAATCTTCCGGTCAATACGCCCTACATTGCACAATAGTAACCACGTGTGAGAGAAGCAAGGGGCAAAGAAGTGTGTGGCAGAGAAGCCGGACGCTTCGACCAACCTGGGCGAATGAGAGCCGTATCGAGGCTATCAATTCGATTGGTCGCCATGATGACCTAGATTATTGACGATTGACAAAGAATGCACGTCGGCAAAGACATTTCGGGCACTCGAGGTTTCGTGTTGCATAGGCCAACGTACTTTGACATCGCCGCGACTATCGAAACCATCGAGGCGGGTCAGCAGCTCAAGCATGGTACGTTGGATTTCTCGCTCACCACCGCTGTTGGTGTCATACCTACAATGGAGTGTGAAAGCATGATCAGCTGAGCGGTCACGAACAGAACAGGAAGGAAAAGAAGAAGAAAAGGAAAAAAAAAAAAAAAAAAAAAAAAAAAAAAAAGCTTGCAGCGACGACGTTGGGATAATCATACCGCTTTGTGCCAATAGCATCAATCTCGTCGATGAAAACGATGGAAGGAGCATTCTCCTCGGCAACGCGAAAAAGTTCGCGGACCAGCTTGGGTCCTTCGCCACTGTATTTTTGGATGAGCTCCGAGCCGACAACACGCAGAAATGTGGCCGAGGTCTGATTGGCAACGGCTTTGGCCAAAAGGGTTTTGCCTGTGCCTGGGGGCCCGTACAAAATGACACCTTTTGGAGGTTTGATGCCCATTTCCTCGTAATACTCAGGATGTGTCAACGGCAGCTCAACTGATTCCTATAACGTTCACAATGGCAACATTTGTGGTATTCATAAAGCATAAGTGATGGGCCTAACAACCGTTCAATCTGGGTAGAAAGTGCGAAGGTGCCAGGAACATGCGAGGAGGCCGGTGCAGAACCTTGATCTCTTGAATTTGATCCTCAAGGCCTCCGATATCTGCATATGACTCAGTTGGAGCCTTGTCCAGCTTCATGACGTTGACCATGGGGTCAGCATCATCATCCAAGATTCCCACAACGGCATGGTTCTACAGTTCAAAAGCGGGGCACACATGAATGCTTGCGTTGACTGCCAAGCACAGCCACCCCCACCTTTTTTTCCCCTTAGTCTGCTCAGATCCCAAATACGTCAGAGTGCCATACCTTGTTATGCAAGAGCACAGTGGAACCGGGCTCAAGCTCATCCTTGTCAACAAATGATGCAATCAGGGCGTAGTGCTCGGGACCATGAGGGGTGGAAACGATCGCATGGTGCTCGTCAATAATCTCTTCGAGATTGCCCACTTGAAGAGGGGTGCCGCGCAGCTCTTCAAGCTTGGTACGCTCCTGCTCGGCCTGCTCCTCACGGGGTTTGAGACGCTCCTGGTTCTGGATGAACTCTTCCTCAAGGATGAGAAAGTCGCGAATGCGCTCTTGCTTTAGCAGACGCAGACGACAACGCGCATGGGGCGTGACTTTTGGGAGCTTGCTTGCTACATCTGGCCCTCGGCGCTGTCGGATTCAAACGAGGCAAATAAGCCGCAAGTTTGTTGGCGTGAACTTCACGGCCCAAATGGAAAGATATCTGATGCGAGCGGCGTAGCCTCTGACCTGACGACGACGACCCGTGCGAGTGGTGACGGCGTGGTCAGGCTTTTTCTATGCTCCCCAACGATGTTTTACGTCAGCGAAACCCCACGAAAGATTGCATGAGCATCAGGCAGAACAGCGACGCCTGTTGACCGGAAGTGCCTCCACCGTTCTGCAAAGTGAAAATATTGGAGCCCAGCTCTTCATCGCCAGCCCAACAACAGCGCACAAAACACTTACATCTTTGTCGGCGCCATTGCCGTTGCCGTTGTTGCCCTGACATGGAATAAATCATGAGGGGTGCACCGCGGTGAGAAAACACGACAAACAAAACGTAGTGCCCACTGCATGGCGTGCGGCGCCCTTTCACGAACCGACGGCGGTTGGGACATGTTGAAGATTCACTGAGAGCGAGTGGCTTGACTACGCGAAGCCAACCCAGTGGCATCCACAACCGCGCGCATCAAACGGGGAAAGAGATGAGATATGAACCGTCAAAACAGGCTGTCCAAGCAAGCCCCGCCTTCTCTTCCTGCCTCATGCCCAGCAAGGAGCGACGCGACTGCCGTTTCTGGTCTCTCACCACGTCACTTGCAAACAAAGAGCTCGAAAAATGTGTGTGTGTGTGTGTGTGTGTGTTCAGTGACTTTTCCTTCACTTGAATTACACTTTGACACACTTGAGTAAATTGACGAAAGCAGTGAGGTTGTCCATATTATTCTGCAATACCCTCTCTAAGTTCATACGATTGGTTCTAGGAGGATGCAACAGCGTCCGATGCCAGGAAGAGGGTACCGCCGGGCAGAGCGAGGCGTCGAAAGGGCGCACTCGTGTCCAAGGGCACAAGTGCCACATCTGACCCAGCGGTTGCGAATGGGCAATCATGTCAGACATGGGCAAGGTGATGTAGTTTGGCACGGCGCAAGCAACACATTTATTATACCTTGAAGATCGGTGCTGCCACGACCAAGCTTGGCGATTGAGGCCAGCGCAATCTGCTCGTGGTGGTTTTCCACGTAGGATTGGAGCTGACGTCGAACTTCTGACGCGTCCAAAGAGCCAGTTCGAATGCGGCTTATCACATCCAGGCGCGTCGGTGCCTTGTCAGGGGCAACATTCACGCGAGGGACACCCTCGGGATCTAGAAAGGGCTCGACATTGGGGCTACTTGTTTGGGGGAGAATGAGTTGGCTGTCTGTTCTGCGGCAGTTCTAGCACATCTGTAATGTCTTGCATTGTTCGGATGTTGGCACACACACACGCCTCGCATTGCCTGTCCCAGAACGTACCGCTCTTGCAGAATCGAGACTAAAGATGTGCACACTGCTGGTGCATACTTGAGCAAGTTTGCTCGTCGCTCTGCCAGCGCCTATGTTCGCACCAATTGGGGAGGAAAAGTCGTGAGTGAGTGAGTGTGTGTGTGTGTGTGTGTGTGTGTGTGTGTGTGTGTGTGTGTGTGTGTGTGTGTGTGTGTGTGTGTGTGTGCACGCGCGCAGGCGTGTTTGAGAAGCCAGGTATCGAGGCAACGGAAGTCGATCCAAAACCTTGTCGTCGCGCTGCTTGGCAATTTTTGTCTTGAGTTGGCTGCAACACTGCTGAAGAGCATTCTTCGGACGGTAACCAACCAAATGCATTGTACAGAAGCGTGTGGTCAGCTGACTGGGCCTACTACACGAAAAAAAAAAAAAAAAAGCCGCGCACTCACTTTGACGTCCTTCTTGATGGCTGGAATATCATCCGTGATGAATTCCTTGCCCGTGCCCTACGTCAAGACACCCAAGGGATGAGGCCTTGCTGGAGACGACATGATGACGGCACCGCACTCTGGAAGTTGACGCACTTTGAACGGAATCTTGGTGCTGACAATGCTGACAAAGACGCCGATCTTGTCAGTCGATTTGTTCAGTTTGTAGTATCCCCAGCTGCGTGAGATGGCCGGCATCCGTGTGCACGGGCATAGTGCGACACGCGTATCGCGTGGGTCAAAAAAGCAAAGACACACAATCAGAGTAAAGTTGATATCGCACGAAACTGACTTGAGTTCGTGGGCAGACTTGGTAATGACATCGGATCGCTCCTCAAAAATTAGAGGAATGCGGTTGGCAAACCTTGCACGCAACAAAGAAATTTGTCCCAGCCGCCAACAGGCAGATTCGAGTTCGTGAGAAGCTCGCTTTTTGGAGCGGCGAGGTACATGTGGGGGTATTGTGGGCAAGGCATACCGAAAAACGTTAATGCCGGGCGTCACAGTGCGGCCGCCTAGGCTGACCGCCGCTTCCACCACAAAGGGGTGGCCTTGGTACACGGATGCAGGCTGAACGTAAGTGGCAATCAGATCCGGTTTGAGCTCCTGCCCACAATCGGAACAAGCACCCAAACGAGAAAGCAAGTTGTTAGGCTTGAATCCATGGTTGTTTGAAGGAGGGTGGCCCGATGCGAGCAGAAGGGCTGATGCATTCATACCTTCATGATGCCAAGATACATGTTGTACGTTCCTGCAGGCGAAAGGGCATCCTTGGACGGTGATCGCCAGCCTACAAGCAGGCCCGAGTGCCAGATATTAGCCGCGAGGACAGGCACAAGCAGATCTCCCATCATGATTTGGCACGGCGAGATTCTTGCTGAACATACTGCGCTGCTTGGCCGTCAAATAGCTGACAAGATGCTGGACCTGGTGCTTGTTCTGGGTACACGGGGCAATACCACAGTTATCAATCACCTCATGAGCAAAAAGCCCGACATGCATGGGTCACGAGCTTGGGCGACCGAGGGATGATTTTCTCCTCAAAAGCACCAACCAGGCTTCCAGCCAGCATGTCTTCATCAAATTGAGGACCCAGACCAGCGATGGTCGCACGCGCTTCCTTGTCATTGATTTGGGCAAACGCCGTCTATTAACATCAATGCCGTTAGAAGGGCTGAACGTGGTGGGTTCTGGAAACGTGAGGATCCTGGCGCGAAGCGAACCTTGAGAAATTTGAGCAAAGGTTTGTGCCCAAAGTGGCGTATCAGGTTTTCCACACCGACGAGATCAACGCTGGAGGGGTGGGGCTGAATGGCCCGAGGCAGCTCTACGATAATGTGGTGGGTTTGTGAGAGCATCGGCACACACACAAACACACACACACACACACACACACACACACACACACACACACACACACACACACACACACACACACACACACACACACACACACACACACACACACACACACACACACACACACACACACACACACACACACACACACACACACACAAAGAAACTTACCGGGCGTGACTTGAGATCGTCGAGGGTAAAGAACTTTCATGTTCAACTGCTTGGCGCGAACAGGGTCCGTGTCGGTGTACTGCAGCAAAAACTCGGCGTACGGCGTAATAACAGCAAGCCGACGCATGTACTTGATGATGTTCCAACGATACGCGCCGTGTCCTTCATGGTCCCACCAGTCAAGGCAAGGCGGTGTGAATGTGTGCCGGTGACTTTATCGAGCTGACAGTGTTTGATGAGCGGCCGTACCATCGGACCAATTGCCTTGGATGACAACGGCGATGCAGGTACCATGCCACCCAGCTGGCAAGACATGTGGCTCCACGCCCTCACAGCCCGCCATGATGCGCGTGTTGATGGATGATTGCGCCACGTCGCAAGTGCCATCATTTGGAATCCGTTCGTGAACTTGAATCTATGCACTCGTGTCCGTTGAGGGGTTGCAATAGACGCATACACACGCGCGCGCATGGGCGCACCGCAACAAACCTTGGGCTCGTTGAGATGCAAATCGATGTCCAGAACGCAGTGAGATATGCTCTGGGAATCAGGGCGCGCCGAGTAGACCTCAAGGGCAATTCCAGACGTCATTTTGGCCCAGATCAAAGCCTGCCGCCATACGAATCGAGTGGAATCAAAAAGCAGAACGTCCAGACTTAAGTTGGACCGTGGCGTAAGCTCGACGGTGAGGAATGCACCAGCGCACCATCTTTGCTCCAAGACCAAAGCGGCCACGAGCTTGCTTGAGAGTATACTTGGTACCCGATAGCACTAAAGATCAGTGTGGAGGAAAGTGGGGCGGTGTCAGCCATAAAAGATGACGAGTGCAGCTCATCAGCAGCAGCAGCATCAAGCAGGTCACCTACCTTTGGCCAGCATGCCAGGAATGTCTTTGTGGGGCATTCCCATGCCGTTGTCCTGAACATTTCCCCATTGCCGTCAGTATCACAGCAGTTGCCATTGTCAGGTTCATACATTAAAGGAAAGACCACCACATCACATGACAATCAAGGACTGGCAGGAAGCAGCGTCATTGACTTGAGCAAAGGTCTCGACACGGCTCACCTGCACCATGACTTGGTAGTAGGCACGTTCTTCGCTTTTGGCTCCCTTGGCCTTGGCCTTTTTCTCCTTGGGTTGGCCATCATCGCCAGTGTTCTGTGCGGGTGATGGTACCGTGCTTGCTTGGGACGCCAACAAAGCCTCCTCCTCAGCTTTGCGCCTTTTGTGTCCATAGCTAGGAGGCAAGGAGGAGGATCAGCGAGGGTTCGCCGCCGATGCGATCAAAGCTCCTACGACGTTGCAAGACTGAAGGAACGTACAGATCGCTAATGGCGTGATTGGGCACGCGAGTCACTGTCACGGCAATTGACGGCAAAAGGCGAATCTCCTCAGCAGCATCCAGGCCGTTCTCCACAAATTCACGAATCGTGGTATACAAGCTTTTGCCTGGCTATCAGATGCGGTTCCACAGCCGTTGAGTGCTCGAAAACAACAACATCGAATCCAGACTCACCAGCGATGGCGATATTGAGTGCTAAAGCTTTCAGCTCTTTCTGGCTTTTGGCCAGCAAGCGCCACTCACGTTGTCAAATCCAGCAATGCTCTTGTTCTCGGCAAAGAACTCGGCGGGTGAGCGGGACTGAAGGGTCGGCGCGCTGGCAGCCGCTTTGGCAGCCGATTTGCGCTTGGTCGACATCCTCTTTCGCAACCCCAGCAACACCTACAGCCAAACACCCCTGAATCCCATCAAACAACCCAACGGATCGTATCCCTCCGCTTCACTGTCCAAGGCGGCGCATAAAACTGTGCAAACGCCACCACCGCCACCGCCACCACCAGCTGATGCTTTGTAACGGTCAGTAGTGCTAATTTTGAATCTACTCCTTGGAAGTGTTTGTCATCATTTTCTTTGTGTCGACACAGCAAAACAAACAGAAAAATTCGATGCAGGTTCCTTCGTTTCAAATGAAAGTTGTCTGTCTTTTTCTGCTACGTGTGGTAGTTCTTTCCGCCCTCTTCTCTCTTCTTCTCTTTATCTATCCCTTCTTCTCTTTCTCTCTTCTCTCTTTCTCTCTCTCTCTCTCTTTTTTTTTTTCTGCTTGCTCTCTGATCTGATCTTTTGAGGCAAAGAGGGAGGGGCGGGCGAGGCGGTGGGCTGGCTGTGTCGTCCGGCTGTTAATGCAGCAAAGGCCCACGGGTCTTGTCTTTGGATTGTGGGGTGAAGCTTATGCTGGCAAGGAGCAGCGGACGTCTCGAAGGGTGTCGCCACTGATGCCACACCAGTGACATGGCCTCGCTCTTTACCTCGTTGACCATGATGTTGGAGGATGCGGATCGACGAGCTGCGCATGCGATGGAAGAGGCCGAGCGACAAGCTCGGCGTCGCAAGATCAAGGACCGTGCACTCGCTGGAAATCCACTCTCATCGGGCGAGTCGGGCGACGATGAGGAGAGTCAGCAACCCCACGAAGAGCCCGATGCCAGCGCAGCTGAACCGACACATGGCTCGACCGCACAGGGTGAGGCTCAACGGACACCGTCAACCACAGCACCAACCTTGAACCTGGATTCACCAGAGTCCCCAGCTCGATCAAAGTCGGTCACTGCGGATGATAGCAGAGAGCTGGCAGGGCTTCGGGCTGAAAATGAAATGCTGCAGCGCGAACTGCGGGCGTTGGAGGCCGAAATTGCCACGAGTGAATCGCGACATGCAGCTTCTCAAAACACCATCGGTGATTTGCGCCGGCAGCTCGAGCAAACGGAACAACGCATGAAGGATCTACGGCGCCAGCGGCATGACGGCGATCAATCGACTGAGCAGCTGCGAGCTGACCTGCGCCACGCACAGGATGAGATTGAGCAGATGCGCAATCAGCTGCAGACGGCTGAACGATCTTACGAGCATCTGCGCCGCAGCATGCGCTCGCAAGAGGACGCGCATCGCGTAGCCGTCGACTCATTTAACAGTGAAATTGCTCACTTGCAACACAAGTTGGAGCAATCCCAGGCTCCAGCGAATCAAACCGACCTCAACTCTGAAGCGTCCACAGATGCGCCCGCGGCTTCATCCTTGCTTCAGCAAGCTCAGCAAGAGCTAGAAGCGCGCGTGCAAGAACTTGAGCAGGAATTGCAGCAAACACGAGGTAAAGTATCCTCACAGCCAGAGCCCTTGCCTTGGGGCACATTCATTTCGCCTCTGAATAGTGGTTGGCTGCCTGTTCTTTCCCTCGGTCTTCCGTTTTCCCAGGCCAACTCGTGGCAGCTCAACGGCAACAACAAGCCTCTCAAGCCGAGCTGGCTGAAGCCCAGCGTGAGTTTGATGACTACAAAACCAAGGCCCAACGCATTCTCCAGGTATGTAGGCGTTTGCGTAGCTGCAGGCAAGGCGTGAATCTCAACACGGCTGGGCACACGTTGCTTCCTTAGGCGAAAGAGAAACAGTTGCAGGAGCGTACCGCAGATAACAGCATGCTGGACATGTCCTCGGCCCTCACACAATCAAGTCTCAACCGAGAGGAAGAGTTGCGCCGTCTTCGCGACGAGCTTCATGAGGCAGAAGCCATGCGTCTCGAGTATGAACGAACCATTGAGGTGAGCCCATCCCGCTCCAATGTCGCCAAAGCACCCGGTATTGGCTCGGCAAGGCCGCCATGTGACCGTGCCTTCTTTTCTATCGTGGTAGGAGCTGCAACAACAGCAGGAGACGGACGCAGACATGGCCAGCCAGCATTTTCAAGACCTTGAAGCGGCCCTCGCTACCAGCCGACTCGAACTAGGTGCAGCCACCGAACAATTCGAGCGACGAGTTCGTGCCTTGGAGCAGGAGCGGGACACTCTCATCCGAGAGAAGCAACAGCACCAAAGCCAGGTTCAAGAGCTTGAGGGAGCTCTCGATCAACACCGGACGCGCCTTCGTGAAGCCGCAGCCACTGAGCATCAAGCCACGATGGCTTCAGAAGCGGGCAGCCACGTTGCTGAGCTAACGCGGCAACTTGTTGCTAAGCAAGGACAACTGGAGGAACTGCGCAAGGACCTGAGCATGGCCCGCCTTGAAGTGGACGAGGAGCGGCGCAAAGCTCAGATGGCTACCAAGCTGGCGCAGGATCGAGCAGCCAACATGGCCCAATGGGAAGAGAGTAGGTTTGAATTTGGCCCCGTCACCTTGCTGGGATTCCTGTCCACTGACATGCAATTGCGCCTTCTTGGCACGGCTCGCTCGATGCAGCAATGCAGATGGAGCCGCTCATGCAACGGGATATGCTGCGCAACGCGCACGTCAGCGAGATGGAGCGACGCTTGCAGTCGGCCGTGTCGCACCTGGATGCCATGAGGTGTGTGTGTGTGTGTGTGTGCGCGCGCGCTCTCTCTCTCTCTCTCTTTTTGGACTTGCATCTGCGCGATAAACACACCTTTGGAAACCTCCATGAATGAGAAACGCGCTGCCACCTCCCTTCCCTGTCTAACTTGGCTACATTTGCATGTATGGCTTGATTTTTTAAGCATCCGAATCGGCTTGTTCTTGCGGCGCTATCCCATTGCCCGCCTCCTTGTTATGGTCTATATGGTGAGTCGTGCCAACTAATTGGTCTTCTTGCGCTTGCGCGTTCTCGTGTTTCATTTACGACGACCTGGCTGCCCTTTTGCAGATTTTACTGCATCTTTGGGTCATGATTGTCCTCCTGACATATCAACCAGAGATGCACAACGATCACCCATCATCCCAATTTCATCCGCAGCATCCGTAGAGATGCATGATTCACGTCGGCAAGCGAGTCGTCTGCTTCGTATGGATATTATGTTGCCGGCGAAAGTTTCTTGCCCCGAGCGCCACGGCTGAGCCGTCGATTTCTGAAACCATGTTCAATTCATTCCGATCTTTTTGCCTTGTCAAAGACAACACGTACAACCTTTTGATTGCCTCTATATTTTTTGCGTTTGTTTGATTTTTTTTTGGTTTGTTTTGTTTTGTTTTCAACTATGGTGGCAGCATTTGCTACGCAAATGGCAGAGTGGGCTCCGAGTCCATGATATTAGAATCCTGAGTCGACGCATTGAGAGGCAAGCATGGTAAAGGCAAATTGCGTCAGAACGAGTCCGGGTGAAAACTCGTTCAATAAGGGACACCCAGGGCCAAGACACTCACACTGAGTTGGCGAAATGTATTGATCTCTTCGATGGCTTGACTGAACCTAGGCACAGCAAAAACAAAATAAAATCAGAACGCAATTCAATATCAAGAAAGTGGACGCATGGCCGGGCATAAAGCCTGGAACTATGGCTTTGAATATTGCAACGTACTGGGCCAGAGTGTTGAAGAGAGCCACGACCTCGTTGCGGGACAGGACAAGGGTTGCCGAATCGTCCGCGAAGAGAATTCGCATGGCAGCAGCCAACCCGTGCACTTTCAATTTGCCCCACAAGCGGCAGGTTGAGCACTCGACACAATCCATGATCAGTGAGATGTTCTGAAACTTGGTTTGGAACTCTTGCTAAAAACAGGGCAACACTTTTGTCAGCGAGCACACTTTATCGCAGACGGTTGTCTGGTGCCAAAATGGCGATGGCGCACCTTCAATTCTAGAGATTCTGGGCCATTGAACATAAGGGATTCGTCGAATGTACTGGGACACGTCCTGTGATTGGTCAAAGGCCGCGAGAAATAGCGAATAAGAACTTGGGCGTAGCTGTTACACCAAGCATCAGAAGTGCTGGAGGCGAGAACAGCAGTGTGCAACATGTACCGCGGGGCCGAGTCAATGAGCTCTTTCACAATGGCCGCCACCTCCTCGTCTTGCTCGCTGTTGTGGGTATAAAAGCGCTCAGCTTCCCAGAGGGAGGACGCCTTGGTGATGGCGCGCACCACCAGCAGGTAATTGAAATAAATGTTCTTCAACCAGTTGGGACCTGGGGCGTTTGGACAAGGGATGATCAAAGCATTGAGCGTCACACTGCACAACTCAATATCCCACATCCAGACTCGGACGACATCATTGTTGCAAGGTACCATCGATCGCCGACACGCGCACCTTCACCCCATGTCTTCGCGGGATGAAAAAAGCGCTCAAAGAGCGTCACATTTGGCCCCCAAGACTCTTGGCCCAAAATAGACTCGCGTGGATAGTGTGCAGCAACATGCATGTTGATAGCAGCATGCAGCCCAGAAACGATGCGGTAGAAGACCCGTTTTTCCATGCACATCCCTGCTACCACCTTGGAAGTCAAAAATTTGGCCGAGGCATCGTCGGGTCTGTCGAAGAGATGGGGATTGTCCAAATGCGAATACAAGCTGTGAGTGGATGCTTGGAGGAGACACGACACTCAAGTAACCAGCATTGGCAACAGCACGCACTGAAAGCAATTTTCACCGTAGATGGCCTTCCAAATCTGGGCCGGGGATCGGCCCGAATAGCCAGTGAAACGCTCGGGATTATCCACCAAATTGACGTAGTGTAGGGTGGCGCTGTTTTCATCTATAACAGAGCAACATGACATCCCATCAGAGAGCAGGGGGCACGATTTGGCTCGAGGCACGAGGCTTTTGCTGAAGTAGGGCACTCGTTTGCACAGACCGTCTTGGAAGCAATAGCTATCCGTGTGCACATGCCAACCCGCAACTTGCTCTGCCTGGTCCGCACTAAGCATGTGATTAAAGCCAGAAGGTGAGGGGTAAGAAGGGGCCAACAAGGCAGCGGTCAGTGCAGGCCAAAGTCATGCGTGTACGCACACCGCGTACACCCCAGCAAACGATGGTACACTCGGGCACCGGGTAGGGTAGAGGCGGAGGATTAGATGAGCACAAACCTGACAGTGTCACGAAGTTGGCCCAGCTCGGTCATGTCGCCCATAACACACTCAAAGGCAGATGGGTCCTGATCCAAAGCCCGCAAGCGCTCCGGTACTTCATTCTAGGCGATGAAACAAACAGAGCAAGCAGAAAAGGGGGCTCAGCATTGAACACAAGGCGATGGTTGTGCAGTGGCTTTCCGCGGCTGGGGATGACTTCATCTGCCCACAGAGATGGGGACGTGTCCCTCGAATCCAACCCCACCTCATCGCACGGCTCAACAGAGCAGCGATTGGAGCCACATTCAGCAAGCTCCTGGCGCCAAAACTTGCAGGGGCGATCCATGTTGACACGATAATACTTGAAAAAGTCACTTTCCGCGAGCCGGGTGACCAACGGAGCCACGTGCTCATTCAGACGGTTCACATCCTCAATGGAGCAGCAGCAATCATCAATCACCCCAGAGAGTTGGCAAAAGCACTGCTCCTCATCGGCACAAGATGCACCGGGCACGCACAAAGCCAGCACCAACGCCAGCACCAGAAGCAGCCCGCCCGTCCTGGCCCTCAGGTGGACCAGCATCGTCGTTGTTAATGAAGTCCAGTACCTCTATCGCGAAACCGCAAAAAGCATCGAGCAAAAGATCAGCGCCCCGTTCCCAACATCAATCCCCAAAGCCCGCTGATCAGAGTGCCGCAAAGCACCGAGATCATGCGCTCATGGCGAGCCAACCAGTCCATCCGCAGACACTCGCATCTCTGGCGCACGCAGCACACATGACCACCTCACCTAGCTTCTCTCTGTCAAACTGATGAGTTTTTCTTTTTTTTCTTTTTTTTTTGAGTCAGAGAGAGAAAGAGGTAGGGAGTCAACGCCAGAGACAGATGCCGCTATCAGAGGTGATCAAGAGCAGTGTGCATAAGAGAATACAGCAGCGGTCAGAGGTACGAACCAGGTGTCGCTCAAGAACAGAGATGAAAAGCATCGGAGGTGCAAGTTCGACATTGTCATCATTCCACGTCAGCAAAAGAAGTTTCGAGTTTGCCAACAACTCGTGTGTGTGTGTGTGTGTGTGTGTGTAGAGGAGAGATTTTTTATTTTTAAGACTCAAGTTTATGAGGGTTGCACACGCGATGGTGAACAGGTCCAAGGACAATGATTCTGGGTCATGCGGCTGTGGACTCGGTGGCCAGGAGGTCTCGATGTGCGGTGCTGATAAAAATGGTCGTGACACCAACGAATGCACTGAATGAATTTTGGGGGATTCAGACCGAACGCCGTGCATCATAGATGCGTCGCCTCGACGGCAACGCCGCTGAGGCGCCGAGCGGAACGCGCGGAAACATGAGAGAAAGCATGAACAGAACAAGGCATGATGAAACAATCAGTGTTTGGAATGTGGATCCGCACCACAAACAAACAAGCAAGCACAAAGAAACAATAAGGTCACCACACGACAAGGCAGCACACGACAAGGCAGCACATGAGCGGCCTTGTTTGAGTTTGAATGGGCTCTTGTTGGCTCGGCCCATTTACCACCGCATAGCCTCGGCTGCTGCGTGCACGTTGCTGATCGCCTCGGGATCCTCGCCGGCTAGAGTGGAACGCGGGACATCCATGCGCATGAGTTGACAGAGCATCTGCACCCGCGTTGAGAGACAAGAGCGGAGAGCAGAGCCCAACCACGTACTGTTCAAGTAATCTTCAAAACCAATGAGCTGGTCATAACCCATGGCCACTTCCAGACCAAGCATGGTGTTGGGTAGGGTAGGCAGACGCTTGCGCTAGATCACACGATGCAGCCGCAACCAAAGTCAATTCAATGCAGAAGCCCGCCGCTCCGGGGTGTGGATCAAGGCCAGCCACGGTGGCTCAGCACATGATCGCTTGAAAAGAGTCAAACGTGAACCAACCTGAGCCAATGAACGACGCTCTTGCAGCATCACCTGACGCATGTAATCACCCTGTCCGAGTGTTGCAAACCCATCCAAAACGAGAAAAGGATGAGATGAAAACACCGCCTGCACTTGGAAATGGCCCTTGTCACGGCGCAGGCCCTCACCTGACTGGCAGCCACCAGGGACAGCTTGAGATCTTGCTCGTGCTCCGCGCGCTGAGAAAAAGAAGGTGCCCCAAGCAACAACACTGGTGAACCTCAGCCTCAAGGTACCAAGTCAATCTCGTCATATCGCATCGCGTCACGTTGCATCGTATCCAAACCTTGTTCTGCGCCACTTCTACAGGATGCTTGGCACTAAGCACCTCGCCTGCAGCAGCGGGACTAAAGGCCAAACATGGTGAGATGAGATACACCTTGACCGTGTGCGTTTTCAGGCACCAGAGCAACATGAAAGGGAAGAATGGACGAGGAAAAACGAAAAAAAAAAAAAAAAAAAAAAAAGAGAAGTTTCGGAGAAAGACGAGCATGTTCCTTACCCGAAGCGCAAGGTATCATGAACACCCATGTTGTGCACGGGAAGCTGCGTGGCGGTCACGGCGCTTGCCGTCGGCCGCAGAGGAGGAAAGTTGTGCGCCTAGAGACAACGTAGTGATGGTGAGCGGCTACGACAGGTGACGCGTGCAGCTTTTGGACAAATCTCGCACAGTCCACACACGAGCAATAAGAGCTAGTAGAGGCGCGGTTCATCCAACAAGAACCAGGACAAGGCCCATGCAAGGCACGCGAGACCTAAGACCAGCCCGGCGGTTCCAGGTCCTTGGAGCTCGTCTGACGTGGCCAGCCAGAGCTTTGTGCTTCCTCCGCCTCACTCTCATCCCAGACACATCTGGGAAGACACTCTTGACAATTGGCCCCCAAAAGCCCATTCGGACTCTGGTACACCCCACTGCAGTCCCAGAAAGCCTCCTCCCTCCACCCCAACGACGCCCGGCGCTGCCATTTGACTCACCATCTTGTATCAGTGTCGATCAGTGTGAGAAATGGCCACAGAGAGGGACTGGGATTGAGACTGAGAGACTGAGAGACTGAGAGAGGAAAACAAAAAGGAAGAACACTTGGTAATATTATAGACACGAACTCAGTGACGATATGCAAACCTCAACCCTGAAAAAGTGGTCGCATAACTAGAACTGCAACGCAACGTGTCACACACACACACACACACACACACACACACACACACACACACACACACACACACATTCAGCATCGTGTGACGAGCAAGTGGAGCTGGTGAGGGAGTGAGCCGCCCCTGTCCGACGCCTTCCTGTCTGCTCCACCGCCGCCCGCGCTGGGCCTTGATGGAGCTTGAATGCTGAATGCCGGCTTGATTGTGGTGTGCGCATGCCATAGATCATCGGTGGAGACAGAGCTATCGTGTGTGTTGCTCTCAGTGTGTTTTGTGCGTTACGATGGCTGCTGCTACAAGCACGGTCGAGGCTGCTCCGGCCTCGCCGGCAGTGTCGAGTGGTCCCAAGCCTGCCGATCTGTGGCAGCTCCCTGCGGCCGCGCAGCAACATCGCCTCCACCTTCTTGATAGCCAAAGCCGCACCAAGGTAGCTATCTGGCCCACTCGGGCTTGTTAATCGCTCATTCGGGCAGCCCTTTTTCCTTCCGCGTCTCGATACCAGAGACCGATTTTGACGGTGTGCCAATGTCTCGTGCAGCGCGAATTCGTTCCCCAGCAGGGTCCCCGTGTGACTTGGTACGCCTGCGGTCCGACGGTTTATGATGCAGCCCACCTCGGCCATGCTCGGTATGCTTTCTTTTCCCTCCCTTTGCCTGGTCCACACGTTTTTGGGTCCACGGTGGCGCTTGCCACAGCCCTTCACCGCCTTGCATGTCGGGGCCTCACAGATCATATGTCAGCTTTGATATCCTTCGCCGTATTCTGCGTGAATATTTTGGTTACGACGTTCAGTTTGTCATGAACATCACGGACATCGATGACAAGGTCTAGCAGCAGCACGGCGCGGAGTCTGCCAAGCTGGGGTATCCGTGCCCCCGACAACAGCTGCTCGACCCTGACCATGTTGCGCCCGCCTCCATCATGATCCCGTAGATTATCATTCGCGCTCGCCAGCAGCACCTCGTGGCCCAATTTCGTGCGCAGGCTCTTGAGGATCCAGCCAGCTCCCTGTCCACCATCACCCACGCCATTGGTAAGGCCAAGCCATGCGCTTGCTTGTACCGACATGCAGCTCAACAGTCATATGAAGCCGCTAATATGGCACGCCTCTTGCATTCGTCCACCCCACACGCCCAAACCTTGGCCCAGCTTGTCTTGCAGAGGATGCTGGTCGGGAAGAGGATCCCGATAAACGCGGCATGCTCGAAAAAGCCCTGGTCTGGCAGTGCTGCGCTCGCTGGCTTATTGGTCCCACCCCAGCTCGATCCGCAAAAAGAATCTAACATGCTCCTTTTTTTTATGCCCTTCTCGATGGTCTTCAGGCGGATATCAACGCTGCCGAACGCTTGCATCAAACCCAAGCCAACCCCACTGAAGGCCTTTTGCCCCTTATTGATGCTGCCGACTTTGCCCTCGCTCGCTACCTTGATGCCAATCGCACCACCGGTTCGTTTGCCCATGTTCCATCCTGACCGCTCCTATTTCAACTCGTAGGTGTGATGTTTGAATGAAACCCCCTCGTCTCAATCTCATCTGCGCTTAGATGAGTTTGACAAGGACATTTTTCTCAAGCTCAGCCAGCACTGGGAAGCCGAGTTCTTCCAGGACATGAGTGCGCTCAACGTTAGTGGCCTGCACAGCGTGGCTTTTGCGTCCTCCAGCGCCTCGCCCCTCGCCTCTCGCCTTTTGACGTCGTTACCTGCAACGACGCTAGGTTGAGCCAGCCGATGTTATTACTCGCGTGACGGGCTACGTGCCGCAAATTGTGGCCTACATTCAACGCATCATCGACAATGGCTTTGCGTACGTC
This sequence comes from Monosiga brevicollis MX1, assembly GCF_000002865.3. NCBI lineage: Eukaryota > Choanoflagellata > Craspedida > Salpingoecidae > Monosiga > Monosiga brevicollis. The sequence goes on from NW_001865042.1 coordinate 213,872, forward strand.
AACCCGAGCTAGCCTCATCCCCAAAGTAGGCCCTGCGTATGAAACTCACCCCACCACCACCACCACCGCTGGGACACTTAGCTATGAGTCGAATGGATCAGTTTACTTTGATGTGACCAAGTTCCGCACCGACAAAGACCACACCTACGCCAAGCTGAAGCCCGAGGCAGTGGGCAACGACAAGCTCTTGAGTGATGGCGAGGGCGCCCTCAGCGGCGCTGGCTCTGAAAAGCGCAACCAGTCTGACTTTGCTCTTTGGAAGGCCAGCAAGCCCGGCGAACCCTCATGGACATCGCCCTGGGGACAGGTACGCCTCCCATGCTCCACGTGACCTTGTTGTCTCACTAAAGACTGCCTCCTCTCGCCCTCTGACCTGCAAACTGATGAATAAATTGGTGCCACGGTCTGGCTGTATGGTGCTTCAGGGTCGTCCGGGCTGGCATATCGAATGCTCGGCCATGGCCAGCGATATTCTCGGCGACAATATGGATATTCACTCGGGGGGTGTTGACCTGCAGTTCCCCCATCACGACAACGAGTTGGCACAGAGCGAGGTTTGTCACTGCAACTGCTGTTGTCTTCAAACTCCGCACGGTACCCCATGCCCTGAACAAAGCTTCATCCACATCTTGATGACTCATCTTCTTGCCATCCCATGTGCATTGACAACAGGCATACTTCCAGAATGACCAATGGGTCAACTATTTCCTTCACTCGGGCCACCTTCATATCGAAGGGCTGAAAATGTCCAAGAGCCTCAAAAACTTTATTACCATCAAGGTACGTATAGCGCCCTAGTCGGTTTGGCCCAGGTGCACGGAATCAACCATTGCCTCACATGTTTGCCTCTATTTCTCCTATCTCTTCCTTTCCTGGGTCCATACGGGTAACTTTCAATAGCAAGCACTCGAGACCTACACGGCCCGCCAAATTCGTTTCATGTTTCTGCTTCACTCGTGGACAGATACTCTCAATTACAGGTATTCGCCCTGGCCGCCACAACCCCGCCCCGCCCTCCGATGGTGACCATTGGTGCATTCTTGTCGCTTCATTTGCCGTCCTCTGCCCGTGTTCTATACAGTGCGGATGCTTTTGAAGAGGCTCAGGTTTACGAGCGAGTCTTCAAGGAATTTTTTCTCAACATCAAGGTTTGTTCGTGTGAGGGGGCCTGGTGCAGTCCTTCGATATGAAGTTTGAAAAAAAGGGATGCTGACTCATGCCTTTTCCACTTGGGCTCGGGAATCGCCAACCTGCAGGCTTTGTCGCGCGAGGCACAAGGCCGCGATGCCGGCGAAAAAGATCTGTTGGCCGTGTTTGAGACCAAGAAGCTGGCCATTCATACTGCACTCTGCGACAACATCGACACGGTTCGTCGGCCAGCGCTGATGTGGCCTGATGGTGTCAATAAACCTCTAGGTGTCTTCGAGGCTAAGCCACCATCGCCTCTCCATTGAACGGTGGCTTTCCCTTAGGCTACGGCTATGCAGCATGCCCGTGACCTCGTGTCCGAGTGCAACACACGCTTGCAGAGCATGAGTGCCCTTACCCACGCCATGCGCGCTGTGGCCGAATATTTGACCCGCCTGTTTGTGTGCTTTGGTTTGATTCCTTCCGGGGAAGAGATTGGTTTTCCCCGGGATGACGGAACCGTCAGCGCGGAGGCAGTGCTAATGGAGCCCCTTCTTCGCTTTGCCGAGCTGCGTGATCAGATTCGCCAGCTCGCACGCGCCAACAAAGGTTCGCGGATTTTTTTTTTTTTTTTTTTTTTTTTTTTTTTTTTTTTTTTTTTGTTGTTGTTGTTGTTGTTGTTTTTTTTTGATGACTTGTTCTCGCAGGCGTTCCTTTCCTCTTTTTCCATTCATCGTGGAAACTGTTGCATTCTGAACAGATAAGGATGTTTTGGAGCTGTGTGACAAAGTGCGCGATGAGGCGCTGCCCAAATTGGGCGTTCGCTTGGAGGACAAGGAATCTGGTGCCGTTGTCAAATTGGTCGATGCGGAAGAGCTCATGCGTGAGAAAGAGCAGGAAGCCGCCTTGAAGGCCGCCAAGGAAGAGGAGAAGCGACGCAAGGCTGCTGAGCGGGCCGCTGCGGAACGCAAAAAGCTCGAAAAGGGCAAGCTTGCGCCTGCAGACTTGTTTAAGGACGATCCGGAGTTCAAGGACTGCACCTTTGACGAGCGCGGTGTACCTGAGCGTGATGCTGGTGGGTAACCTTGGATTTCTTTTCCCACACGCTTGCCCTGTTTGATGCTTGTTTGTCTTTGCATGAGCTGTCTGGATGAATGTTGAGCTGTGCTGATGACGTAATTGCCGCATCGTTGGGTGCCAAAGAGGGCAATGAGCTGCCCAAGTCGACGAAAAAGCGCGTGGAAAAGGCGTACAACAACCAGGCCAAGCTGCATGATAAGGTCAGACTGCTTGCACTTTGTGCTGTCGAGCAGCAGCAGTGGGAGATGTGCGCTCACCGGGTGCTTCTCTGTCGCGCTTTCTATTGCAGTGGCTGGCATTTTTGGCCAAAAACCCTGAATAAGCTGTGTGGCGCCCGCTTCGCCAGCTCAGTTGTCGCCAGACTGACTTGAATTGGATCAACTGAACGTTTTGGGGGCGGTTGTGTGCAGCACAATCACCACACGCATGAATCTTTTTTTTTTTTTCCTTGGTGTTATTGTGATCTTTGACTTTTTGATGCCCTCGGTCAACTTGCTCAAAAACTGATATCATTTGCCCAGATTTCTGGTGCAAAAGTGTGTACTAAAAACGGTCGGTATGTGGGCCTCCGGTATGTTCTCGACCTGTGCAATTTAGATGCACTCTCCAGTATCCAAGCTGTGGGAAAATGCAATCACCCACGATCCAAAGCATGCTTGAAAATTTACATTACCAAAGCGTATTTGGTGCGTATTTGGTGGTCGTCGGCACATGGGGAACACGGTACCGACCACGGGACAACGACGAGCCATCTGCTGTTTATTTGTAAAATCTCGTCAGTCACGAAGTCAAGAGTATGTACATCACACACGCAAAACATGATACCATGCACATTTCTGGATGAAAACAATGGCCGGATACGAATTTGCCTTGAATTTTTTTGAATTTGGTTTTACATGACGTAAAGCATTCATGGGGAGTCGGCCATTCAGCTCAAAACCGAGCAAGCCAGTATGACCTGCCAGGTTTCAACAGCCAGACAACAATTGAAGCACGCGGGCTGTGATGGCTCTCAGACATGAAGATAAAAACGTCTGAATAAATAGATTAATATGAGTAACGGATGAGAATCAACCAAAATTGCCATGACACGACATGCCAGGCTCCACGATAAATAGAGGACGGATCCGGCGCTAGCACTACAGCCGGGTGTTGTAACATATTATCATCTAATAAAACTGTGAGGATCCCTTAAACTCGCATTTTGAAACGTTAAATCGGAAAACCCGAGCCAGAAGCCTTTGGTGGCGGCGAGCACCGTTCAGCACGCGGCGTAAAATTGGGCAAAAGATCACGGACCACGCCATACAAACGCGCCTCAAGTGCTCGGCGCTCCTCATGCTAGTGAGCCAACACACCCACAGGGAGGTCAGTACAGGGCGCATGCAAGGCGAATGAAGAGAACAGGAAGGATGTGCAGATGTATGCACCTTGCGTTTGAGAGCGAGTTGTCGACGCCAGCAGCGTAGAGCAGCCAGAAGAGCCCTGGCCATGCCAGTTCACGTGGCAGGTGAGACGATTCAAACCATCAACGTTGAGGAACAGCCAGTAAGCAAAGGGCAATACAACCAGACATACTGTGATGGCCGTTGTCGTAGATGCACCGCCAAATCGGCGTCTCGCATGCGCCAGTTACATTGCAGCTGCCACCAATGTCGCCAGGCACGTCGCATCCGTGTGCGGTTGATTTGCACAGTCGCCAGCCGGCATTGGGCGTGGCAGGCCGCCAACATGCGGCGCCAGTGGTGCCAAGCGACACGCTGTAAGCACTGATCGGCGTGTTGCTCAGCATGCTGCAACATTTGGCGGCGACGTTCGCGCAAACGTAGCTCTGCCCCCATTTGTCACGATGAAGTCAAGGCCAGGTTAACCAGGTGAGCAGTGGGATCAAGCGACAATGCTGCTTCAAAGACCGGGGAACAAGAGGAAAGAGAGAGAGAGAGAGAGAGAGAGAGAGAGAGAGAGAGAGAGAAAGAGAGAGAGAGGAAGGAGCTCACCATGTGCATGTCGCCACTGCAACCAGCATGCGCGAAGAAAGTGTCGGTCCCGCTCGCAGATATATTCGTTGCAGCGTAGCTCTCGTTGCTGAACTCGGTCATGCCAAGCCCTCAAAATGTTTCGACAAATAACCCGCCGTCGGTGGCAGCGAGCCAAGCCTGTGTGAGCCACGCATATCAGTGTCACACAGATTGACAATAGTGTTGGGTCAAGTGTACTCGCGCACCTGTGGCCACGGCCTCGCGAGCAGCCTGACGCTCGCGCATACGTGCGCGTTCCTGACGATTGAGTCAACAACATGGGGTATTGAGCAAAGAGAGGCCTCGAGCTAGGTTGTGGCTCGCGCTTGCACATGTAGAGAGCCGCTTTTGGGAGGCCGGACTTTTCGATAGCAGACATGCATACCTGCTCGGCCAGCTTCTTGGCTTGTCGTTCCTGGTGCGCTTCTCGAGCCTGCTGAAGTTTGGCATCGGCTGCTGCTTTTTTAGCTGCTGCTTCGGCTGCCTGTACATCGGTGTTGCATGAGAAGAGCAGTGCGCTCTGCCGGCTTCCAAGGCTAGATTGCCTGCAAGGGACAGCAAGGGGCGGAATCATCGTACGGCTGCCGCTTGTTGCTGCTCTTGTTGTCGACGCAGACGCTCCTGACGCACGAGCTGGCGATGTGCTTCCCGCTCCATCATGCGCTGCACCAAAGGGGGCGGGTTTTTGGGCCGCGCCTTGGAGGCTTGTGTTGCTATCGGGGCGTCGGGCGAGGTCTGTGCTGGGACATCCGAGGGCTCTGGCTTTGGTTCGGGCGAGGTCTGTGCTGGGACATTCGAGGGCTCTGGCTTTGGTTCGGGGTTATCTGGAGTGCTGGGGTTGTTAGGTAACGTTGGTTTTTTGGGCCTAGGGTCTTGAGCATGGGCGGGGTGCGCCACAGAATGGGGCACGGGGGGCGATGGCGCAGGCACAGCCTTCACCGGGGATACGGCACGCAGGGGTTCTGAAAATGCCGCTGGGGAAGATGCGGGTGTTGTAGGCGGCTCCCCTACTGCCTGCACGCTTGCTTGTGGGGATGAATCTACGGCGGGAGCGAGGTGCTCCGGTCCTGCCAGTCGAGCGAGAAGGTGCTGGGCTTTTGACTACCGATTCAATAGCCCAGCGGTGGAGCGCGGCCAAGGATCAGGCAGGCACGATCTTTGTTGCAGGATTGGAGTTTTGTGATTTTTGGATGTGCAGATGCGAGGCCAAGCAAAGGGCGGCGGAGTAGATGGGCACACCACCGCTGACCTCACGAAGTTTGTGTTGGGCTTGTAAGAGTCGTGTTCGCTGAGCCCAGCGCTGCGGCAAAGCAGAAGCCATCCATGAGCGTGTGCGGCATCCAGGAGTGCCTCATGCAAGGCGGCGCAAATGTCTAGGAGGTACAAGGAAGACCAACCTTCCAGGCGAAAAACACCGGGGCCAAGCGGCGGGTTGCATCAAACTGGCATGCTATCGTCCACTTGACCTAGATTAGGCAAGAACCCATAGAGGTTGGCGAGTAAGAAGACAACGGTTTGCCGAGCATGAAAATGCCAGACTAATACCTTGAGGCGCTGCTCGGTTTGAGCTGCCCGCCGCTGTCGGGCATCTTCGAGGGCACGGCCTTGCCTTGAAAGAGCGGCGCGCCCAGAATCAGATGGTGAGGGATGAAGGCGGCGGAGGGGAGGAATCGGAGGGGTGAGAAGAGTCATCCTACCGCTGACGAAGGCGAGTTTGCCAGATGATCCAATACGTTCGAAGATGGCGTCGTTGACAACGTGCAGCCAACCTGAGCAGGCGTGCGCATTGAAGCAAGCACACATACACGTGCATTACGGGAGGCCAGGTGGAGGCCAGTGATGAGCAAATGCACGAGGGGAAGGGGTAGGGGGGGGGAAGTCAAAGGACGGAACGCACAGTTGACCACGATCGTGGCAATGCAGTGCCGTTTGTTTCCAAGCGTCAAAGATACGCCGTAGTAGCTGCAAGCAAATCGGTACACGTCGGGTCAAGGGAGCCGTGGAAACGTGTGAGTTCTTAGGAGCATGGCCGACACCCAAAAGCACGAGACAAAGAGAAAGCAGGCAGCTCACCCTCAGGCGGAGTTGGTTTTGCTTGAGTTCTACCAGACAGCGGCGTCGACGACGCAGTTGCCGTCGAACTTCCCGACTGGGGGACTGAGCGTCGATGGGGAGTCCTGTGGCTGTGGCTGCAGAGGCAGGCATGGGTGCGAGCGCTGCCCAGGCCCAGGCTCCGGTGGCATGATCAGGCCATGAAGGCTGCCCCTGGTACCTTGGGGCAGTCCTGGTCGGGTACACGTGTACTGGGCGCGCATAAGGATCCAACAACCCTCGAGCCGCGGCCAACGCCTCTTCCAAGCGCGAAGCCATCTCCCATCACCCAGCGGCCGAGAGAGAGAGAGAGAGAGAGAGAGAGAGAGAGAGAGAGAGAGAGAGAGAGAGAGAGAGAGAGAGAGAGAGAGAGAGAGAGAGAGAGAGAGAGAGAGAGAGAGAGAGAGAGATTTAGAGAAAGAGTCGATTCTCCGTAAAATAAAGTATAACCCTCTACTCTAAAACACCGCTGGGTCTTTGAAGAGTGCGTGCATGCATGCGAAGTTGGGTGCGAGATGGCCTTGACGGGCGTCATATCAAATTCAGAGGGCTATGTTCTGACCCCCATCAGCCACCGCGACGAACAAACCACTAGAGCGTCGCTGTCCTTGGGCGTGCTTGACAAACAACGTCCCCAATGGCCTCGGCCTGGTCGCGACGGCCTAGTGTTAGCCAGGTGGCCGCTCACTTGCGCATCACGAGATTGCATGTCGATCGTTGGGCCAGCTTTGCGTAGATACCTGAAGTACAATTCGAGAACACTCGTCGTAACAACCAAACGGCAGCCACACTTCCTCGTCGACCAGCACCCTCCCGTACGTTGGTAGATCAAAGGACTTTGCTCAATGCTTCAGTCAGTGACAAGAAGAAGAAAAGAATAAAACCCTGCCAAAAACAAAGAAAAGAGAGAGAGAGAGAGAGAGAGAGAGAGAGACCCCAAAAAAAAGACACCTACCTACCTAGTGACAGCGCACGAAGAGAAGGAACAAGACAGGCAACTACCCTTGCACCCTCACACGGGGGGGCATTTTCCCTTCTGACGAGTCGAGTGGGCCGGATTGGTCCTGCGCGATTGTGTGGCCAGAGTGACCGGCCTTCTACTTGTTTTGCTTTTTGGTGGTCGCTGATTGAGACTGGTTGGGTAACGTGGCTTTATCGAGTCCTGGTTGCTGCGCGCTGCCACATTCATTCAGCGTCGTCGAGCACTTGCACAGACCCCCGCTCGCACAGGTCTTGGCGGCGGGGGGTAAGATAGTTTGGCGTGTGCGTACATACGCACACGCGTATCGACGCGTATTCTGACCATCCATCTCTTTGGACATTCTTTTGACCCCAATCTTCTGACCACCAGCACACGCTTTTCTCTGAGCCCTGGTTGCTGCTGCCCTTTGGCGGGCACATCTTTCTTCTCTGTCCTCTCAACTTCTTCTCTCTTTCTTATCTTCCTGACCTGTGACAATGGCTTTCCTTGTCACAGCCTGGCGCACTGTAGTGGCACTCGTTACACTGCTCTGTGCCACCGCCCACGCGGACCTGGTCGACGTTCGCGTCGTCTCCGATACCGGCTCGACTTTTACCTTTGAAAACGCCTTTACGGTGCTTGACGATGGTAACATCACGGCCGTCAATCCGCCATTTGGCCAGGCAGGAACCCGCGTGACGATACAGGGCCACAAGTTTCTGGGTGGAGGCACTTCCATTGACCACGCCTCCCTTGGTGGCGTTGAAGCCTCCGTCATCTTTGGCAACGATACATTGGTCATTGTTGAAGCTCTGCGCAACGAAAGTTTTGACGGAACAGGCGCGATCGTTCTCACAGCCAATACCGGAGCACGTACTGTCGGTCTTGACCAGTTTGCTTACCGCCGTGAAGGCAGCATTGACACAATCGAGCCTGCTCAAGGCCAACATGGTACGCTCAATTCCGTTTCACCTCTTTGTCCTCAAACGGTCCACGATCCGCCATGACGCTCACACATTCAACCCCTCGGCCCTGCATCTCTCGCCTTTTCTTGCTTTGATCACACAGGCACTTATGTGACCATTCGCGGATCCAGCTTGCTCGGGCATGGTACTGAGCTGACCACGGTCAACCTGGGCGGTGTCCCGGCCGAGATCGTCTCAGCATCAGACTCAGAAGTGCTTGTTCGTGCTCAAACAGCTCCGACCTCGGTCAACTTCACGCTGGTCGAACTCATTGCCGACACGCACGCCCGTGTGGCCAAGGCCGAGGGCTTTCGCTATTTGCCCGAGGGGTTCATTGCATCCATCACACCATACAGCGGCCAATGGGGCACCTTTGTAACGCTGCGTGGTGTCTCGCTTTTGGGTCACGGTGCTGCCCTGCATGCCGTACGCTTTGGCCCCATTCATGCCATTCCTGTCAATGTGTCCAATGAGGAGATTGTTGTGCGCGCGAGCCCTCCAACTCACCTCGGTTCCAATCTGGCATTGGGGGGCTTCCCTGAAGCCGTGGTTATCGAAGCCGACACTGGCGCTCTGGTGGCCAACCTGTCCAACGCTTCCTTCACCTACGGTCCGCCAAGCAACATCTCTAGTCTCTCCGTCATGGAGGGTCAGCTTGGTACCCGTCTCCAGGTTCAGGGCGAGCGCCTCTTTGGTCGCGGCAGCACCATTGTCAGCGTGCGATTGGGAGACACGCCGGCCGAGATTGTCAATGCCTCTTCAACGAGCATCCATCTCCGTGCCGCAGCTGGTCCACTCAACGGATCGCCCAACCTCAACGTCACGGTGGAGTCTGACACGGGCGCACTTGCGCTACTCCGCACCGTGTGGTCCTATCTCCCTCAGTCTCGCGTCGTGACAAATTCGCCGACGCAGGGCCAGCACAAGACACGGGTCTTCATCAATGGGCAATATCTCTTTGGCGGTGGCTCACGCATTGCTGCCGTTCATTTGGCTGGCGTTCCCGCCACCGTGGTTGTTCAACTCGACAGCCTTGTCGTAGTGGAAGCTGGCTTTACAACACAAGTGGGCTTGGGTGATGTGGTGATTGAAGCTGACACTGGCGCTCAAACAGTCATCCCAAATGGGTGGCGCTACGTTGAGCCCAGCAACATCTCAGTGGTTACCCCCACCTCAGGTCGCGAAGGCACTCGAGTGGTCATCCATGGAGAGCATCTTCTCAACGGCGGCGACTACATCGAGAGCGTTACCGTAGCTGGCTTTCCCACAACTTTGCTCAATGCGTCCGATTCTGAAGTGCACGTCGTGCTTCGTGCCGGTTCACAAGGTCCCGGTGACGTCATCCTGCGTGCCAATACCGGGGCCGAGGCCATTGCCGTCGATGGCTTTGCCTACACCCACCCAGGTCTCATTACAGGAGTCGCACCCTCCGTCGGTGTGATGGGCACTCGTGTCACGCTTAGCGGTCGAGATCTGCTGGGCGGTGGTGCAAGTCTCGCCGCCGTCACGCTGGCGGGCGTGCCCGTGGCTAACGTGCGCTTTGCCAACGAATCACTCGTGATTCTGACAGCCAGTGGTCATGCAGTCGCAACCGCCCCTGGCATTGTCGAGCTGGTGGCCTCGTCCGGTGCCACACACACCACGTACAACGCCTTCCGCTACGCCTCCCCGCCTGTCGTCACCGCTTTCGAGCCTTCCCAGGGGTTTCGCGGCACCATCATCACTGTCACCGGAAGCAATCTCTTGGCCAGTGGTGCGGCCATCCAGTCCGCCACGGTTCCGGGGGCAACCAATCTGACCGTGATTTCGGCCAGCTCTAACCGCCTCGAATTGCGCGTCCCCCCCGAGCACGACGTGTCTGCTGCCGCGGGTCCCATTGCCGTTGTGGCTGACACCTTTGGCGCCTATGCTTCAGAGTTCAACTTCACCTTCCTACCACCGATGGCCATCACTCAGGTGACGCCCACCGCGGGTAAAGTTCGCGACATTGTGGTTATCCAGGGCGAGCGTTTGCTCGGCGGCGGTAACGTGTCCCTCGTCGAGGTGGCCGGCCGCCCTGTGCTTGTTTTGAACGCGTCGGACGATGCCATTACTGTACAGCTGACACTTAATGAGCCACAGACAGGTGACGTTGTGGTGCATTCCACCACTGGCGCGCTAACGTCGGCCTCAGATGCCTTCACATATGCCGCCGTCAACAAAGCTCCCGTGCTGGTCATTGCCAACGCCAGCACTCCTGAAGACACACCACTGGCGTTGCTGAATCTTTCAGTGTCCGATGCCGACCTGGCCGATTCAGCTGGGCGCCTCTCGCTTACGCTCAACGTGGACGCTGGCCAGTTTGTGTTTGACGCCAACGCTGTTGGACCCATGCTACAACTCAACGGAACTGTTCCCGAGCTCACTGCGTGGCTCACTGATCTCATCTTTGTGCCCGCACCGAACATGTTCGGTCCCGTGCATCTTGTTATTGCTGCCAACGATAATGGTCACACGGGCAGCCCCGGCCCTCGTGAGACCATGGCCGCGGCTGTGATCCAGGTCACACCTGTGAATGATCCGCCAATGCTGCCCAACACTGTGATCCAGCTACCAGCCGTGGCGGAGGACACGGCCGCCAACGACATTGCTGGTATATTCGTCAGCCAGCTCGTGGCTTTGGCGACGGATGTGGACTCCTCGCCCCTGGGCGTGGGGTTGACAGGTCAGACCGGGCAAACCGGCGGCCTGTGGCAGTATCAGCTGGACGCTTCAAATTGGACCGCCCTGGGCAATCTGTCTGACAGCTCGGCCTTGCTCTTGCCTGGCCGCGCGCTGATGCGCTTTGTGCCTGGGCCCAACTTCAACGGCGAGGTTGAGCTTGCCTTTCGCGCCTGGGATGGCTCTGCTTACGCAGAGTTGGCGCGGACCTCCATCGAGTTTTCGCCGAGTGGCTCTGTCAGTGCCAATGTCACCAGGGCACGGTTGGTGGTTGAGAGCGTCAACGACGTGCCAGTCGTCACGTCTGCAGTGACGCAAGGTACTTTTGGGGGTACTTTCCCCGTTGTGTTCTTGGAAGGCGGTGGCGCCACTCAGGTGTTGCCGCCCGACTTGCTGATCGAGGATGCCGACCATGCTGCCCTGGCCTCGGCGCAAATTATTCTCTCTGGGGCAAGGGATGGCAATGATGAACTTGTTACACTCGATGCCGTTGCCCTTGGCATCAGAGGTCTACAGGTTATTTCTGATTTGAATGGCTCGCAGCTCACTGTCACCGTGCGACCTCGCACCGGTGTCGCGGTGAGCATCTCCTCTCTAACAGAGGCATTGCTGACAGCCCAATACCGCAATCAAGCCGATGAGCCCACGCTGGGCGCTCGCCTGCTGCAGCTCGTTGTGTTTGACGGCTTGGATTGGAGTCAGCCACTTTATTCCGAGGTGACCATCACACCCATCAATGACCACGCCCCCGTGCTTGCCTTGTCTCCAACCGCACCACGCGTTGCGGTTGTCGAGGATACGGGACCGCTGGCCATATTTGATTCTGCCTCCACTGGTGTCTCTATCAACGTTTCGGATGCCGACCACACGGGTTTCCTGCTCCAGGCCGCCGCCGTCGAAGTGCGCAGCACTTCGTCTACTGCGCTCGATGAAGTGGTCCTGCTCGTCAATGCGACGGGCACAAATCTCAGCTATTCTTATGATGCCGGTAATCACACCCTGCGCGTGACAGGTGCTGCCTATCCCGAAGTCTATGCCCAGGTATTGCGTTCGCTCACCTACAACGATGGCGCTTCCGAGCCCGTGGATGTGGCCCGATCTCTCCACATTCAGGTCTGGGATGAGAGTTATGCCTCCAATAGCGTTGTAATTGCCGTCGACGTGACCCTCATCAATGACCAAGCCCCCGAAGTCTACCTCGGCCCCGGTGGCGTTGTCAACTTTTCCACCACCTTTCAAGAATCGGGCACGGCTGTGCCACTCGTAGCGCTCGATGCTGCGGTGGTTGATCATGACTCGGGCTCGTTCTCTCTCACCGGGCTCCATGCGACCATCCTCAACGGGGTTGATGGCGTCCTGGAGCAGCTTGCCGCCACAGGCTCGGCAAACATCTCGGTCAGCTATGATGCGGCAACTTACGTGCTGACTGCCTCTGGCCATGCGACCGCGGCCGAATATACCTCAGTTCTTCGCAGTCTGAGCTACACCAACCTTGCAGACCGACCTTCTGATGCCAGCGGGCGTTTGATTCAGGTGCAGGCTTTTGATGAAGCCTTTACAAGCAGTCCAGCTGCCGTGAACCTCAGCATCATCTTCATCAATGACCCACCACAGATTTTCGTCGGACCTCCTCCAAGTGTTGAGATCGAGGGCCTGTACGTGGAGGGCGACAATGGCACCCTTATTTTTCCAAACGGTTCCTTGACCATCACGGATGAAGATCATCTGATGCTTACCAACGCGACTCTACGCCTCATCAACGCGCCCGACTTTGAGGCGGAGACGATTGAGCTTGATGTTCTAGACACGGGCTTGATGTACGTTTACGAAGCCCTTGTCAATCACAATCGTGGGCCGGGCGAAGGTCGCGTTGCCGCACACGCCACATTGCGCGTACCCGGTGTTGCGCCGAGTTCTTGGCGCAGCAGTGCTGAGGCCCAAGCTACCTGGGCTGCGGTTTGGAGCGAGCTTTTGGGAGCTCGGTTGGGTGTGACATCAGCATCGATCGAGGTCACCAACGCCACAGCAACGGCGGATGTCAATTCCAGCGCGAGTGAACCCATTACTGCGTTGTCATTCGTGCTGGTTGTCCCCGATAATTTTACGTCTCAGCTTGCGGCTGACGTGTCAACAATCGTGGCTTCGGGCGATTTGCTCACCCTTTTGCAAAGCCGCAGTGGTGCATATTACTACGCCACAAACGTGTCGTTTGCCGCAGAGCCTGTGATCCAAGAGTTTGATGTTGTGGAATTTTTTGGGGTGGCTCACCTTACAGGTAGTGCTTCGCTCGAGGACTATCGACGGGTTTTACAGACAGCACGTTATCGCAACGCTGTTGCGCGACCCGGGTTACCGGACGGCCGTCCTCGTCAGTTTGAATTGCGCGTGTCCGACGGTGCGCTGGAGAGCAATGCGGCACACTCGATGCTGCTGTTCCAGCGCGTAAATGATGGCCCCTTCTTCCGGCTACGGGCGCCCAATGGTCAGCCCTTTACGGCAACCTTCCGCGAGGAATCTAGTGGCGTACATGTTGTCTTGGGCAACGCCTCGGTCCTGGACGCGGACAATACAACCTTGGTCGCACTGACCATAACGCTTTTGGGGGCACCTGATGGTGCTGCCGAGGGCCTCCGAGTGAACGCGTCTGGCCTCGACATCACGTCTAGCGGTGCGGGCCACGTACTCAACTTGACTGGTCGAGCGTCGTTGGCGCAATACACCGAGGCATTGCGGCGCATCGAGTATTTCAACGAGGCCGACGAGCCGGTTGACGTAGTGCGGCAATTGCATTATATTGCCGACGATGCCTTGACTCGGGGCCTCGCTGCCAGTAGCTTTGTGCGTATTCAGTTTGTCAACGATCCGCCCCGTTTGAGCCTGGGCACCGACCCTTCCGGCAATTACTCAACATCTTATGAGGAACAAGCCCTCAACGTCGCTGTGGCGGGTCCTGGCGCGCTGATTGAAGATGACGATGATGCGCGTCTGTCGCGAGCCATTGTCACACTGCTGAATCCACTCGATGGCTCGGACGAGTTTCTCTATGCGGCGGGCACGGCTCTGTCGGGTCTATCCATCTCGGGCAACAGGAGCACCGAGGTACTTTTGTCTGGCAACGGCACCCTTGCCGACTGGACCCTAGCTTTGCAGTCTGTATTTTACGTTCATTCGTCCAACAATCCCACAGTGACTGCATCACGCATCGTGAAGGTGGTGATTTGTGATGCTTCAACTATTGCCGAGGCCGCGGCTCCCTCGGAACCGCGTTTCGCTCACTTGGACATTCAGCCCATCAACGACGCCCCCTTTGTCAGGAGTCCATTGGCTGAGAGCAGCGGCGCCACCATCTTCTTTGAGGGTCGCGGGCCTGTGTTCATCGCCGAGGACTTGTCGGTTCATGATGATGACAGCTTGATGCTCACCGAGGCCACAGCTGTACTGCTCAATCCAGTTGACCGCGATGTGGTACAGCCAGAGTTGCTGGCCGTGAACACCACCGGCAGCGGTCTCGCTTTCTCATACAGCGTCAACGGTCTTCTGCGCCTCAGCGGGCCTGGCAGCACGGCAACCTACACGTCCGTTCTGTCCACGCTGACTTATGAAAATACGGACGCCAATCCCTCTCATGTCCAGCGCCTGGTCGAGGTCCAGGTCTCGGACGGCGCGTTGAACTCGATGGCCCTTCAACTGCGCGTCAACATTTCAAGTCGCAACGATGCGCCAGTCATCGATCTCAATGGCGCAGACGCGGTGGGTCTGGATCATGCTACAGTGCATCTGCAGGGTAGCTCGGGCGTGCCTCTGATGAATGCGGCGACCACTCTCTTGTACGATCCAGAGGAGGATTTGTTGGAGCGCGTGGATGTGCAAATCGATCCGCTTCTGGATCAACCAGCAGAGTGGCTAGTCATGACGTACGAGGAACCCTCGGTTGGAATCATGCTGGCTGACCGCATGGCTGTTAACACTCCCATCACGTCAAGCTGCGGCGTGCAAGGTCACTGCGTCAAGGCCACTCTCTCCCTCCCGGCCGGCGCCGGCGAAACGGTCGCTGATGTGGCCGTACACATGGTTATTGAGCACCCCAACTTGAATGACCTGGTGGTGTATCTGGTTCACGAGGCCCGGCGGATTACCCTGCTGTCCAACGTCATTGATCCGTCGCAGACAGGGGTCAATCGTTTCTGCTCTGCCGCCAACTATCAAAGCGTTGTCTTGACCGACGATGCTGCAACGGCCATTCAGACCACATGTGCCAACAATCTTCGCGGTGCTTTCCTACCGCTCAACAATTTGGCGCAATATGCTGGGCTTTTGGCTGGCGGAGATTGGACTCTGGAGGTGTACGACACCAACACGGGATTCTCGGTTGGAACGTTCGTGTCGTGGGGGATTGTCGTTGCCACGGGCTCTCGCACGACGTATACCCAGCAAGCTACGCCATTTTCTGCTAGCGAAAGCCCCATGGAATTGATCTTCAACGTGGTCGAAACGGGTCTGGTTGAGGACTTGGACATTTTTGTCCAGCTTAGCACCGATGACGCACATGGCATGGTTCTCGAATTGGAGAGTCCCAGAGGGGTGATTGTGCCGCTGTGGGCTGCTGTTGACAACTGTGGCCTCGACGCGACAGCTCTTTATTTCGATAGTGCTGGCGTGCATGACAATGCGTCGGTCTGTTTGCATGGCGCTAGAGCCTTGCTGGACGTTGGGTTTGGAGCAGCGCTGGTGAGTGAGCAGGTGGCAACTGGTGCTTGGACCCTTCGGTTGACGACTGCGGCTGCCGGTACCCTGGATCTGGCGCAACTCAGATTCAAACTACGTACGTATTCTTTGCCATCGCTGTCGGCCTCTGACGTGGGGGTTTTCTCTTTTTTTTTTTTTTTTTTTTTTTTTTTTTTTTTTTTTTTTTTTTCCCCTCGTTTGGTTTGTGTGCTGCCCCGTTCTTGCTTGCCGGCTCAACTCCCATTTCTTGCTCTGTCCTATTGGCCTCTACTGGCTTCTTCTTTTTGGCGCCTGTTTTGAGTGCCATGATGTGGTACAGCCTCACAAATGGATGGATTGCGGCCCTGGTTCAAATGTAGGTCCCAACATTGAGTCTAGTTTCTCGCCCGCGACGGGCCTGCTGTCTTTGACGGGGCGTGACACGGCTGCAGCCTACCTTCTGCTGCTTTCTTCCTTGGTATATGTAAACAATCAAACAGTACCAACCGATGTCACACGCAACATCAGCATCGTGGCCACCGATGCCAGCAACAGCTCTGCACCAGCCATTGCCTTTGTTAGCATGCACAATGCTCCCCTGCTTTTCCTAAATGGCACTGGCTTGGGTGGTCAGCGCGATCGTTTTTTGACGTATTCGGAGGACGTCGGCCCTGCTTCTTTGCTATCCTCAAATAGCTTGTATGGCTACGCTGACGATCTCATCCAGAGCGCCACGGTGCGCATCGAGAATGCCTTTGACGCCACCAATGAATCTGTGGCTCTCGATGCAACCACTACTGGGGGCGCCGTGTCCGTCACCGGGAGCGGATCGCACAGCATGCTTGCGTCAGGCGTGGCACCCATCACGACCTACCTGGCCCTGCTAGCCTCATTGAAATATGATAACGTTGCGCAGAACATGACAGGCACTGAGCGTCTCATCTCAGTCGAACTGAACGATGCTGCGGGTCTCCCCTCCATTCAAGCTTTTATTCGTGTGAGCATGGTGCCCGTCAACGACCGACCCCACATCTTGGATCCGCGGTTGCTTGGGGCAGGGCCTCGGGTTTCCTGGACCGAGAATGCAAACGCCACCGCGCTAGCTCCTCAGGCAGCGATTTTTGATGAGGATGACACTGCGTTTTCGCGCATTGTTGTCAGCATTATGCCCCCGCTGGATGGGTCGGCCGAGGTGCTCACGTTTCTAAACGGAGCTGGTATCGTGGCCAGCAACACCTCACTCGTTGGAGATGCACTTGTTTATGACTACGACGTCACAGGCATGGCCACCACTCACGAGTCAGCCTCGGAGCTGATTCAGGCCTTGGCTTACCATAACGCGGCAGATGAGCCAACTGCAGGCTCGCGGAACGTTACGATCGTGGTCTACGACGCCCAGGGATTGGCAAGCGCACCGCTTCACATTTCAATCGCTGTTTCACTCGTCAACGACAATGCGCCTGTGCTCGCACTGACGCAATCGGTCGTTGAGTTGGTGGAGGATTCGGGTGTTGTAAGTGTGCTCGCAGGCTCACTGGCAGCCACGGATGCGGACGTGCACGATCTTTTCCCTATGACTGCAGCTACAGCTGTTCTGAGTAGCCCGGATGCCGCATTTGAGCGTCTTGTTGTCAACGCGTCTGCAGGAGCCCCTTCACTCGCTCTGATGTACGACAACAATACACACACACTCTCAATTCAGGGCCAAGCTGAGCTTGAGGTATACGAAGCCCTGCTCAACACGCTCACGCTAGTTTCGATGATTGAGGAGCCGTCGCCTACAAACCGTACCGTGGCTATTACCCTCACTGATCAGGCTCACGTCAGCAACCTAGTTCAGGTGGTTGTTACCGTCCGCCTGATCAATGATCAAGCCCCCAAGCTAGATCTCAATCCCGTGTCAAATTCCAGCGATGGCTCGGTCACTTTTATTGAGGAGGGCACTGCTGTTGATGTACTGCCTGGTGGCACACGTCTCACTGATGCGGACAGCGGTGAGCCTGGGCAGTATCCACGCCTGCTACATCGTGTCGTGTGTCAGCTTGCTGCTCTTGATGGTGCGTCGGAAGGGCTGATCGCCGGTAACCACACCGGCAGTGTGGCCATAGCGGCTGGCAACAATTCTCACGAGATTATCTGGGAGGGACCAGCCATGCCGGCGCAGTTTGAGCCAGCCTTGTCGACCATGGCGTACTTCAATTATGCTGATGAGCCCGCCTATCCCCGGATGCGCACCATCAATTGTACCGCTTTCGATGCCTCTCTGGCCTCGGAGCCTGCTTTTGTGACTGTAACCATACAATCGGTCAACGACGCCCCACAGCTGGACTTGGATCCCCTAAATACAGGCATTCACAAGTACAGCCAATACGCTGAGGGCGGGGGTCCTATGCTACTCCTTGTTGATGGGGTCACGCTTGTCGATGACGACGACCTCACCTTGACATCGGCGTGGGTGCGCCTGCTCAACGCCCCCGATGGATCGGAGGAGATGATTTGGATAAATGAGACTGCGACTGTCAGCGTGCACCCCTATCATCACGGGCTCGTGTTATCTGGCAATGCAAGCTTGACGGAGTATGCCAATGCGCTGGGGACTCTCGGATACACTCACACCAACGCGCATCCCGGAAATCCTAGTGCGGGGGTACGTGAAGTACACGTGGCTGTCTCTGATGGTCGCCTCAACGCCTCTACAGCTGTCATCTTTCTCGACTTTGATACGGTCAATGACCCCCCTATTGTGGATCTCAGCCCGGGGGATGAGACATTTGACTTTGCCACCTCATTCATCGAGGAAGGTAGCCCAATTGCCATTGCAGCGGCCGATGCGACCGTCATGGACATTGACAGCCCGCTGTTGCAACGTATCGAGTTTGTCATCACCAACGGCGCTGATGGGAATCTGGAGGGCTTTGACACCGATAACGCGACGCTGCTGTCTGAATTGGAGGCGCTCAACTTTACCATAGACTATAATGAGGCCTCCTACACGCTCACCCTGCAAGGTGAAGCAACGCCGGTCAAGTTTTCCAGCATTTTGCGCTCAGTGCGCTACTTTAATCTTGCAGACGAACCCAACTTTTCGACTCGTGCCGTGGAAATCCAAGTCACTGATGTGCTTAATGCGACATCCGTCTCACGTTACGCCATGATTGAGATGGTGTCGGTGAATGATGCCCCACGCTTGACCACTGCTAGTGTCAATCCTTCGAGCTTTGTGGAAGACGCTGGTCCCATTACTTTGTTTACAGCTGGAGTTGTTGCCCAGGACGATGATGGAGACACCTATACGGTGATCAGCATTGCGTTGAGCCCTTTGCTCGACAGCGATCTACACGAGGTGCTCTCGATTAATAATATGACAAGCCAGGGCCAGAGTGACGCACTAAGCTTGACGCTGACAGGTGCGCGATCGGGAGCGGAGGTTGAAGCCTTACTTGCCAGTCTGCAATACGTTAATTTGGCAAACGCTCCTCATGAGGCTCCGCGCCACGTAAGCGTTCGCGTCATGGACGAGTTTGGAGCTTGGTCCAACGCCCTGAACGTTTCATTCACTGTTGTGGCCAGCAACGATGCTCCCTTGCTTGTTGCCACAAATATCTCCTTGCCTGCTGTTGATGAGGATGGTCAAGTTGTGAATGCTGATTCGAACACCCTTTGTCTCCCTCTCATCACCGAGCCAGACCTGCAGCCTCTGCGCGGTGTGGCCATTGTTGCTGCTGATACAGCAAACGGGGCTTGGTATGCGACTCTCAGCAACTCTAGCAGTTTGCTCATCGAGAACGTTGGCGAGACAAATGCCCTCCTCATACCCTTGAAGTCACACAACGTGACTGTGCAATTCGTTCCTCGACCAGACTTTTATGGCGAGGCCTCCCTGGCCCTCAAGGCCTGGGACCAGACGAGCGGCGCCCCGTGGGCGCCAGGGGCCGACACCAGATACAGCAGCAATGGTGCATTCAGCTTGAATCAAGTGCATATCGTCGCGACAGTGTTGTCTGTCAACGACGCGCCCGTGGTACAACTGCAGGGTGCGCTCGGGGTCAACAACAGTGCTGCCTTTGTGGAGGAGGCCGGTGCCGTGTCGGTGGTCAATGCGTCGGCACTATCACTGACAGACGTTGATCACTACCAACTGCAATTTGTGGACGTGACACTGCAGAACCCGATGGATGGCGCGGCCGAGCAGTTGCTGGTGGACGAGGGCGTGCCTGGCTTGCTCGTGACGGAGACACGGAACGCGAGCATGGTACATCTGCGTTTGCAGGTGGGCAACAACGCGTCAGACGCCTCACACCCGCCTGATTATGCGAATCTGGCACAGCGAGATGATCAAATGGTAGCACTGGAGACGGCGCTGCGATCGCTGCAGTACAATAACACGGCGTTGGAGCCGACCCTGGCAGAGCGAGTCTTGATGGTGACTGCGTTTGATGGAACTGCTTGGAGCACACCGGCCTGGATCGTGGTCACGGTTGAGCCAGTGAATGACAATGTACCCGTATTGGTGATGGGTGATGCACCGGCGGCTTACGTGGAGAACCAAGGGCCTGTGACATTGGTGAACGGGACGGCGTTTGCGTTGCACGACGCGGATCACAATGACGTGTTTATGCTTGAGGCGGCTTCTGTGGCGTTGACAGCAGGTGCCGTGGATGGCGCAGCAGAGACGTTGAGCGTTGTGTCCCAGGGCAACGTGGAGGCGATGTACAATGCCAGCACGCGTGAGCTGGTGTTGAGTGGCGCGGACAGCGTCTCGACGTATGCGGCAGTGCTGGCGAGTTTGACATACAATCATACCGGCGCAGAGCCCACGCCCGGCGTGCGTGAGGTGACGGCGTCTGTGTTTGACGGGGTGTTTGCATCAAGCCCGGCGGTGTTTTCGCTGGTGGTGGAGGTCATCAACGACCGACGGCCGGCGGTATTGTTGAGCGGTGTCGCGCTGGATGCGGCGGCAACATTTGTGGAGGAGCAAGAGACGTTTACGAGTTTGGCTGCGTCTGCGACGGTGACAGATGCGGACAGTGGTGCGTTGAAATTGGTTGAGCTGCGTGCGCGGATCGAGGATGGCCTGGACGGGGCGCTGGAGGAGTTGCGCGTGGCCGACGGTGGTGCCCTGTACTCGGTGGCGTATAATGCGACTGGTTACGAGCTTGTCGTTCGGGGAGAGCTGAGCGTGAGCGAGATGGAGGGCGTGTTGCGGTCGCTGTCGTACATTAATCGGGCAGACGAGCCCTCGGGAGCGGCTGTGAATTCGCTGGGCGCCGATGGGGCAGCCTCACGCAGTGTTGTGGTGACGGTGGACGATGGCGCACACGTCAGTGTGCCGGCCCGCGTGAACCTCACCATTGACATGGTCAACGACCTTCCCGTCTTGGATGCCAATGGGCCCATGCCTGGCGTTGACCATCTCATCGTGTTTGTCGAGGAATCTGCAGCGCTTTCGCTGTTATCGTCTGATGCCTGGCTGTACGATGCTGATGACAGTCTTCTTGCTGATGTCACCATTGCCGCAACTGGACTGGGTGACCTTCCCATGGAATACCTCAATCTTTCAACGAGTGGAACAATCATTTCGGCGTTTAACAACGGCAGTTTCGTTCGTCTTGAAGGACCAGCCCCGCTGGCTGACTTTGATGCGGTGCTTCGCAGCGTCACGTACTTTAACGGGGTTGTCGACCCCTTGCTCCCGTCGGCAGGCGCTCGCGTCTTCGAGATCACAGTCAACGATGGACAAGGCACTGCGGTCACTAGTGTGGAGGTGGAGTTTGTACGTATCAACAACCCACCCCGTCTCGACCTGAATGGTCTGCTCGTGGGTTTTGATAACGCTGTTGCCTTTATAGAGGAGGGTGCGCCCGTCCTCCTCGCCCCAAGCGCCAATCTTAGTGACAGTGACAACGCCACACTCAGCTGGCTGCAGCTGTCCATTGTGGACTCCCCCGACATGGGTGCTGAGCTCCTCAGTGCTTCGCCTCCCTCTGGCCTGACCGCAGTGTGGGACCCGTCATTGGCGCGGTTGACCGTTTCTGGTACCGGCACGGTAGCCGACTATCTGCAAGCGTTGCGGGGCACGGCATTTGTCAATTCTCAAGACGAGCCTGCTGCACCCTTTTCGAGGGTCATTGAAGTGCGCGTATCGGATGGCCTGGCCGTCTCGGTTGCACGCACTGTGGCTCTTGAGATCGTGATGATCAATGATCCTCCTCGCCTGCTGAATGCTAGTGCATCAGTGGACTACATCGAGGACGGTGCCCCCGTGCTCTTGTTTGACCAGGAACTGATTTTGGAAGATGATGATGACACTGCCATGCAACTCGCGCTCATCACAATCGAAAACGTTCTGGATACGGGCGACGAGCATCTCGTGCTACTCGGTGCTCACCCAGCCGTCCAGACATTCATGACAAACGCCTCCGCGCAATTGACGATTGCTATGATTGCACCAGCATCAGCCTACGCTGCAGCACTCAAGGCAGTGGCCTACGTCAATTCAGATCAGGCTCCTTCGTCAGCGAGCCCACGAAACGTCAGCCTTGTCGTGACTGATGTCCAGGGCGGGCGCAGCAATCGCATCGAGTCAACAGTCTACGTCACGCGCGTCAATGACGCACCTACGTTAAAGGCGTTGACGTTTGTTTTACCCATGCTTTCAGAGGACGTGTCATCTTCTGACAATACCGGCCTAGCTCTGGCTGCTGAAGTGTGTCCAGATATCGACGACGTCGATGACAATGCTCTCTGTGGTGTGAGTATTGTTGCTGCCGACAACATGCACGGTCAGTGGCAGTACAAGATGCCAAACGGCACGTGGGCTGGGGTGGGTGATCCAGACGGTGGACATGCTTTGCTTCTACCCTCGGCGGCTTTCGTTCGCTTCGTGCCACACCAGCATTACCATGGCTCAGCGTCAATCAACTTTAGAGCCTGGGACCAGACGACAGGAGTTGCATACACCACAGCAAATGTATCGGCTGCGCCACATGACGGCACAGGTGCTTTCAGCTCACATATTGCTTCAGCACAAGTCGTGGTGCAGTCCGTAAACGATCGACCTTTCTTCTTGGCGAGTGCTGCGCGCAACCTGTCCGACATTTATGAAGATATCGCTGAAGAGTTCAACCAAGGTGATTTGCTTGCAGATATGCTGCTTTCGGCATGGTCAGATGATGACTTGCTGTTACATCAGAATCAGCAGTTGACGGATCAGTCCGTGCCGGGCATGCTCGTCGTGAATGCCGATAAGAATTTAGGTACCTGGGAGTTCAAACAGCAAGGCATTTGGGAGTCTCTTATGGGTGCCACGCCGGCCGCCGCCATTGCTCTCGCCTTGGCAAATAACACAACGGTTCGCTTGGTGCCGTATGCCAACGCGTACGGCACCGCTTGCTTGCAGGTACTCCCTTGGGATCAGACGGACAATGCCGCGCCCGGATCGGCCATCGACACGCGCACCCCGCAGACAGACGCTGCTTTTGGTAACGACACTCTATCGGTGTGCATCACCATTCAGCCTGTCAACGACCGGCCTGTCTTGCTGGCTTGCCCGCAACCTCTTGCCGTACTCGAGGACGCCGATGCCGCACTGAACGTCGGTGTGTCGATAAATCATCTGGTTGCTGAGACGTGGGATAATGACACGGCCTCAGCATCTGGCGTCGCCTTGTTCAATGTCAGCGTTGATCACCTCGGTACCCTCGAGTACTCGACTGATAATGGGTCTTCGTGGCAGGCCTTGCCTCACTTGACCATGGGCGAGGCTTTCCTTTTACCGGCTAACAACGAAACTCGAGTGCGAATGAACCCGGGTCTAAATCTTTATGGTGAAGGCCGTTTCCATTTTCGCGCTTGGGATCAGACTCAGGGTACATCTGCTCAAGTCGGGTTCATTAACCTCAGTGCAACACCCACCTTCGTCCCAGCTTTTTCGTTGGAATATTGCTCCGTGCCCGTCCACGTTCTTGAGGTGAATGATGAGCCGCTCATGCAGGAAGGCACGGTCACACTGCCGGCATTCCCAGAAGACGGCCAAGGCGATTTCAGTCACCTCTTGGCCAGCGTTGTTGGCAACCGTACGCATGACGTCGATGACAACACGACACTTGGGATTGCTGTTGTCGCAGTCGATGCTCACAATGGAGCCTGGCAATATTCCTTGGGAGGCATGTGGAAGATTATCTCAGATCTACGCAACGAAACATCTGCCTTGCTGTTGCCATTGAACGCCAAGGTCCGCTTTGTTCCTCGACCAGACTTTTATGGCGATGCCTCCCTGGCCCTCAAGGCCTGGGACCAGCGTGGTTCAGGCACGGTTGAAGACAGCAATGTAGACACAACCTTTGTTCAGCATGGGTACTTTAGCCAGGATCAAACAGTCCTCACGCAGCCAGTGTTGTCTGTCAACGACGCGCCCGTGGTACAACTGCAGGGTGCGCTCGGGGTCAACAACAGTGCTGCCTTTGTGGAGGAGGCCGGTGCCGTGTCGGTGGTCAATGCGTCGGCACTATCACTGACAGACGTTGATCACTACCAACTGCAATTTGTGGACGTGACACTGCAGAACCCGATGGATGGCGCGGCCGAGCAGTTGCTGGTGGACGAGGGCGTGCCTGGCTTGCTCGTGACGGAGACACGGAACGCGAGCATGGTACATCTGCGTTTGCAGGTGGGCAACAACGCGTCAGACGCCTCACACCCGCCTGATTATGCGAATCTGGCACAGCGAGATGATCAAATGGTAGCACTGGAGACGGCGCTGCGATCGCTGCAGTACAATAACACGGCGTTGGAGCCGACCCTGGCAGAGCGAGTCTTGATGGTGACTGCGTTTGATGGAACTGCTTGGAGCACACCGGCCTGGATCGTGGTCACGGTTGAGCCAGTGAATGACAATGTACCCGTATTGGTGATGGGTGATGCACCGGCGGCTTACGTGGAGAACCAAGGGCCTGTGACATTGGTGAACGGGACGGCGTTTGCGTTGCACGACGCGGATCACAATGACGTGTTTATGCTTGAGGCGGCTTCTGTGGCGTTGACAGCAGGTGCCGTGGATGGCGCAGCAGAGACGTTGAGCGTTGTGTCCCAGGGCAACGTGGAGGCGATGTACAATGCCAGCACGCGTGAGCTGGTGTTGAGTGGCGCGGACAGCGTCTCGACGTATGCGGCAGTGCTGGCGAGTTTGACATACAATCATACCGGCGCAGAGCCCACGCCCGGCGTGCGTGAGGTGACGGCGTCTGTGTTTGACGGGGTGTTTGCATCAAGCCCGGCGGTGTTTTCGCTGGTGGTGGAGGTCATCAACGACCGACGGCCGGCGGTATTGTTGAGCGGTGTCGCGCTGGATGCGGCGGCAACATTTGTGGAGGAGCAAGAGACGTTTACGAGTTTGGCTGCGTCTGCGACGGTGACAGATGCGGACAGTGGTGCGTTGAAATTGGTTGAGCTGCGTGCGCGGATCGAGGATGGCCTGGACGGGGCGCTGGAGGAGTTGCGCGTGGCCGACGGTGGTGCCCTGTACTCGGTGGCGTATAATGCGACTGGTTACGAGCTTGTCGTTCGGGGAGAGCTGAGCGTGAGCGAGATGGAGGGCGTGTTGCGGTCGCTGTCGTACATTAATCGGGCAGACGAGCCCTCGGGAGCGGCTGTGAATTCGCTGGGCGCCGATGGGGCAGCCTCACGCAGTGTTGTGGTGACGGTGGACGATGGCGCACACGTCAGTGTGCCGGCCCGCGTGAACCTCACCATTGACATGGTCAACGACCTACCGTTTTTTGATGCCGACCCAAGCTCGCCGAACTTCAACGCTGCCTGGCGTTACGTGGAAGGCGACGGGGAGCGTCCCATCTTCATGACTGGCGCCGCCTTTTTTGATATTGACGACTCCTTGCTCGAGAGCGCTTGGCTTCGTTTGCTCGACGCGACAGATGGCTTGGCCGAACGCATTGAGATCGGTCCCTTGTCCTCAAATATCACAGTCATTGCGGACGCACACTCCATCGTTCTCTCAGGCCCAGCCACATTGCTCGAGTTTTCCCAAGCCCTCTCCTCTGCTACATACATCAATACTCTTGCTCTGCCTGGGCGACCTCGTGTCAACACGCGCACAGTCGAGGTTGCGGCCTTTGATGCGCAAGGAAACAGCACGACGACTTCCGTCTCAATCGTCTTCAGTCCTGTGAACGACCCTGCCCAATTGGATCTCAACGGTTTGTCGGCAGGTGTCAACCACTCCGTTTTGTTTTCGGAGGAAGGCGGCGCTGTGCCACTGGTTGCAGCCTCTGCTTCGCTGGTTGACATTGACAACACGACGCAGGAATGGGCTGAGGTATCGTTGCTCAATCCCATGGATGGTATGGAAGAGCGGCTGCAGGTTGTTAATTTTAGTTCTCCTGCCATATCTTTCAATACATCCCTGAATGGGCACGTGGTACGCTTTTACGGCACTGGAAACGTCACCGAGTATCTAGCCGCGCTGCAGAGCGTGCACTACATAAATGAACTCGATGAACCTTCTTTTGCTGATCGGATGGTGCGTTTCGTTGTGTCTGATCGCGAGGCGAGCAGCATCCCACGCACGACGACCATTTCTATCGTACCACGCAATGATCCTCCCTTTATCGACCTCCACCATGATGCAAGCGTTGCGCTGCCGTCTTACTCGGTCGACGACCATCTGCCAACAGCGTCCTTTATTGCCAACTTTTCGGAGAACAGTGCGGGTGTGCATATTGCTGGTCATGTCGAAGTGGGCGACGACGACTCGGAAGACGCGACGATGACCTTGGTTGTGGAGCTGCTGAATCCCATGGATGGAGCGAACGAGTCACTTTACGTGGCTGGCGCACCACCTGCTCTCTTCACCGGCAACAATAGCCATACCCTCATGGTCGCCGTTGAGACGGGTTTCTCAGCGGTGCAAACACTCTTAACCAACACGTTTTACGTAAACACGGACAAGAGCCCAAGTGTTGTGCAGCGGCGCGTTCGTGTGACCGTGCGCACTCGCGGCGATTTGGTGGCCACCTCTCAACCGACTTTGATAAACATGTTGCCAGTAAATGACCCTCCACAGCTTGTTGATGCCGCCCGGCACCTCGTCTTTGCTGATGTGCCCGAAGATCATGTCACCAATCTGGGCACTTCCATGCTTGAGGCGCTTGTACATCACCCTTTTACCGACCCGGATGAGTCCACAGTGCAAGGGCTTGCCTTCGTTGCTCTGCCCGCTATCAACGGCGCGTGGGAGTATCAGCTGAGTGGAGCTGGTGCATGGATCACCATCGTTGACGTGGTGTCGGAGAGCTCGGCCTTGTTGCTTGCAGGCAACGACCGCCTCCGCTTTGCTCCCAACACCGATTATTATGGTGAGGTTGAGGTCCGCGCGCGAGGTTGGGATCAAACAGCCAGTGCCAGCGGGGTGCGGTTAAATGCGTCCGAATTGACCTACGGTTCTTCTGCTTCAGTTTCTTTGAATTCTGCGGTGGGTGTCTTGACCGTGACACCAGTCAATGATGCACCTAAGCTCCTGTGTGTCGATCCCACTCTGACGATGCTTGAGGACTCTGTGCAAGTGCTGCCCAGCATTGTCCTGTCAGATGTGGACGCCAGCAATCAAGAGCTTCAGCTTACCATTGAGCCTAGCTTGGGCACTGTTCACCTCGATGGTGTTATTTCTGATTCCCTTGTACTCGTGGCTAACTTGAGCGCCCTCAATCTTGCTCTTAGCCGCGTGCAGTACATGCCTTCGACAAATTTTGAGGGCTATGCCAATCTAAGTGTCGTGGCAAGCGACCTTGGTCATTTTGGTGCCGGCGGACCGCTGACAACGAGGTTGAACATCAACATGACGGTTGTGGCCGTCAACGATGCACCTGTGTTGCGGGATGCGGCGACCGTCATGGAGGGTACAGATGAATTGAACCCAGTGGTGCCACATGTGTTGAACCTGTCCCTCATGGATCTGGCAGCCCGGTTTGTGGATGTGGACACCGGCCTGTCCCCACCTGGTCTTGGCATTGTGGGTGGCACCACATCGCAGGGCGTGTGGGAGCTGTACAACGACACCAGCGGTGCCTGGGGCATTGTGGATCTGGACACCTCGCCTCTCTTGCTTTTGATCGACACCAGTACCTCGCTCCGGTACCGCCCTAAAGCTTATTCGTTTGGCCAAGATGAGCTGACCCTCGTGGGCTGGGACCAATCCACCTTGGTTGCTGGCAGGCAGTCTATTTTACCAACAGGTCCAGCTCTTACAGCGCTAAGTGCGGCGAACCTGACACTTGTGGTCATGATTGAACCTGTCAACAATCCACCGAGTGTCAATCTCAGCAGCGTTGCCATCAGTGTTGGTGAGGACCGCCAAGCACCATTGCCAGTTGCAGTGGTATTCGACATTGACGCAGATGTTAGCGGTGGAGTTGAGCTACTCGTTGAAGCTGAAGGTGGGCGCTTAGTCCATAATGCCACCGCAGTGGCTGCTAGCTTCCTTTTGCGGGGCAACACCAGCGTCGTTTCAGCTCAGGCGTCAGGCCTCTCCTTTATGCCCTCGCCGAACTACCATGGTGTTGCACGCATTTGGTACAACGTGAGCGATCTGGGGCACTTTGGTCGCGGCGGAACTTTAGTCGACAGTGCTGAGTTGACGATAACGGTTACACCCAACAATGATGCTCCAAGCGTAGCCAGCGCATCTGGCGTGTTGAATGACATCATCGAGGACGTACGCGAGGCTGCCAACTTTGGCACGTCTGTGTCAGACCTCGTGTTGGGTGCCGCAGACATTGATGGGGACGATCTCGGTCTTGCGCTCGTGAATCATCACTCAGTGCACGGTTCATGGCAGTTTTCCAATGGTAGCATCGGCGCAGCTTGGGAGACGGTTCCCATTGTTGCCGGTAATGCGGTCTTCTTACTGCCCTCGAGCGCGCGACTGCGTTTTGTGCCCGTGAGCGATTTCAATAGTGCAGTGACGAGTACAGCTCTAATTTGGGATGGTCACTCGGGCAGCGCATTTGCGCAAGCGTCTGTCCCTGCAAGCTTTGATGAGGAGGGTACCTTCAGCAACGACTACCTCAATTTGACTGTGATGGTGATTCCCGTGAACGATGCACCCGTGGCCAACTCGATTCGAAACGGGGTGCGTCAAGCTTGCCTTGAGGGGTCCTCTGGTTGCATTGTCTTTGACGATGCGACCGTATCGGACATTGACAGCGAGCGCGCTCTCGGCTTGGACCTGAGATTGAGTGGGGTGCGCGACTGGCACGATGAGGCGCTTCGATTGACTGCTGTGCCCGCTGGCCTGAACGTGGGCATCTCAGTGTCAACGAACGGCTCCGCATATGAGATGCAGATCCGACCGACGCCAGGGCAGACGGCGCCATCCTTTGAGCAACTTTCAGCGTTGCTTCAGGCCGTGACATACGTCAACACCAAGGACGAGCCAACGCGCGGCGATCGCCTCATCGAGTGCTGGGCCTTTGATAGCGCCGGCGTCCCGTCAGCATCCATCTTCACCACGTTCGGCCTCAGCATGATAAACGATCACGCACCCATCTTGGACACGGTCGTAGCCAATGCCACTTTTGTGGAGGAGGGCGCGGCCGTATGGCCCTGGGCTGTGGTCATGCTTAATGACGCTGATCATGGTGACGAGTTCAATATGACCAACGGCACGGTGGCACTCACTTCGCCTGGTGACGGAATTCATGACCGTCTTAGCGCCTCGGCGCTGCCCGCGGGCCTCACATCTTCGTACGATCTGATTGCGCGTCGGCTCACAATCGTCGGATCAGCATCCACGTCTGCTTACGGCGAAGCTTTAAAGGGTGTGCAGTATTGGTCAACGGCGACTGAAAACGATCTCGCGGCACGCAGCCTTGAGATGTGGGTGCATGACGGTCTGCACAAGAGTAATGTCGTCACAGCTGTGGTCACCATCACTCCCGTCACAGATTCACCTCCAAGCTTTGTTGGAAGCACTTTGTCCGATGTTTTTGTGGAGAATGGTGCAGCCGCCGCCCTTGCACCCAGCGCCTCGCTTGCCGACGCCGACTCGGACGGCTCTCATCTCGAGGGTTTGACTGTCGCCTTTGAGGATCCTGTAGACTTGGTTGCCTGGACGGTTCCCCCGCTACCCGCGCTCGTCACACAGGAATTGCGCGAAGGGCGCCTCGAGTTTTCGGGTCGCGCGACCCTGGCCGAGTACACAAATATCTTGACAGGTTTGCGCTTTGCCAATGTGGCTGTGCAGCCAGCCCTGCCATATGAGCGGCGCTTCAACGTGACCATTTCGGATGGAACTCTCGCGTCGACAGCCACGTTCATCATGGCCATTGAGCCTCGCAACGACGCGCCACATCTGGATCTGAGTGGCAACAGTACCTCCAGTGATAACTTTCACGTTTTGTATCGTGAGGGCAGCGGTAACGTGTCTGTGATCGACCCCTCAGCGCACGTGACGGATCTGGACAACGCAACGCTTGAGTGGATTGAGGTGGCGCTTTCGGCACCGGATGCAGCAAGCGAGCACGTGTACGCTACTGCCGTAGGCCATGCCATGACGCTTGTACACATCAACACCACGGCGCTACGTTTGCAGGGTCCCGCAAGCGTCCTCAACTTTTCAGAAGCCCTGCGGTCCTTGACCTACGAACATCGGGACGCTAATCCTGGCAATCCCGACCTCAGGAACCGGGTCATTTGGATCGTAGCTCACGATGGGATCGATGCGTCGGCTGCAGCCAAGGTAACCATCCACTTTGGCGCTGTGAACGATCCTCCTGAGGTTGACCTCACTTCTCCCGGTGAGGCGTCATGCCAAGTTGTCTTCGTGGAGGAAGGGCCTGCGATCCCGGTGGCCTGTCTGGGTGCTACTCTGCATGATATTGACAACACCAGCTTGGCTGGGCTTGAAATCGAGTTGATGCATGCAGCAGGTACAGAAACACTACAGGCAGTAGTTGATGGCATGGTACAGGCCAGTGAGGACGGCGTGCTTGCGCTCACAGGCTCACGCAGCTTGGATGCTTACCAAACTTTGCTGCGCAACGTGACTTACCAAGACCGTGCCGACGAGCCCGAGCATGCGTCACGCACAGTACGTGTGCGGGCCTTTGACGGCCTGGCTTGGGGTCCTACAGCTGAGACCACAGTACTGATCAGCCCCGTGAACGATCCTCCGCGTCTTGTGCTCCACGCGGCCGAGTCGGCTGCAAATCGCTCAACTGTGTTTGTTGAGGGCACAACGGGCGCCGCCCTTGTCGATGCGAGCGGCGCACATCTCGAAGATGACGATGACTCCTTGTTCTTTGTCGTGCATGCTGAAATTATGAACGCAGCCGATGGCAGCGCTGAGCGATTGGTCTGGGCTGGCGACGACGAAGCCACCATGGCTGGTTCAAATCGATCTAGCGTGCTCCAGGTTGCCGTGAGTGGCGGTAATGCACTCAACCAAAGCCAAGCTCTGGCTCTGTTGCACCAAATGCGCTACATCAATCTAGATCCGGACATGACGGTTGGGTGGACGCGCACAGTCGCAGTTTGGGTGCAGGATGCGGGTGCAACGGGGCCTGCTCAACGTAGCAATGCATGCTACGTGGCCATTGATGTTGTGCCCGTTAATAACCCTCCCACGGTCTCCACTCACGCAAGCATCAGCTTCACTGAGGGCTCTGCGCCCGTTCCTGTGGATCCCATGCTCACCCTTGAGGACCTGGACGGCGACACGATCACCGTTGCCGAAGCGCGCATCAGTGACGTGCATGATTTCGGAGACGTTGCGCCGTATGAGGTCCTGTCCGTGGATACTGGGTTGACGCAGGGCGCTGGGTTGGTCGTCGACTTTGATCCGATAGGAGAGCTACGCATCACGGGCGCCGCATCTGTTGCAACATACCAGACCGTGCTGCGCACGCTGGCTTACGTGAATCTAGACCAAGACCCCAGCAGCGCTGCGCGGACAATCGATATTTACGTAGCCGACTTGTCGGACAACGGCCCAGCTGCAGTTGTGCAGCTCACAGTCTTGCCCGTCAATGACGCACCTGTCGTTGCGGTCACCGGCAGTGCTGTTTACGTTGAAGGGGCCCATGCTTCGACCATCTTTGACACTGTGGTTGTAACCGACCCAGAGCGTGATCACTTGGTCAACGCCACGGTGCAGTTGATACCCGCACCAGATGCTGCGCTTGAGACACTGTCCGTGGAGATTGAGTCTCCCATTCCAGCCCTTTCCATCGGGACTCGGCACCTTGGTCTCAACTCCTCCATTACAACGGCATGCGAGCATGAGACCGCGTACCTGTGTAGCCAAGATACCATCACCCTCTCTTCTACTCCCGGTGACGCCTCTGGTGCCGCTTTGACCCGTCTGACCATATCCGTCGATCTTTCTCACGAGCATGTGGGTGATCTGCAAGTGTATCTCTATCATGCTGGTACCACGGCATTGCTGATGGACCGTCTGGCCAGCTCCAACCGCGCGCGAGGATCCTGTGAACTGGGCAATCTGACTCTTGTATTCTCCGATGATGCCAGCACACCTGTCGTTGAAGCTTGTGCTCTTGGCAACCAAGGGCTGGTGCGCCCAGCCACTTCGTTGCTCGAAAGCTTTGCTGGTCTTCCCCGCGACGGTGAATGGACCATCATCGTGGTGGACACGTATGCAATGTTCCGCTTTGGTCAGCTCAAGAGCTGGGCTATTGTCACCGAAACTGACGCGCGCCAAACGGCCCTGGCTGAGGTGTCAAGTGTCGTGGCGGTGGGAGAGACACTCAGCGCGCCCGTTGAGGTTCCGTATACGGGCCGCATCGTCGACCTTGACGTGGTTCTCTACGGCCAGGTCAGCGCTACCTTTGAATCCGCCACCATTGAGCTGATTAGTCCAGCCGGAACAACCGTTCGTCTTCTTCGCCAGGCCGGCGTGCGTTGTGCCCTCGAGGGCGCATCGTTCCTCGTGTTTGATGACCAGGCCGACAGTCCTGTCACCATTAATGCTGTGTGCACCAACCCCGAGGGCATGACTTTCCAAGCTGGAGACCGACTGCGTGCCTTCAACAACTCGTGGATGTTCGGAACCTGGACGTTGCGAGTATCCCAGGTCGTGGGCGGCCCCCTCACGCTACACGCTGTGGCTCTCAAAGCCGCAACACGGCCCAACATTGCATCCTTCTACAACACCGACACGGCCACATTGACATTGCGCGGCGCTGACAGCAGCGCTGCATACGCGATGGTGCTCAGCACTGTTCGGTATCTCAACACCGCTACACGACCCAATGGCATCAACCGCACCGTTGTCGTCGCTGTGGCCGATGCAAATGTCGGTCCTCCGTCCAGCGTCCCCCTGCTGGTGCACATCAGCCCTGCTGTGAATTCACATCCTCCCAACACCAACGGCTCAGTCGACTATGTCGAGCAAGCGGGCGCCATCGCCCTGATGCCCAGCGCTGCGGTTGCGTTTGACAACTTGTTCTCGTTGACAAATCTCTCCGCCTCTCTGGTCGATCCTGAAAGTGATGACCGACTAGTAATTGCAGACGAAGCGCTGTCTTTGGCCCTGCTTTTGAATCTCGACGTTGTGCAAACAAACCACGCGGTAGCGGTGTCGGGTGAGGCCACGGTGGCCGAGTACGTCTCGCTCTTGCAAGCGCTTTCCTTTGATCACACAGGACGGGACCCGGCCCAATCAGCACGCGTTGTAGCCGTGTGGCTGGGTGACTCGAGCCCCCGACGCGGCCCCACCAGTTTTGTCACTATTGCCATGACAACTATCAACGATGCCCCTTACTTCAGCGCCGCGCGAGAGCTCTCCACTTTTGTCGAACAAGGCCCACCTGTCGAACCGGGCATTGGACTAAGCATACTTGATGATGACGACCGCTACTTGCAACGCCTAACTGTGAGCGGTTTGGTGCCTGACGCCACCGAGCACCTCCGGGTGAACGTGGGGGGCTTGGCGGCCACAGTGGACGAACAGCTTGTAGTGGAACCCTGTGTGCCCGGCTCAACGTTTTGCTCCGTGAGCCTGGATGTAAACCGCTTGACACTCACCGTAAGCGGCAATTTGACGACAAGTGAGTTTACGGGGTTGCTGCGTGCCGTGCAATACACGCATGATGCCGACGAGCCCACGCCAGGCGTACGCGCCTTTGACGTCGTGGCCTTTGACGGTCAGATCAACGGAACTGGTTTGGAGCTTTTGGTCAACGTAACGCTGATCAATGAGCACGCTCCTGTCCTTGATGAGGGAGCTTGTCAATGCACTGCTTTGCAATGCGACGTGCACCCTGGCTTCCTGCCGACACGGCCCTGGTGCTATGTGGACGCACTACGCTGTGCCGACACGTTTGGTTTTGAGAACAATCAACACTACTGCACGCCTCGGATCTTCAATGAGAGCGGCGCGCCACTCGTGCTGGTCCCCGATGTGATCCTCACCGATGCTGATGAGCATCCCAGTTTCATGATGCACGAGGCCACGATTACGCTCTCCCGATCAACCGAGGCAATGCTCGCTAATGATAACGAAGTTCTTTTGTTTGTGAACCTTCTGCCGCCCCAATTATCTTTCAATTGGAATGCTAGTAGTGCGCAGTTGCGTCTTTCTGGTCCCGGATCAGTAGCAGAGTATCAGCAAGTCCTTCGCACCGTGGCCTACCTGAATTCCGAGGATGAGCCGACCCCCGGTCCGCGACAGGTTTCAGTCCAGGTCTACGACGGTGCAGCTTGGTCCAACGGGCTGACTGTAGAGCTCAACATATCTCTCATCAACGACCAGCAACCGGAGGTTTACTTTGGCTCCAATGCCTCCTCCGTGGAGCTGGGCCCCATGATTGAGGAGGGCCCAGCAGTCAGTTTGGCCGATAGCGGTGTGCGTGTTGTTGACGCCGATTCGGGCAGCTTTCCTATTCTGGGCGCCACGCTGGTGATCACAAATTGGTTTGATGTTGAAGAAGATCTTTTCCTAGACCCCACCGTCGCGACTGCTGCTGGGCTTGACTTGATGTACAACGCTTCAATGAAGCGAATGGAGCTGGTGGGGCCCGCCGCGCCTGCTACTTACACCGAAGTCTTGGCGCATGTTGCTTACCGCAATTTTGCAAACGAGCCATCCTCTCCCGATCACACACGCCATATCGAGGTCGTGGTCCAGGACGCAGACTATCAAAGCCGCTCGGCTGTGGCCTTTGTTCCTATTGTGATGATGAACGACGCACCACGCGTTTTGCTGCACAACGGAACACAACACGCTATTGCTGTGACCCGCAGCTACGCCGAAGGTGATGCCGCTGCGGCCATTGTCACTTCTGAAGCGCGCATTGAAGACGACGATGATGCACGGCTTGTCACCATGAGCATAACGCTCGATGACTTTGACGTCGGCGCTAACAGCGAGCATCTCGAGTTTGGATCAGACGTGGCCGCTGCGGCTCTGGACGCGGGCCTCAACTTGTCGTCCACGCTCAACGGCACTCGTCTCACGGCACATGGCTTGGTGGACTTGACTGTTTATCAAAACTTACTTCAGGGCTTGCAGTATGTGAATGCGGATACGCGCAACCCATCTCGTGGTGTACGTCGCGTAGTCATTGTTGTTACGGACCCGGCGGGTAACGAAAGTGCCCCAGCGACAATCTTTGTCAAAGTTAGTCCTGTGAACGATGCGCCCTGGGTCGATCTCAACGGCGAGGTGACGGGCACAGACACTGCTGTCACGTTTCTTGAGGAGGGGCCGCCTGTGGTGCTGGCAATGCACGCCAATGTCCTCGACGTGGACAACGATACTTTGAGTGAGTTGACAGTCCAACTTAATGTCAGACCTGACGGAGCCCTGGAAGGCCTCTCCGTAGGCAATGCCCACGGTTTGAATGTGACAAACACGACCCTGGGGCTCATTGTGCAGGGACGAGCAAGCGTAGAGACATATGCTGCGGTCCTACAGTCGATCATGTATTACAATCTGGCTGATGAGCCCATCTCCACGCCTCGTGTGGCACGTGTGAGCATCACAGATGGCTTGGCTACGAGCCTCGTGCGCAGTGTTACGGTTTCCATCGAAACTTTCAATGATGCGCCCATCTTGACGCAGACGGGCCCGAGCATGCTTAATTACATTGAAAACGCCGAGTCAGTAACTTTATTCCCAGGCGTGTTCGTCTCGGACACGGACAGTGCCGTTCTTACGGAGCTGCGAGTGTGGCTAAGCAATGTGCAAAACGATGGTAGTGAATCCGTCTTTTCCGACCCCTCCGCAGCTACGCGCTACACAGAGAGTGCAGTCAGCAATGCGACAGCTCGTGTGTATCTTCGAGGCACGGCCTTGGCCAATTGGCAAGCCTTTTTGGCTCAGTTGCTGTACACCAACTTTGCAGATGAGCCGGTGGCCTCGGAACTCCGAGCCGCTCACCTTTCCGTCGTCGACTCGGGCAATGCTGTGAGTAACGTCGTGACTGTTTGGATCAATGTCACAGCGCGCAATGACCCGCCTATGCTCTCAGCTGGTACCGTGGTTGACATGTCAACTCTTCTCGAGGACGATACGGCTGCAGCTGGCGACACTATTGCGCAGCTATTCATGGGCGTGACCAGTGATCCGGACGCCAATGCCCAGCTGGGTGCTGCCATAGTAGCCGCGGACAATGCACATGGCGTTTGGCAGGTATCCTTCAACACCAGTGGGTGGATGTCGCTGCCGGAGCTTGTCGCCGGTGATGCGTTTCTTCTCGGTGCTGCCGCGCGTGTCCGCTTTGTACCGCACCAAGACTTCACGGGATGGGCCAGCTTTTCGGCACACGCTTGGGATCGTACGGATGAGCGCCACGTTGGTTCCTTGGCGCAAACGTCGGACCTGTTGGCACCCACGGGATCTTTGAGCAGCATGACGGCAGAGATCCGCGTGCATGTCTTGCCGGTCAATGACGCACCCGTTCTTCATCCGACCGCTCTGCTACCCTTGCCCGTGGTAGAGGAGGACGTGCCGCTGGTGGCCAATTTGGGTGCAGCAGTTGGCGAGTTGCTCGGTCCTGCTGCAGTGGGCGACGTCGATGCCAACGCCACCCACGGCCTTGTTGTAACGTCTTTGTCTGGTGCTGCGCAGAGTACCGGTGAGTGGCAGTGGCAGCGAGCCCGTGACGCGGGTCAAAACTGGTCAAGCGTTGTCGTTGGTTTGTACCTGAGCGAAAGCGCCCGCTTGCGTTTCCAACCTAGCCAAAACTTTTACGGCAATGTCACGCTGGGCGTGCGGGCTTGGGATCAAACCATGGGCGTGGAGGGGGCAGTTGTCAACACGTCAGATCTTTCAATTGGCGGCACAGCTGCGCACTCCCTTGCATGGGGTGAAGTGGTACAATCAGTCCTTCCCGTCAACGACGCCCCTGTCTTGCGGTCCCCTCAGCCGTGGAATCTGGCCGCGATCTTGGAGGACGTGCACACCGATGCAAACCTGGGCTTTGTAGTTGGTGAGATGGCCGCTGCACGTTTTGCGGATGCTGACAACCTTGACGTGCTGGGCGCGGTTGCGTTGCACGTCGACAACCGTCTAGGGAATTGGCAAGTGCAAAGCACAGCCAACGGCTTGTGGACCGCGCTGTCAGCTGGCGACGCGTTGCGCCCCGATGCTCGTGTCCGCTTTGCACCTGCTCTCAATGCTCACGGTTCGGCGGAGCTGCAGGTGTTGGGCTGGGATCAAAGTCGCACCCCCACACTGGGTGGCTCTTGGACCGCCATGGACAGTACATCGGTCGAGAACATTAGCATTGTTGCGACTGTTTTGGCCGTGAACGATGCACCCGTCCTGCTTGACGACTTGATGCTGGACTCGATTGCGGAGGATCTTCCATCTAACGTGAATCCCGGCCGCGCCGTGCGAGAGCTCGTCGTAAGCAGTATCACGGATGTGGACGGCGACACCTTGCTGGGACTGGCCGTCGTTGGCAGTGCCTGTACCACGGGCACTTGGCAGTATCGCCTCAGCAATCAGTCTGCTTGGACGCCATTCTTCGGCAACGTCCTACCCAACGGTGCCTTCTATCCCGCCGATGCCACCCTTGAAGCAGCTACGCTATTGGGCCCCGCTGCGTGGATTCGTTTCGTGCCCCATCAAGACTTTTTCGGTGCGGCAGCGCTCCGCGTTCGCGCGTGGGACATGACAACAGGATATTCAGGTGCATACGCTGTCAACGCTTCTGAGGCGTCGTCGGCCTTTTCTGTTGCCTTGGCCAACGTCACGGTCATTGTGCAGCCGGTCAACGACCCACCCGTGCTGTCGGTTGGCGTCAGCAGCTCAACTAGCCTATCTTATGTCGAGAACGATGGGCCCTTATCTATCGCACCCCACGCCGTGCTTCGGGATGTCGATGATGCGGTCATGGAAGTCATTCACATTGTGCTCGAAGGCAATCTGGATGGCTCCGAGGAAAACCTTAAAGCGGATGCACACTCGGCGTCAGGGTTTGTCTGTACGGGTTTCGGGGGTGCATCTGACCTCTATTGCTCTGGTGCAGCCACTCTCTCGGCAGTTCAGGCTCTACTGCAAAGTGTGCAATATGAGCACCACGGCGTGGAACCCACTCCTGGCCGACGCATCGTTGTGCTCGCTGTTTCGGACGGGTCTGCGGTGGTCAATTTGACCGTGACAATTGATGTGGCGACCATCAACGACGAGACGCCGCAAATTTGGCCATTACTGTTTGAGCACGAGCTGTCAGAAGGCTCTCCGGCCTTTGCACCCTTTGCCTCGGCCACCCTCACGGACTTGGACGACAATGCCGTCTACCAGTTGGCCAGCCTAGAGTTTGAAGTCTTTCCCCTTTGGGACTCGGCGCAAATCCAGCTCAACGGATCCGTTGTTGTGCCATCGCGGTATGGTTTGGTCTCAGTGGACTCACCCATGACCGTCGCCTCAGCTCAAGACCTGTTACGCTCTTTGACCATCATTGATACCAACACGCAATGGCAGCCCCGCAGCGTCAACGTGACGGCCGTGGCGTTTGACGGCTTACATCGCTCAGTGCCCGCCGTGGCTGTTATTCAGCTGCTGCCAGTCAATGATCAAGCACCCTCTGTATTTTTGGCGGGGTCCGTGCTGGAGCAGAACGCTTCTTCCAACCCGTTTGTGGAGGAAGGCGCGGCGGTCGTTCTGGTACCCGAGGCTGTCATACAGGACGAAGACACGGGTGATTTTCCAATCGTTGAGCTTGGCGTGCGCCTTCTCAACCCCGTGGATGAGAGCGAAGAAGGACTGACGTTGGATATCGGCTTGGCGCAAGGCTTTGGCTTGGCCGTGGTTGCGGACGGACCCGTTCATTCCAATACGGGCACCGCCCATGGATGGCTCACAACGGGACCGGCCACCCCCGCCACATACCAGGCAGTGCTGCGCACACTGCAGTACCGTCACGCAGGCGAGGAAATGTCCGAGCCCATGGAACGCCTCGTCGAAGTCTGGGTACGCGATGAGGACTGGACCAGTTCTGTGTCGGTTGTACTTGTACCACTCCAGCCCATTAACGATGCGCCGTCCATCACCTTTGCGGACCAAAACTACGTGCGCGTACTGGCGTACGTCGAGGGTGATGGGCCCGTTGCCATTGCAGATGAAGGAACGGTCATCACCGATGCTGATAATCTGCGGTTGCAGAGCTTGTCCGTGCGTCTGGATGCCCGTCCAGACGGTGAGGCCGAATTTCTGTTCCTGGAATCCACTCTGGCGAGTGCTGTTGGGGTGGAGGTTAACAATTTGGGGAGTGAGGTGATACTTTCAGGCCCCGCCACGCTGGCCGAATATGCAAGCCTCTTGCGTCAGGTCACGTATGAGCACGGGGATGCACATCCAGGCAATCCCAACTGGTCCGCCCGCCGCATTGAAATTACGGCCATGGATGAAAATGGTGGCATGAGTTTGGAGGCCGTTGTGCATGTGAGCTTTGAGGCGGTGAATGACGCGCCCATTCTTGACTTGAACGGCCCTCAACGCGGCACCAACTTTTCGGTTGACTTTGTCGAGGAAGGGCCTTCCGTGGCGATTGTGGCAGCAGATTCCATGACCTTGGTCGATGTGGACAGCGAGCGTCTGACCTGGGTAGAAATTGAGCTCATGAACATGCCCGATGGTGAAGCCATGGAGGCCGTTTACGTGGATGCACCCCGCTCCCTGACTGTGCAGCGACATGGCGCGCTCCTGCGTGTCGAAGGCAACACGTTTACCTCAGTGTATCAAGACGTTCTTCGTACCGCCCGTTACGAAAATCTGGCTGGCGAGCCATCTGAGGAGACGCGCGTCATTGAGGTCCGAGCAAGCGATGGCGTGGCCGTGAGCGTACCTGCGCAATCCATGGTGCGTATTGTTTTGGTCAACGACGCCCCCGTCTTGACCAATGGAATTGATACCCTGACCGTAGCAGAGAATAGTGAGATGTTGTTGTTCAGCACTCTAGTGATCAGCGACCCCGATGACCTCTTCCTTCGCCGTGCCACCGTCGTCGTGACTAATCCGCTGGACGGGCTACTGGAGAGCGTGCAGCTAGCCCCGGACGTTTCTCTTCCTTCGGGATTGTCCTTGACGGTGCAACACGAACACTTGCTCGTGCTTGAGGCCACGACCGCCAACATCACTGTTGACACCTGGCACCAGGTGCTTTCTCAGGTGCGATTCGTTACTGACAGTGACAAACCCCATCCCGAGGCGCGCGACATCACGTTGCAGGTCGAGGATATCGCCAGTTCCTCCAGCAACCTGTTGCGCGTAGATGTCTCGGTCCAACCCGTCAACGATGCCCCTCAGCCACGCGCCTCCTACCCATACGCACATGGTGTCATAAGTGTCCCGGAAGACGGCCTCCGCGTTTTGCCTATCCTTGCTCATCTGATTGATGCAGACGACGTACTGACGGCCGAGCATGTTTCCATCACAGCACCACCCTCGAACGGTCAAGCTTCCGTGCTTCCCGATGGGTCCATTCAGTACACCCCTCATCCCGACTACTTTGGGTCGGATGCCCTGGCTTTTGCAGTCTGCGCCCGCGACGTTTGCTTTGATGATTCCATTGCTCTGAACGTAACAGCCATCAACGACCCCGTAACCGCGAGTCCTGTCCAGCTCGTGTGCACCGAGGATGACCATGTTGCCGTTGATCTTCAAATGCACATTTTTGATGTTGAAGACAGTCCGTTGGCCCGTGTGCACGTTTGGGTAGACTCGCCTCAGCACGGACGTGTCTACTGGGCCGCAACCAATCTCGGTGAGGGAGAAGATGACGACGACGAGGATGTGGCCAGTGGTAGCGGCAGCGGTGACGTTTCCATGCTGGACAATGACGATGAAGGCAGTGGAGACAGCCTCTTCCCGGCGTCCACTTCGGTCCCGTCGGATGATCAGTATGATCTGACGCTAGTCTATGTGCCCAGCCCCAACTATGCGGGAACGGATGGCTTCAATTACACGGTCTGTGATACGGACGGCGCCTGTGCCACGGCAACCATCACAGTGGTGGTAGTAGGCGTGAATGACGTGCCCGTTAGTACGAATGCCACCATTACGGTGGCTGAGGACGATGAGGGGGCGTTGAATGTCACTGGCCTCGTTTGGGACGTAGAAGAGCCAGCTTCAGCTCTGACTGCCAGCATCGTACAAAACCCGACCCATGGCACGGCCACCCTTTCTGGGCCCTGGCTAATCTATCTGCCAGCGGTCAACTTCTTTGGGACCGATGTCATCGTGCTTGAGTTTTGTGATGCTCAAATGGCATGCTCGCGTGCACACGTGCTTGCAGCCGTGACCCCGGTCAACGACGCACCTGTCGCTCGCAATGCTTCCCTGTGGGTGCGTGAGGACGAGCAGCTACAGATCAATCTACTTCAATATGTGGAGGACGTCGAAGACCAGTTGACAGGGGCGGCCGTGACCGTCGTTGATGGTCCCGCCCACGGCGCACTTGCATACACGGCAGCAACCGGCACAGCCATGTACACCCCCGAAGCCAACTACCATGGCCCGGATATGGTTGTGTTTGAGGTTTGTGACTCGATGTCAGCATGCCGCCTCGGGCACTTAGCCATTAATGTCACGAGTGTCAACGACGTGCCTCAAGTCAATGATACCTCCGTCCAGATTATTGAAGATGGAGCTGCCACTGTGGCTCTGGCACCCCTGGTTTGGGATCGCGAGTCAGGACTCGCGGCCATCTCATTCGGCGTTGCACAACCGCTGGCACACGGTCAGGCCACCATCAACATTGAAAACCAATCTGTTTACCTCATGCCCACAGCAGACTTTGCTGGCACCGATGAGCTCATCTTTGAGGCGTGCGACTCGCATGGCGGGTGTGCCGTTGGTCGGATCACGATTGAAGTACTCCCAGTCAACGACGCGCCCGTGGCGCTCAACGCCAGTGTCAGCACCAACGAGGATGAACCTTTCCTCTTCCTCACTCGCGACTACGTTGCGGACGTGGACAACACGGACGCTGAGCTAATCGTGTCGATTCATACACGTATGTTGGCCCACGGTCAGCTGGAGGTGGATCAGCGCACGGGCATCATCACGTACACCCCCACGCCTAATTTCTGGGGTGAGCAGTGGTTTACCTATCAGGTCTGTGATCCTGCTGGCCTGTGCGACTCTGCTTGGGTCAATGTCACGGTGACGAGCGTGAATGACGCCCCCGTTGTGACGTCGTATGAAGGTCGTGTGCTTGCCGGGAGTGATTTGATCATTGACGTGCTGTCCTTGACCGAGGACCGCGATGAGCTTGCACCTTCAGACGCAGCACACGTGCGTGACACGGCGTCGGTGGGGCTTGTGCGGTCACCGACCCACAATACCGCGGACGTTTTGCTTGTGGATGAGCGCTGGGTTCTTGTATATCATGCGCAGAATGCAACCTCAGCATCAGGCTTTTATGGTACCGAAACATTTGAATTCCAAGTGTGCGACTTGGCCGGTGCATGCGACAATGCGACTGCCCTGGTGCATGTCGACATTCTTGGTCCGGCGATCACATCCGTGCTGATCAGCGATCCAGATGACTCTGATTTTGTCGCCTCGGTGGGTGACATCATCACAGTCACCTTTGCGGAACCCACGAGCATGGTCGCAGGAACGGTGTGGAATCACGCAGCCTTGCAAACCAAGCTAGATTGGCCCGAAGCCTTCTGGGAGACGGCGGTCTACAGGGGTGTCTGGAACACCAATCAGACGTTGCGCATCGAGCTGGTGGAATGTACGTTGTGCGAGCCGACGGTGGTTGCGACACAAACACCGAACGATGTGGCATTGGCGGTTCCACGTCGCCTCGAGCTACAGCTGCTTCCTGGTGCTGGTGTGCGCAATGCAGCCAATGACTCCTTGGCCAGCGTGGCCTTGGCTCCCTTCCAAGGAAACTGGGGCCGGGCCGTACCGGGTGTGAAGAACATCATCATTGACTTTAGCAACGCCGTCACCGACGAGCCCGACCGCGCCTTCCCAACAGGCACTCGCATTGTCATTGTTTTTACGGGTCCTCTGAACCAGCCTTTGTGTGACGAAGTGCGCCAGGTGGTGATCGAGGCCATCATGTCGTTCGGCGAAGGCGAGTCATTGGGAGAGATCAAGGGCATGTGGGGCCAATCCACGGGGGATAATTGCCCCGTTCTGGTCGCTGATCAGGCGCGCCGCCGGCGCAGCTCCGCGGGCTCGCCAAACCAGTTGACCATTGTGATCGTGGACAGCGGCTCCCAGACGATTCAAGACCAGCAGAGTCTGGCCGATGCATTGCAAATAAGCAATCAAGCTCTGGTGGATGGACTCATCAACGCATATCACAACCAGTCGCTTGCCAACCTCACGGACGGTCAGGACCCAAGCCGCAACCCCTTGACCGAGGGCTCCACCAGTGTGGGCCCGTTTGTGGTCTCCCTGATTGCGGCCGATCCAGATAACCGTGATGCCACGTACTCGAGCGGTGACACCATCACGGTGGTCTTTTCAGACGCCGTGTCCCAGGTAGACGTAAGCACCAAGGCTGCGGTGGACAACGTGCTGCAATTTGTGCAGGACAATCAGGAAGTATCACTGGGTGTGGCGTATTACGGCGGCTGGGCGGCACAGGATACCCTGGTCATCACCTTGACGGATGTGACGGATGCAGCACCCACCCCCGCAGTAGGCGCACTACGCGTGCGCATTCTGCCCAACCGCCTTTCTCTGGCCTCTGAGCCAAACATCACCAACTCAGAGTTGGTGAGTCGAGAGGCTCTCACGGGAAATTTCGGCCGCCCGCACCGGACATCGAGCATCATCTACATTATTCCTATCATCTGCTTCATGGCTGCGCTACTGTTTGCGCTTGTGGCACTCTTGAAGCAGAAGGCCAC
This sequence comes from Monosiga brevicollis MX1, assembly GCF_000002865.3. Classification (NCBI taxonomy): domain Eukaryota; class Choanoflagellata; order Craspedida; family Salpingoecidae; genus Monosiga; species Monosiga brevicollis. The sequence continues at coordinate 257,872 of NW_001865042.1, forward strand.
TTCGCGTCGATCGACGCCCAAGAAGCAGCCGCTCGTGGACTTTGAATTCAAGGCCCCGCCGGCGGCCGCTTCTATGCGCGCCAATCACGATCCTTTCGCCATGGTGGAAACGCGTCACCCAAGCGAGACCACAACGGTTGGGTACGACACGTTAGCCCCCGCATCGGAGGTTATGAGCACGCCTCGCGCGTCCGTTTTTGGGGACCCGCGGGGCTCAATTGCTACCGATGCCGCGCCCATTGCAGCCAGCCTCCCACCACTGCGATCACCAACCCAAAAAGTGGCTCGCACGGGAGCCCTGCCGCCGTTGAGCATGCCTGCTGTGCGTCGATCCACGCGCACGGCCGCACCCTTTCCTCAATTGAAGCCCGTGTCTTTCAAGGGTGGCCCTCCCGGTGCATCTCCAGACCCCTTCCGAGCGGCTGGACCGGGTTTTCAGCCCAAGCGGCCCTCGCTGCCCAGCATGGGCAGCATGCCCCCTCTGCGACCGGCCATGATGCCGCCCTTGGCGCGCGCACCTGGTTTGCCTCGTCCTGCCGTGATGCCGACACTCAACTTGCCAAAACGTTCAATCACTGAAGAAACAGAGGGAGATAACTAACATGACCCTTGCCACTTTTTTTGTTCGTACCTTTTGTTCGTACCTTTTCCCGTCGCATGTGCTTCTTTTGACCTTTGCTTGTGAAGCTGCTCGAGCAATGGAATCGCCCGTTGCCCAACGCGTTTACAACTTTGTTTGTATATGCTTATGTCATGTGTGTTTTTGTGTTTTGTGTCTGCGCGCGTGCGCGCAAGTGATTTGAGCGCAACCAATTGATCTTCTGCTCGCTATATGCGAATGCACCTCCAGAATGTTCATGCATCACCTGCGCATTTGAATCCCGTGTATCATCTTTGGCAGCGATCCAAACTCATCAGCAGTCAAGTCACAGGTGTTCCATTATGTGCCTTGCACAGATTTGTCAGAAAGTCTTCCAGCTTGACGAGGGACAAATTTGAGTATTGTTTTGCGCTTACTTTCTCATCCTGACCTTCAAGCTTTATTTTTATTTGCATGCATGCAACATCGGCGACTGTCAAGTCAGCCTGTAGCAACACCCCTGGGCTGCATGGCTACGAGCGTCAACCTATTTCTCTTGTTCTCTGTATCCCTGTCTCTCTGTCTCTCTGTCTCTTTGTCTCTCTGTCTCTCTGTCTCTCTGTCTCTCCGTCACACACACACACACACTCTCTCTCTCTCTCTCTGTCACACACACACACACACACACACTCTCTCTCTCTCTCTCTCTCTCTCTCTCTCTCTCTCTCTGTCTCTCTCTCTCTCTCTCCGTCTGTCTCTCTCTCTCTGTCTCTGTCTCTCTCTCTCTCTCTCTCTCTCTCTCTCTCTCTCTCTCTCTCTCTCTCTCTCTCTCTCTCTGTGTCTCTCTCTGTCTCTGTCTCTCTCTCTCTCTCTCTCTCTCTCTCTCTGCCTTCGTCTTTTGTTTGATGAGGTGGTGATGATCTGCCAA
>NW_001865042.1:259429-287446 GCF_000002865.3 Monosiga brevicollis MX1
ACTTGAGTATTTTTTCCCGGCGTGACCGGCTTCGGGCTGCCATTGCACCTTCAGTCACAAAGTATAGCAGATAATCGCATCAAAGAACAAGACTGGCCCATTGTGGGCCCCTCTCTTCGCCATCCTTGTGACGGGGCGGGGTATCCTGCTGATCGGCGGGCTGTCATCTTGTCTGACGAGCTGCTACGTGAGCGCGAGCACTCAAAGAGGGCTTGACTTGCTTTTTTTGCTTTTTTGACCTCGATCGGCTGCGGTCGACCGAGTCCTTCCTTCCGGCACGCAGCAGGATGGCAATGTATTCTTCGAGTAAGCTTTGGCTTTTGGCACGAACCCATGTAGGTCAAACCTGTCTTGTGTTCTTTCTTGTGCTGACGCCCCTGTGCTATGCCAACTCTATAGGGCCGGCGGCATGGTGCGCCGCACTTGTTATATTTTTTCTGACCAGCGCACCCACCCAAGCCCAAGATTGCCTCGATGCTTCGAGTCCTGCAAGAGGCCAGGTTTGTCGCGAAATGTCTAGGCTGACGTATCCAAGTTCTGATACCTTCATCGCAAAACTCAAATCTGTTCGGCTCGACGTGGCGTGTAGGTCGGCACTCGAGTCACAATTGCCGGCGAGCGACTGCACGGCGAGAAATATGGCGCCGCAGTTGAGAGTGTGCTTTTAGCTGGAGTGCCTGCCACCATCGTTACCGACACTGATAGTGAGGTGGTTGTAATTGCTGGCGACGGGGCCGGTGATATGCAAGGTGATGTTGTGCTCGTGGCCGACTCAGGTGCCCAAGCCGTCATGTCAAACATCTGGTACGCCCTCTTTGCTACCTGCTGAATCCCTCCAGGGTTTTAAATCTTGCACATTGTAACGGCCATGAAGCTCCACCCAAGACATACACATCAAACGTCTCTTTCATGGTCTCTTATTCCCGCTGTCTTCCTGATGCCACCACCGTAGGCAATATTACCCGTCCGGCCGCGTGGAGAGTGCCACGCCGTCCAGTGGGGTGAGTCTTGCCTTTGCTAGGGACATACAGTTTTGCAGCATCATGTGGCCGGCACCCACGATGCGACCGCGCACTTGAGCCTCTGCCCTTCTTTTGATGCTTCTTCGGTGCTGGCTCACTCCCGTCATGATCCTACTGTGTGCGTCCCCTTCAACAGACACAAGGAACTCGTTTGACGCTGCACGGTCAAGGCCTGTTGGGCGGCGGCACGTCACTGGCGTCCGCCACCCTCAATGCGGTGCCAGCCGTCGTAATGCAAGCGAATGCCTCATCTGTTGTGCTTCAAGTCCCGGCTTTCAACCACACAAGCACGCTCAATGTGTCTTTGGTGGCCAACACTGGCGCTGTGATCTCTCAAACAAACGTTTTTGAATATAAAGCGGACGCGACCGTCGCTGATGTGACCCCGACTCGCGGTCAAATATATACGCAGGTTGTTATTCAGGGCACGAACTTGCTCTTGTATGGCAGCGAGGTAACCTCCGTATCGCTCGCCGGACACGAAGCCTTGATTCTGTCGTTTACGAATGAGAGAATCGTGGTCACGCTTCCCAATCACAACAACACGGTTGACCTCGAAGGCCCCATACGCATTAGCAATGGGGCAGGCGCCTACTTGGAGGCTGAACAACGATTCACCTTGCAGACCAAGGGTGTCATCAGCAGCCTGACGCCGAGCAGTGGGCGGTGGGGCACGATTGTGACAATTGCGGGCAGCAACCTGCTGGCCGCGGATGTGGCCCTGTCCTCGGTGTCCTTTGGTGGCCGCTTGGCCACAGTGCTCAATGCCAGCGACGAGGTCGTCACCGTCACAGTGCCACAGGGCCCACAAGACGCCACCTTTGCCACTGTCGAACTGAAGGCAACCACGGGCGGTGCGGTATCACTTACCGATGGATTCCGCTACCTGACGCCCGGTGAAGTGGACTCGGTTACCCCAAACTCGGGTCGCGAGGGCACCCTGGTGACGATCCGGGGCCTCAACCTGTGTGGTGGTGGCAGTGCCATCAGCGATGTCACGCTTGCTGGCTTTGCGGCCGTGGTCAATCCCTCAACCACATGCAGTCAGATTGTTGTGACGGTTCAAGACTACGGGGCTTTGAAAACGGGCCCCGTGGTTGTCCGCGCCAACACGGGCGCCCTGCTGCAGTCGGACCGCTCTGACACCAACTTTACGTACATTGCGGATGGCAGCGTCACAAGCGTCACGCCAAGCGCCGGCACCCAAGGAGATCTCGTGACGATTCGGGGCGAGCGCATGCTGGGCGGTGGTAGCTCAGTTACTAGCCTAACGCTGGCCGGTCAACCAGTCGTGTCGGTTGTCTTTGCCAATGATAGCCTCATCACGGCCTTTGTCGGTAGCGGCGCCGCTGCGCCCTTGGGCGTGGCCGACGTGGTCATTCGCTCCAATACGGGCACCACAGTTCGCGGCGTTGAGGCGTGGACCTATGCCCGCATCACCAATGTGAGCCCCGCACAGGGTCAGGAGGGCACTCGTGTCACCATTACGGGTGTCGCACTGGCGGCAGGCGGAAGCACCATCACGGCCGTACGCTTTGGCGCAGCCGCCGCCAGCATTGTGGAGCAATCAAATGCTAGTCAGGTGATTGTGCGTGCACCCAATGCGATTGCCGGTGATGTGGCCATTGTTTTGACCAGCGACTCGGGCCAAACGCTCACCCTCAACCCGGGGTTTGAGTACTTGGCGCGCGGCGCGATTGACAACGTGGTCCCAGCTCAGGGCATGTACAAGACGCGCATCACGGTCACGGGTAGCCGGCTCCTTGGCAATGGGGTGACTCTGGCTGGCATGACCGTGGTCGGGGTCCCTGTACTGAGCATCCTCGAGGCAAGCAACACGCGCGTGGTAGCCATTGTGAATGCCAGCGCGTCGGCGCAGGGTGGTGACATTGTTTTAACCAGCGACACGGGCGCCGTGGTGGACATGACCACCGGCCAAGCCCAAAACACCCTGCCAGACGGTGAATGGAAGTATGTCCAGCCAGGCGTGATCGACAGCGTAACCCCGGGCTTTGGCCAGCTGGGCACGCTCGTGACGCTGCAAGGCACTGGCCTGCGCGGCGGTAGCACCGGCGCCGTTGTCAGCGTGGCGCTCCACGGCGTGGCTGGAACGCTTGAATCGGAAAGCGACACGTCTGTGGTGGTTGTGGCTGGGAACGGCGATGCGGCCTTGGGCCAGGGCGACGTTGTGCTGACGGGTGCTGATGGCGCTGAGATTACCCTGGCTGGCGGCTTTACGTACCGAGAACAAGGCCAAGTTGCGACAGTGACGCCGCGTTCCGGGCAAGAGGGTACGCGGGTGACCATCCGTGGCACCAACCTCCTGGCACACGGTACCAGCTTGAGCAGCGTGACTCTGGGTGGCGTATCGGGCACGATTGAGAGCCAGAGCAATGAAACGGTGGTGGTTGTGGCCGGGCCCGGCGTTGTGACTGGCAACGGAACGGTGGAACTGGTGGCCGCCTCAGGGGGCATTGTAACCCTGACGACCGGCTTTGAGTATCTGCCTGCCAGCAACGTGACCGCCGTGGCACCGGCCACGGTCCATGCCGGTGTGTTAGTTACAATCAGCGGCCAGCGTTTGCTGGGCGGTGGTGCCTCGATTGCCAGTGTTCACCTGGCAGGCGTTGCTGTCGCGACAATTGAAAGCGGCGGCGACAGCGAGATTGTGGTGCATGCTGGCGCCTCTGCAACGGCCTTGGCGGCTGGTGATGTTGAAATCGTTGCCGATACGGGTGCCGTTGCCCTGCTGGCAGATGTTGTAGCGTATGCAGCGCCGGCCGAAGTCGAGCGTTTGGAACCGGCCACGGGACGTCGTGGCACGCGAGTCACGGTGTTTGGCCAGAATCTGCTGATGGCCGGCACGAGCGTGGCAAACGCTTGGCTGGGAAGTGATGCAGTGTCGGTGCGCTTCAACAATGACAGCGTTGTTGTTTTGGAGGTGGGCCCAGCCGTGGGTGGGCCCGTGGGCACGCCCGTGGCCGTTCGTCTCGAGGCTGACAATGGTGGTGCCACCACCTCTGCCGCTCCGCTCTGGACTCCCTACCCCCCGGGCTCCATCACCGCCGCTTTTCCGTCCTCGGGCTCGGGTGGCACCGTTGTCAACATCTCTACCAATAATCTGCTTGCCGGCGGCGCTTCACTGGTGCACGCCTCAATTGCGGGTGAGGAAGCCGAGATCATTGATGGTGTGCATGAGGGCTTTGCTGTAGTGCTTGTGCCATTTGTCTCCGCGGTGTCCGGTCCAATCCGGCTTGAAGCCGACAACGGCGCGTACGTGAGCAGCGTGTTCAATTTCACCGTCCTGACACCAATTCAGCTTTCCGCAGTGGAACCGATCTTGGGCTATGTGGGCACAAGAGTGCTCATATCTGGGAAGTTTTACTTTTTGCAAACGGACGTTCAGGAACTGTACTTGGCGAACGCCGCTGCAGAAGTCTTATCCGTCAATGCGACCCATCTGAACGCACGAATCATCAGCGCGGGTTATGCGCCCGGGGCGGGTCCAATTCGAGTTGTGCTCAAGTCGGGTGCATACGCATCTTCAGCCCCGCAATTGAATTGGACCGGCACCTCCGTTCCAGTCTTTTCTGGTAGCAATGTGACCCAAGCCACGTGGGGGACATTCATGTCCCTCGTCGGCTCTGACCTTCATCTCGGCAGTCAGCTTGCTGAGGTGTTCCTGGGGGGTCAACCCGTCCTTAACCTTGCTGGAAGCAATGAAAGTCTCGACTTTCGAGCTCCCAAGAATATGGTGGCGGGCATGGTCGACGTGGAGCTGAGAGCCTTATCGGGAGCATATCACGTGTTCAGCAATGTAACCATGTCGGTTGCTCCCGGCGCCATTGAGGACATTGCGCCTGCAGTTGGGCAGAAAGGCACAATTGTCACCTTGACGGGCAAGCGCCTCCTCGGCTTTTCCGAGACGTTCGGAGCGGCCTGGCTGGCGAACCGCCCTGCTAATGTCATTTTTGCCAACGCGTCCACTGTTATGCTTCGCACTCCAGATGAGCCGGTGTCCAGTGATGTAGCCCTTCTTCAAGCTTCCGATGGCTCTTTTGCTGAGTCTACCGTCACCTTTGAATTACGCACCGCCGGTGCAATTAGTCAAATTAGTCCGCTCGTTGCTGGGCCTGGTGCGACGGTTTACATTGTGGGTACCAATCTGCTCGGATACGCATCCGCCCTGCACCGCGTTCTCTTGGCGGGTCAAAAAGCGGACATATTGTATGAGAGCGACAACCTGGTGCGCGTGGCCGTCCCGAGCGGCTATGGGTCAGGCCAGGTGCTCATTGAGGCGATGTCAGGCGCTACCATCTTTTCCACAAGCAACTTTTCTTTTGTTGGCAACGCAACATTGAGTTCTGTGGAGCCAGCGGTTGGTCAACAGGGCATGTTGATCACGCTTCGTGGTGAAGGGTTTTTGCAAGGCGCCGCTGTTTTATCGAGCGTTCAGTTCGGTGATTATCAAACGCGCATCGTCTTCTACAATGACTCCGCTGTCCTTGTGCGCCTGTTTGATGGACCAACCTCGCCCTCGACCGTTGACGTGGCTTTGGTCGCGCAGTCTGGCGCGACGACTGTGTTTGAGGCGGCATTCTCGTTTATTGCACCCGTAGATATCGATGCCGTCACGCCTGCGTCAGGTCAGCAGGGCACTCTTGTCACCATTCGTGGTGCTCAGCTTCTGGCGGGAACCGGCGATTCTGCTACAATTGCATCTGTTACTCTTGCTGGTGTGCCAGCCGAAGTGCTGCACGCAAGTGATCTGTCGCTTGTGGTACGCGCTGGTGCCTTGTCTGTTGCAATCACCGGCGATGTTGTCCTCTCCTTAGCAATTGGCGCCGAGGCTCGCCAGTCAGGTGCCTTTTCGTACGTACCTCTGCCCAATGTGACGAGCGTTCACCCTGCAACTGTGCAGCGAGGCACGTTGGTCACACTTGTTGGTACACGCCTGCTGCTCGGTGCGCAAGAGATCATCTCGGCCACTTTGGCGAATCAGTCGGCTGAAGTTGTCTCGTCGAGTTCCTCGCATGTAGTGCTGCGAGCTCCCAATGGCACTGGCGCTGGCTTTGTGTCATACACCGTCGATTCTGGTGCATTTTACAGCCCGATGCAACCCATCACCTTTGCCGCGGAAACACGCATTCTGAGCGTGAGTCCAGCGAGTGGGATGTATGGCACACGGGTGACACTGGCCGGCGTAGGCTTGTTCCAAGGGGGTAGCGTTCAGGCCGTTTTGGTGGCTGGGGTAGGCGCGATTGTGCTGACAGCCAACGCATCCCATCTTGTGGTGGAGTTGGTCAATACCATGCCAGCCAGTGCTCCTATCCAGCTATTGGGCTCGACCGGCGCCGAAACGTGGTCCGAAACCAACCTGACAGTCTTGACAACGCCCCTGGTGACCACCGTGAGCCCCGCTCGGGCACAGCAGGGTACACGAGTCACCTTGCAAGGCAGTAACTTGCTGGGTGGAGGAAACACGATCAGGGAGGTTCTATTGAACGGTGGAAGCACATGGACGGTGGAATCTCTTGCCGCTACCAATGACGCGGTGATATTCGCATTTCCAGCTGGCGTCACAGCAGCCACCATCGCCGTGACGCTTGTGGCCGACACAGGCGCTCGCATGGACAGCATTGCCAGTCTGACTGCGCTCGGTGATGGTGCCGTATCCACGTTTTTGCCGGTGCGCGGCGTGGAAGGCACCGTGGTGACCGTGGTCGGTACGGGTCTACGAGCTGCGGCACCTGAAGGTGCGACCTTATCGGCATCGGTCGCTGGCACGGCTGCTCATGTGCTCTTTAGCAATGACACCATGGTCGTCCTGGTACTGGGAGACGCTGGGATTGCAACGACTGGCCCCATTGTACTCAAAGCCAATACGTCTGGCACGATTGTGTCCTTGACCAATTTTACCTACATGCCACCAAGTCGCATCGATACTGTCACGCCCGCCAGTGGCCAGGAGGGTACATACGTAACTATCACAGGCAGCAGCCTGCAGGGTGGTGCCAATCTGAGTCAAGTTGTCATTGGCAACGTAACGGCCAGCATCATGAGTGAGAGTGCACATCTGGTGGTGGTCCGGCTAGGCTATGCCGCAGACATGATTGGTGATGCCACAATCAGCTTGTCCAGTTTGACGGGATCCGCTATTCAAGCCAGCGGTGTCTTTTCTTATCTGAGCCGACCCACGATTGCAGTCGCCCCAACGAGTGGTAACCAAGGCACTCGAGTCACGCTGATGGGTCAAAGCTTGCTGCTGGGAGCTGACGACATTGAGCGCGTGTTATTGGGAGGCCTTGAAGTCAGCAATATTACAGAAACGTCAGACACGCGCGTGGTAGTGCTTGCTCCCTATCGCGCTTTGGCCATGAACAATGCTTCGCTCCGCGTTGAACTCACGTCCGGCGCCTTTTACGAGCTTGCTGGCGCATGGTCCTTTGTCGATCACCCCACCGTGTCCAACGTGGCCCCGCGTCGATGCAATCGTGGCTGCCGTGTGACATTGACAGGCACACATCTGCTAGCCGGTGCAGCCGACCTGTCATATGTCAACGTGGGCGGTCATGTGGCCGTGCCAGAGTCGGCATCGCAGACGACAATCGTGTTCCGGGTCCCTGTGCAGGACGTGCAAGAAAACGTCACGCTCCGTCTCTCGGCGCCCACGGGTGCTTGGTATGATGTCGCCGAGGCTTTCAGCTGGGGTTCGACGCCTAGCATAGCCCCACTGGTGCCATCATCGGGGCAAGTTGGCACCCGCATCGCTGTGCAGGGAATCAGCATGCTGGGCATCGCAGGAACAAGGTTTGCACGCATATCGCTTGGGCAGACAAACGTCACTCCCACCTTTGCCAATGCAACGTCCATCGTGTTTTCTGCCCTCTCGCACCCCGCTGGCAGCGCAATGCTCGAACTTGAAGCGGACAGCGGTGAGCTCGTGTCGCTCACAGACGCCTTCAACTTTACACCAGCCAGCCAGATTCACCGTGTGGTACCAGCGTCGGGCCAGGCGGGGACTCTTGTCACTGTATCTGGCTCTCGTCTTCTGGGTGCCGGCCATCGTGTGGCAGCGGTTGTGCTAGATGGTATGCCGGCTCAACTCGTCTCTTCGGACGTCAATGCTACGTTTCTGATCGTGGAGGTCCAAGCTCGAACGGACGGCAACGTCAGCAGGCCAGCTGGCAATGTCGAGGTCATCAGTGATACGGGTGCCACGGCGGTCTTTGTGGCCGGTTTCAAGTATCGCACCCCGAGCGCGATTACACAGGTGCAGCCACTGCAAGGTACCGAGGGGACCATTGTGTCTCTGTTTGGTACAGGTCTCTTGGCAAACGCGTCCGGCTCGCCCACCGTGGAGCTTGCTGGCTTGACCGCCGGCGTGCTGACCTTTAATGACACCGTCGTTCGTGTCCAGCTTCCCCGCCATGAAGGGCCGGAGCTGGTCGGTTCGGTGGTGCTGCGTGCTGCAGATGGCTCGCGCGCTGTCTTCAATGACAACTTCACACTTGCCATTCTGCCCAACGTGACAAGTGTTCAACCAGGTTTGGGCCAACACGGCACCAAGGTGACTCTCACTGGCACAAACCTGCGTGCCTACGGCGCGGACGTGGAAGCAGTGACTTTTGGTGGAATCATGGGTGAGCTGCTGTTGGCCAATGACAGCTTTGTTGTTGCCCGTGCGCCAAAGCGCGCCGTCTCCGTGGATACGGAGGTGGAGGTGGTATTGCAGAGCACATCGGGCGCTGTGGTTCGTACCAGTTGGATCTATCGCCGTGCCGGCGTTGTCGTTGGAACCGACAGCCAGGTGGTTAGCCCGGGAGCCATCGTCACTGTCAGTGGTCTCGATCTCTGTGGGCACGGCACCCGCGTATCCCAAGTACGTCTGGCAGGGCAAGAGTTTGAGCCTTTGGCCGGTGCCTCGTGCAATCAGGTGCGATTCACCATGCCCGTTGGCATGAACCACACCGAAGCCATCAATGCCACGTTTGAGCTGGAAGCCGATACTGGTGCTCTTGTGAACAGTGATGAAGTTTATCTCACCATCCTTCCCGAGGGTCGCATCGATCGCGTGGAGCCCGAGGCCGGCGTCCGAGGCCAGATTGTCACCCTCTATGGCGCTTTCTTGCCAAGCGATGGTGTGGCGCTTGATGTCTCGATCGCAGGAGCAGCGACACGCGTATTGTCTAGCAATTCAACCTTTGTGCGAGTGGAGATCCTAGATCAGGGCACTGGTACCGGCAACGTGGTGGTCTCGGCCTCGAGCGGAGCCGTAGTGGAAGCCACGTCTGCATTTTCATTCGCCGTCATGTCTACTATTACTCCCGCGTCGGGCCGCCATGGCACCCGTGTCACTGTCAATGGCGAGCACTTACTCCGAGATGGCAATTTGAGTGCCGTGTACTTGTGCGGCGCTGAGGCTATCCTAGAGTCGGCCACCGACGAAACTGTAATCTTTACCGCACCTGCCCCCCCGACTGCGATTAATCCACCGGCCCTTTGCACTCTGCAGCTTCGTGCTGGCTACACTCTGGTGGATTTGACGCGTTCAGATGCCTTTACCGTATTGCAGCCGGCAACTTTAACGAGTATGGCGCACAGCGATCGCTTCCACAATGGCGTCAACACGACTCTGGTGGGAGAGCGTTTGTTGGGCGGCGGCAGCGCCGTAGCAGAGCTTTGGCTTCAAGGCAATGTCCGCGTGGCGGTGCTTGACACGGGTTCGGACAGCGCTCTGTCCTTCCAAGTTCCAGCAGGTCTTGTCGCGGGCAGTGGAGATGTGACCATCGTCGCTGACACTGGGGCAATCAGTACTTTTACGGGAGCTTTTACGGCCGCACCGCAAGCCAACATCAATAGCCTTAGTCGCATTAATGGCACAAATGGCACCGTAGTGAGCCTCTTTGGCACAGATCTGCTCATGGGTGATACAGTGGTGCGCGTCGAGGTGGCAGGTGTGGAAGCAGAAATCCTGGCGCAGTCCGCTGCAAACGTGACTTTCCGCGTGGCAGGCGCACTCGCAATCCAAGGCGATGTCTTTGTGCAGGCCTCGACGGGTGCCTTTGTGGAGCTGCTGAACGGCTGGAGCTACGGCACGCCAGCAGTCATAACGGCCATCGTCCCCAACCGAGGGTTTACCAACAACACCGTCACGGTCCACGGCGAAAATTTGCTTGCACATGGCGAGGCTGTGGTCAGGGCCACCCTGGCAGGCGTCCCCGCCGCAATCCTGACCTACAACAACACCCAGGTTGTACTGCGTGCCGGTCAGCCGATGGATCCGTTTGCCGAAATCAGCGGGCGCGTGATTTTACACTCCAACAGCGGAGCACATGTGACGCTCGGAGGCGCTGCCTTTACTTACCGCCAGGCTGGACAGATTATTGCAGCGACTCCAGCTCGGGTGCGAGCGGGCACGCGCTTGACGATCACAGGCCAAGAGCTCCTGGGTGGTGGAGCTTTGCTCTCACTGGACATTGGTGGTGTGGCCTGGACAGACATCAACCTTGCCAACGACAGTGTCATTGTTGCTCGAGCGCCCATCACCATGGCCGGTGTGGAGCCAGGCCCCGTGGCCATCACCATCGAAGCCACGTCAGGATCACGCGTCCACGTTTTGAATGCCACGACTGTTGTTCCGCCTGGAGCTATCATCAGCATGCACCCTGCACGCTTAGCCACAGGTACAATCGTGACTCTGCAGGGCACGCAATTGTTGGGCGGTGGCTCGACTGTATCCCACTTGCTATTGGCGGGCGTCAACGCCTCGGCGGTGCTACAGGCCAATGATACTGTTATCACGGCTGTGGCGGGACCTCGCACTCAAGAGGCAGCCAGCGTTTCCCTATTCATGGAAAGCGACACGGGCGCGCAATTGCACGCCAACCTCACGGACGGGGCATACGTGGTACCCACGATATCAAGCATCTCGCCACGCGTTGTGCAAGTGAACACAATCCTGTCGATTAGTGGCCGGGCTCTCCTTGCTGGCGGCACCGAAGTTGTAGACCTGCAGCTTGGTGCGCTATCCATTGAGCCAACTTTTGCAAACGACACATTCATGCTGCTGTCTTTGCCGGAAGCGGCAGTTGACGCCGTCAACAGTGCGACTCTGCGTGTGACAGTCAACACGGGTGGCAGCTGGGAGCGCTCTGACGCTGTTGACATCCAATTACCGGGCGAGATCTCAAGCGTGCAACCTACTCGTGGTGCGACGTCCACTGTCGTGACCCTCACCGGCTCTCGCTTGCTGGGCTCCAGCGCTCTGCCTCTGCGGGAGGTATTGTTTGGAGACGTTGCGGCACAGGTGCTGTCAGCCTCATCAACCACCGTGGTGGTGCGCCTTGTTGGACTCATTACGACGCCCAGCAATGTTACCGTCACACTCATCTCAGAGAGCGGTGCAACCGTGCACTCGGCCAGCAATTCCTTCGAGCTGTTGCTGGCCCCCGATATCACTGTTGTGCAGCCGAGCGTCGCCTCGTACGGCACTCGCGTCACTCTCCAAGGCACCAACTTGCTTGCGGGTAGCGCAAGCAATCCCAGTACTGCCTCATTAGCAGGGGTTCCTGCTGATATTCAAAGCTACACGGACGAAGCGATTGTGCTCGTTGTTCGTGGAGGCGTCGGTTCCAACGTGTCGCTCAACATGACCTTGCCAAACGGGGCTTTGCTGGCGCGTCCGGCTCTGCCGCTGACGCTTCTGCCTCGTCCCCTTGTGCAAACCGTGACGCCATCAAGTGGCCGCATCGGCACGCGTGTGACCCTGCTGGGCCATGGCCTGACTGGTGGTTCGGGCGCCGTCGCTCGCGCAGCACTGGCTGGCGTGGACGCAGCCATTGAATTTGCGAACGACACTATGCTTATCCTGATTGCTAACAATGAGGAGGATGCCGCTTCAACAAGCGTTTTGGTGGAAGGAGCAACCGGCAGTCTCAGCGAGGGCGGAAGCTTCACCTGGGTGGCATCGGAAGTGGAAACAGTGCTGCCCGCACAGGGTACACGAGGCACTCTTGTGCGCATCTATGGCCGTCGTCTGTTGGGTGGTGCCACGAGTGTACGAGTATTCTTCGAGAATACCGAAGCTACAATCGTACCCCCTGCTTTTGACTTGTTTATTGAGGTCGCAACGCCTCTGACCATGGTGGAAGGCGCTGCCAACATTACTATCTTGGGTGACACGGGCGCCAGGGTCCGTGTCGTGAATGCCTTCAACTTTTTACCGCCTGCTGACATAACCAATGTCGCGCCTACTTCTGGCCAAGCCGGCACGCGAGTAACCATCTCTGGCACAGCACTTCTAGGTATGTGGTCATTTGTATTGAATTCATGTGGTCTACCAAGTCTTGCTGTGCTGTGCTGTTAACGTTTGTGGCTCGGCTGGAGTGTGCAGTCCCAAATAAGTATCGATGTTGAGCAAGGGCGATACCCCATGTAGGAATATACTGAGATAATGAGCTGAAAGGATGTGGTCGTGTGAGGAGGCCATGTAGTTGGGTGGGGGACAACGTTGTATAGATCGCCATCAGACTCACTCACGCGCTGTCACCATGACTTGATCCGATTAGGTGGAGGAACGAGTTTGTCGTCGGTGACTGTGGCCGGAGTCGGCGCAGATGTGCTGTCAGCCAATGACACCCAAGTCGTTGTGTCAGCCAACTCGGGTCAGCATGGAACGACGGGTAGCGTCACTCTGCGCGCCAACACAGGAGCCTTTGTGGAGTCGGTACAGACCTATACATACACAATTGCGGGGCAAATTGACAGCATCGTACCAAGCAGTGGCATGTATGGCACGCTTGTCACCCTCCGTGGTCGCTTCCTGTTTGCGCACAGCTCTGGGTTGGTGCACGCTTCATTGAATGATGTCGAGGCCGAGATTGTCAACGCAAGCAGGACAGTTGTCGTCCTACGTGCTGCCGTTGGCGTTCCGGGCGTGGGTGATGTTGTGCTGACGACGGAAAGTGGGGCTGCTGTGATGATTCCGCTTGCCTTCAGCTACGTGCCAGTACCCATCGTGGCATCAGTGACACCTCGCTACGGCGTACAAGGCACACGCGTGACTCTCACGGGCTCTCATCTATTGGGTGGAGCCTCGTCTTTGGCATTGGTGCGCGCCGCGGGCGTTCTTGCGGAGCAAATCTTGAGTGCAAGCAACACGAAGATTGTGCTTGCGCTGGCTGCAGCCGCCCCGAGCTCGGGTGTGATTGAGATTGCAGCGAGCTCGGGTGCCAAGTACAACTCTTCACAGATTGTTGAATACTTAACAGCCCCGGTGATCGATGCCGTCAACCCGAGTGAGGGTCAGCAAGGCACCACGGTTACCATCACAGGCACTCATCTGCTGGGTTATGGCCTCAACCTAACCCAGGTGAGCCTGGCAGGCGTATCCGTGGAAAGCGTTGCACTCCAGAACGATACTCACGTTATTGTACAAGCCGGGCATGCGGTGGAGGCCGCCCAGGGTGACGTGGTTCTCACTGCTGACTCGGGAGCGCGCACAGCGCTGTCTAATGGCTTCACGTATCACCCTCGCGGAGCCATTCTGCAAGTGTCGCCCTCAACAACCTACTTGGGCAGCCGTGTCGTACTCACGGGTACAAATTTAACAGCGCATGGGACCAGTGTAGCCCATGCGTATGTGGGGTCTGCTGAGGCAGAGGTGCTGCCCGGCAGCAACGCATCGACGGTGGTTATTCGATTGCCGCTGAGTGGTGTGTCTGCTGGGCCACAAACCCTGGTACTTCTAAATGAACACGGTGGCCGTGTTGAGCTGGCGGCAGGCCTAGTCTTGGCTCCCACTCCCACCGTTGAACGGATCTTCCCTGCCGTGGCGCAAGAAGGTACTTACGTGACGATCTCGGGTCGCGACCTAGGCCTCGGTGTTGGGGCGTTGAATACCTTGAGCGTGAATAACGTCAGCGCTTCGAACATCCTTGGCCAGAACGCAACGCAAGTGGTATTCCGCCTAGGACCAAGCCCCGCCGGCGCAGCCAGTTTAGTATTATCAACCGCCGAGGGTGGCACGTATGCTTACTCGGCCACATCAGCAGAGCTGGACATTCTCGAGCCTGCGCAGGTGACGGCCATCTCGCCCGATCGTGGTCAAGAGGGCAGCTACGTCACCATCGCAGGGCACAACTTGCTACTCAACACGTCGGTGATTGATGTCACCTTGGCCAACGTAAGCGCTGTCATTGTGCGTGCAAGCTCGACGGAACTTGTTGTGCGTGCTGGCCTGGGGGCGGCAGGTCGAGGTGACGTTGTGCTGCGCGGCGCCTCTGGCGCCTTTGTTCGCGCCGATGGCTTTGAGTACGCCTCGGTGGCTATAATCACTGCTGTCTCACCCTCGTACGGGCGACGCGGCACCTGGGTCACAATTACTGGCTCTGGTCTCCTAGCTGGGGGAGCCTCTATCGCCGATGTGCAGCTGGGCAACGTCTCGGCAACGGCCATCCGCCCAGCATCCAATGATACGCATGTCGTGGTGCGCGCCGCGGATCAAGAGCCTGCTGCCAACCTTTCAGTGGTGGTGGTTGCAGATTCGGGCGCCATCAGCAAGGCGGTGGGTGTATGGACACAAGACACGCGTGGCACGATCACAACAATCACGCCGAGCAGTTGCCAGTCACACACTCGCGTTACTCTTACTGGTGACAACTTGCTGGGAAGTGTTGCCCTCGATGCACATTTGTTGCAGCTTGAGGTAGCGGGATCCCCAGCTCTGATTGCTGCGGCGAACAATACCGTCGTGGTATTTGCCTGCCCAGAGCTGTCCGCAAATGTAACAGTCGCGGCTGATATTGCGCTTTTGTCATCGACTGGGGCGCTGCTCGCTGTGCCAGCCCTTTTGACGGTTTTGCCCACCGGCATCATCGACTTGGTGCACCCGAACAGCGGCACATATGGCACCACGGTCCGAATCTACGGCCAGCGCCTATTGACGGGGGCGGCCGTTGAGGCCGTCTTACTGGCTGGCGTGGCCAGCGAGGTCTTGACCGCCAGCGACGATGAGATTGTGGTTCGCGTTCTCGGGACGCCTAGTGCGCTGTCGGGCTCTGTGCGCGTGCAAGGCACACAGGGGGGAGAAATCGAAAGCGGAGTGGCAGCCTTCACCTACGTGGTCCCGCCCATCGTGACAGCTGTTGACCCCCCTGTGGTTCAGGCAACAACTGTAGTCACGCTGACGGGTACGGGCCTCTTGGCCGGCTCCACTGGAATGCCTCAAGTTGAAGTAGGCGGCGCGCCCGCCTTGTCCGTTGAGGCTTACAGCGACGCCAGCATCGTTTTCGTGGCACCAGATCACGCCGCGGGCAGCACCTTGCCTGTTCATGTGACCGCGTCCAGCAACGCCACGTATGCCTTGGTCAATCTGACATACGCTGAGCGCATGCGAATCGATGCCGTCATTCCTGATGTGGGTATGGAAGGCGCTCTCGTGACCATCCGGGGCCAGCATTTGCTGCAGGGTTCGGAAGCCATTGCCAGTGCAGCGCTGGCCAGCGTTGCGGTCGATATTGTGCAGGCAGCGGACAGTGCAGTCGTGGTACGATTGCCCGCCGCCGGCCCGGCTGTTGGCAGTGTGCGCCTCGAGCTAGCCAGTGGCGCCTCCCAGACAGGCGCCAACTTTACCATCGGCCCCGCTCCGACCATTGAGAGCGTCACGCCTGCGTCCGGTAGTGCGGGAACACGAGTTACACTGGCGGGGCAACACTTGGACTTGTACAGCAATCTGTCAACAGTGCGCCTGGCGGGCGTGCCCAGCACAGAGATCATCATGGCCAACGACACGCTCTTGGTTGTGCGAGCCGGTGCGGCGGCAAGCGCTCGAAACGCTACCGTGCGCCTTGAGGCCACCTCGGGTGCCCACTTTGAGGGCGCGCGCTTCGCCTTTGTTACACCCCCCGTCATCTCCTTGTTGCAACCCGCCGCGGGTACAACCGGTACCGAGGTGAACGTCATCGGGTCTGGTCTTCGTGCGGGTGGCAACGCAATTGTTTCAGCCACCATTGCCGGAGTGCCCGCGACTATCATCGATGGAAGCAACGACTTTTCAGTCACGCTCAAGGCCCAGGCGGCGACGGCCAGGAATGGTGTCATCGTCTTGGTGGCGGACACAGGTGCAACGGTTGCGAGTGGTCAGAGCTGGACCTACCTACCTCCCGCCGTCATTTCGAGTGTGTTTCCCGCTGCTGGCGCAGCCAGCACGGTCATCACCATTTATGGTCAGCATCTGTTGCAGGGCAGCTCCAACCCATTGACGCTAACGGTGGCCGGCGCAACTGCAGACGTTACTTTCCAGAATGACACGGTAGTCGTTGCGACCACGGCCCGATGCGGTAGCTCCTGCTCCCGTGCAGGCCCGCTTGTTCTTGCTGCGCGGTCCGGGGCTACAGTCTCCAGCAACTTTAGCTGGGTGTACGGTGAGATTACGGCCGTAAACCCGACCTCTGGGCAGCTGGGCACCCTGGTGACACTGGACGGTCGCAGCCTCTATCTTGACGGCACCCAAGTGACCAACGTACGCCTGGCTGGCGTGAACGTCGAGAGCATCGTCTCACAGTCGGACATGCGGGTCGTCGTACGAGCAGCGGCCGGCGTAGCAACCGGTGCCGCGGCTGATGTGGTGATTGAAGTGGACTCAGGCTCGATGACGGCCTTGAGCCAGGCATGGACCTATGCGCCATCATCCATCATTACGGACGTGGTCCCATTGACAGGTCAGCTGGACACGCGCGTCACGGTCACCGGCCAGCGACTTTTTGGGCAGGGGTCCTCGTTGGTCGCGGCTCTCTTCAACAACGTCTCAATGCCAATTGAGGCTCAGTCCTCAACCCAAGTGGTGGTGCGCATTCAAACGGCTACGGCGGGCAGCAGCCTCCCGATTACGCTGATTAGCAACACGGGGGCCCGCTCAGAGTATACCGGCTGGACACAGTTGGAGGATGGCGCCATTGAGCACATTGATCGAGAATTTGGTCAGTTTGGCACGGTCGTCACCATCCGAGGTCGTGGCCTTTTGGGTGGCTCTGCCGTCCGTTCTGTCACGCTGGTGGGATTGGAAGTACAAGAGATTCTGAGCGCCAATAATAGCATGGTGATCGTGGTAGCAGACAACCGCACCTCCAGTCAGGGCGATGTCGTGATCACGGCTGACACGGGTGCCACCGTTACGGCAGTTGATGGCTTCTTTTTCAATCGAACTGGCAACGTTTCGTCGGTGACCCCAGCTGTGATTCATGAGGGCACACGAGTGAGCATCCGAGGCGAGCGCCTTCGTTTATCAGCCGAGGCCGTGACTCGAGTTTGGATCGGTGGTGTGTTAGCTGCGATCGAATCAGAGAACAACACGCTCGTCGTGGTACGTGCCGGAGCGCGCCCGACGGCAGGTTCGGCCTTGAACGTCAAGATCGAGGCCAACTCGGGCGCCACCATTACAGCCCATGGCATTGTTGACTATGGTGCGCCAGGCGAGATTGAGGCTGTGATTCCTGGCAGCGGTGTTCAAGGTACCCAGGTGGTGATCGAAGGAAGGCACTTGCAGGCCCATGCCGGGGCCATCACGGCCGTGCTCTTGGCGGGCATTGAGGCCACCTTGGTTGCTGCCAACGACACGAGCATCCACGTCATTGCCAACAGCCACAGCGTCGATGGTTACGGTGACATTAAAATTGAGACGAGCACAGGTGCTTTTGTTCTGGGCACAGTCGGCACTGGCATGGGCTTCCAATATCTCGAGGAGGCTCTGTATCTCGACGCGTTCCCCCCACAGGGACGCACGGGCACTTTTGTCACCTTTTGTGGTGATGAGACCATTCTGGGTGGTGGCAGCCGCTTTGCAGAAGTCTACGTGGGAACTCGCAGTGTGAGCATTGAGGCCTATAACGCTACCTGTGTGCGCGTTCAGCTTTGATGCCAATGTGCATGACTGTCAGTTGTTGGTGTGTGTGCATTGTGGATTTGGCAAAGTCTATGCTACATTTTGTGGTGCAGAGTCATGTCCGTGGGCTTTGCCTCGGCTTTGTGTGTTTTGTTTTCTTATTTCTGACCTGATCTGCTCAGGGTTAATGCGGTCAAGAGTGTGGTGGTATTTGACATTTGCGAGTGGGTTGGTAAGATTGCAAGAATTGAAGATCTTGTCTAACCGGTCGATTGCTTGACTGATGGGCGCATAAAGGGTGAGAAGACACAAAGGATGAGAAGACACATAGAGAGAGACAGGCAGGCAGGCAGAGAGTAGAGCTGTGCAGCGGCTCCGTCTGTGCTTTGGTGTGTCATCTCACACGCTTTTAAGGGCCTAATGATGGGTTGGCGCTCAAGAACTAAACACAGCGAGACATGACAGGCACTGTCTGGATGGGTGCTTTCGCTCATGCGTGTTTTACTTTGCTGGCTTTGGTCTGGGGGTGGAGCACGTTAGCGGCGCCGCATAGCCAAGCTGGCGTAACTATGATTGGTCATGGTTTGGAAAAAGGTTGGTGGAAGAGTCAAACTCGCCAAACCAAAAAACTCGGCGGAGAAGTCGACCATGGTCACACCATAACCCTGCGACCAATCGAGATCGAGCAACGCTTTTCGCCACAAAAAGTGATCTTGGTCCACACGCAAGGTCGTGATACCAGCCGCAGCCAGGGCCTGCAGGTCAGCGCGGACGGTCGAATTGGCGAGTGGCAGGTAGCCAGCGATCGAGTACGGTGAAAACGTTCGACAATGAGCCAGGGATGCGTTGGTATTGATGCGATCAGCTTCATAAGTGGTACCGGCACACCAGTCAATGGTGGGCCCAGCGCCCAAACCGTAAATGCCCTGTTGGCCAGCATTAATGGCTGGGCTGGCATAGTAAGCTTTGTCTGCAGCCCAGTGTGAGCGAAAGAGACGCAGAAAATCAGCGTTGCCGTTGAAGGCATGGACCATGTAGTAGGGAAGCTGAAC
Source organism: Monosiga brevicollis MX1 (assembly GCF_000002865.3). NCBI lineage: Eukaryota > Choanoflagellata > Craspedida > Salpingoecidae > Monosiga > Monosiga brevicollis. Next base: position 278,386 of record NW_001865042.1, read on the forward strand.
AACGTAAGCAGACCATTCGCTCAAGAGCGGCAAGCCTTCGAAGGCCTGATTTGGGTGTTGTGCGCGACCTTGCCAGCGTCGAAACATGGTGTCAAAAGCTGGGCACGCCAGAGTTTGACTCACAGTACAAGCCGCATGATAGGCCAACGCAACGGTGTAGTGGAGCTCAAAGAACTGATAATAGCCATCGCTTTCGGGGAACTCGACTGCTGAGCACCCATCCGTGGAGTCGAAAAGCATGGGCAACCCGGAGCTGTTTGAATCAATGTGCGTGCCGTTGCAGAGCAAGGTGGTCCAGTCGACGGCTTCAAAGGCTTGCGTGGCCAGCTCAATAAGGACGGCGCCTTGAGCAGACGAGCAGAGTTGCGGATTGGAGAGCACATAAGTCCGGGCAAAGAGAGCGCCAGCGGTATCAAGGCCCGTAGCTAGGGAGGAATAGCGATTCGTATCATCCGGGTTCATGGCAGCTCCGGTCCGGGTGTCGACGAATGTTGGAATCCAACCGTGGGCATTGCGGTCCAGCTTGAACCCTGTTGTCAGGCTCAGAATGGAGCGGAGAGTCAAGGAAACGCGCGCCAGAAATTGGTCATCGGAAATGTAGCCTAGCGCATGGGCTACGCATTCCGCGGCCATACCCAGGCCCGTGACGCCAATTGCACCCTGCTGCCAATCCTGGTCAGCAGGAGATCGAGTCAGGTCGACATGATCCAAGTAGATGCCCGTCTCGTTGTTTCGGGCCCGCATCCACAGCTCGTAGCTACCACGTGAGAGGCTTTGTAGCAAAACACTTTGATTAGCATAGCATTGCGTGTGCAAGCAAGGCCCATCTTTGTCGGTGGAGTTGACACGCAAGGGCAGCGCAGGCGACGTGCAGGCGGGGCTACTCGAGCAAAGGCGCAGGCAATGTCCGCCTGCAAACTGATGGTCGTAAACAACGTGCTCGTTGGTGCTGTAGGACTGGCATACATGTCGGCCAAAGGGCACGTAACCTGGCAGGCACGTGTAGGCACACTCTGCCCCCAGCTGGCCGGTACACGGCTGGCTGTCGTTGCGATCGGAATTGGCTAAGACACTCGGTGCACACGACTTGTCATTGGCTCCCAGGGCATGGTCGCCATTCACACTGTCCTGTTGGAAGATCACCAGCGTGCAAAGCAACACGCTCCACACCCCCATCGAGGGGCCTCCTTTGTGCCTTGCCTGCCTCATCCTCCGATCGAAGCGATAATGTTTCAGCTGCACGACGTTGCCAGCTTTCCTACATGACACACGGAGAGGCTCGCGTCATCAGCTTTGTTCTTGCACCAACACAGCACCACACCGACACTGGAACTCGATTCGGTCCAGACATCTCGCCCCCCCCCCAAACAAGCATCACGCCCTTCCCACACACACACACACACACACACATCCCATCCTTCATACCAAGACCGCCGGGCCCGCCCGGCGCAAGTCCATCGGGAACGACTGACCGACCTGACCGTGAGAGAGAGAGAGAGAGAGAGAGAGAGAGAGAGAGACTCGTGGCCGCGATGTCGCAATCTAGCGTGCATAAAAGTATTTTACATTCATCGCACTGTGGCTCGTCCAAAACGTGTTGTCAACAGGTATTTCTCACAGCTGTTTTCTGGATATTAACATGTTGGACATGGAATCGTTTGTGTATCAGTCGAACCATGAAAAACTGGCCAAGTTTAATACCTGTTCACGACATGTGTTTACCCAGGGATTTTATGTCAGACTTTTCATGCTTTCAAAATCGTTCTCAAAAAAAAAAAAAAAAAAAAATTCGCTCGCATGTCGTCGTTTGAGGATGCAGGCGATCACGGCGGCGGAACCGTCAACGGCGCGGAGGCCGTGGCCTCGGCGGGCCCCGAGGCTACCTTGAAAAAGACGGATGATAGCCATGGAGGTCATTTGGACTCTGATTCTGTGCCAACGCCTTCCGTGGCCACCTCAGTTGCTGCGGTACCCTATGGCCAGAATGGCGGGGTACACTCGATGGGATCAAACTTGCTGCAAGCTGGTGTGGGCGTGAATGCAAACCCAGCTCTCATGAACATGAGTGTACCCATGGGCTTGCACATGGGTGCATCTGTACCTGTGGGGATGCCCTTTGGCATGCCTGTCAGCATGCCCGTAAACGGTGGGGGAGAACTGCAAGCCAATGCCTACCACCAGCTGCTGATGCTGGCCAAGGATCATCAATGTGTCAAGTGCACCTGCCCAGTCTGGACGCCTTGGCACCGTGGCAAGTCGCACGAGTGCCAGGCAGCGCAATGTGGGCTACGCGTCATCGATTATGGCAGTGATCGAGCACGTGCTGCATCCTTGGCACAGGTCGCCTCCCTCATGAATCAGTACGTGTCCTGGGATGCCAAATCAAACTACAGCCACTTTTACAGCCTGAGCTGGGACAAACGCAAGCACGTTCGAACCAAGCTGGCCTCCTTCCCCCTTCTTGAGAAGATTTGCGATCGACTGCCCGAGCGCAAGAAGGTGGGCCGTCCCTCTCGCAAGAGCCGGGACAACCCCAGTGCCAGCAGTGGTGGCGCCTTGCTCTCATTGCCCAGCAGCACACAACTGTACCACCCACCAACGCATCCCATCACGTCAGTGCCGCATCATCCGCACCATCATCATCACCACCACCATCACCATCACCACCATCACCAACCTCATCAACAATCTCATCAACAACACCACCAGCAACACCAGCAACAGCAACAGTCACCTCATCCAACGCATCACCAACCGAGGCCCCAATCCCCCCACCACGTGCTACGACAGTTACCACAGGTTCTTGGGCATAACAGTGCGCCTCCTAACATGACCCTGCTGCATCCCTATTATGCTCAACACTCACACCAAGCACCGCAGTCCTCGCTACCCGTGCCCACCCTTTTACACACCCCTGCCGTGTCGGGTGCGCAACACGTCCATGAGTCCGCCGCCCACATGGCCTTGCTGCATGAAGGTACTTCCCCAGGGATTGTTGAGCTACCACCGGCCGCCCCAAATCAAGTCACTGAATCGACAGCCTCCACCACCTATCGAGCCATCCCCATCATGTCGCCGACGGCATCTTCGAGTGGATCGCTAGAGCACCAGTCCCACCCGCCCCTCGGATCGCATCACCCATACCACCAGCATGGGCAAGTGACCCCTGCCAATCATCAACTAGGAGCAGCATCCCACCCACAGATACACGGACAAGGCACAATGACGCCATCGAGCTACTATGCTTCAACGAACGCGCACCTGGCACCCCAACCCGTGAAAATGGAAAATCATCATGCCGCTGCCCATACCGTTGCTGCACCCCCCCTTGCAGCCGCAGCCACAGCAGCTCCTGCAGCTGAAGTGCAAACAGGGCCTGCAGCTCCCCCCGACCTTGATTCAGAAGACCTGGATACCAAGCAAGCCAAGCGCGCCAAGTTGGCATCCCGCCGCTAATCCCGATACCATTTTGCTGACCTTGTTGCCCGCCCCCGCCCACACACACACACACACACACACACACACACACACACACACACACACACGATATGTTATGCACATGCCTTTGCTGTTATGCCTTTAAGTTGCCTTTTATCATTAATCGATTGATTTCAATTTGGTTTTGACATGATTTCATCCTTGTGTTTGTGTGCCGACGGCGGTGATGGTTGGTTCGGGCACTCTAAACACCTCAAGTTGGACGCCTTTCCCCCCACCCCCGTGCCGTTTGCCTCACCCCGCTTAGCCTCACAATTTTGAGTTTTGACTTCGAGATCTAAAGATCAAAACAGCAGAATTGCAGCACATTTTAGCTAGAACCGTGTTACTGTTTTACTCGATATTCCAGTTTTGATACGATTTACATGTGGTGCTCGTTTTCTTTCACATAATAATATTGAACATCAATGGACAATGAACGTCCCAGTAACAGGCATACGCTCGAGCCCGTATACTCCCCCTGCTGCCATGTCAGCCCAGAACAAAATTTGTTCTTTAATGATCACAACAGTGAGAAGCACACATCTATGAAATAAAAACTGAATTTTTTGTGCAAATTTCAGCGTCAATTTTCCCAATTTTCTTTTTGAATCGAGAATTCCAAACAGTGCATGGACGGCGAGTCGCACGATGTGTCACGCAAGAACAGACCAGAACCAAAAGTAACATCGACATGTAAGTTGTTGCTCAGCACCAGATGCACCGCACAGTCCAAGGGGACGACGGTACCGTCAAAACTCAGGAAAAAACACAATTGTGGTCGATTAAAAGCAAGCAGCACCCAGGCACAAAACGCAACAGTGAAACGAAAAACCACAAACTTCACAAGCGCAACTCAAAGCGGCTTGTCCATATTATGTTTGTTTGCACACGGTGGAAAGGGGTTCACATGTCAATCACACGAGGTGCCGTCGTTTTGGGTCTCTGCTCAGTTGATCATCGCGCGCACCTTGTCAGTCATGGCCGCATGCGATATCAGGTCCTGGCCCAGTGCTGAATACAAGGCCTGCCACACCAAACCAAGTTGTGCGGCGAGACGTTGATCCTCAGAGGCACGCACCAATGTCCGAACTAAATGCTTGCTTAATTGGCGACATGCCTTGGCGTCGGCTGCGCTAGCCTCGGCTGCGAGCGCCACAAACGGCAACAGCGCCTCTTGCACAACAGGGTTGCCCTTTTTCATCGTCGTGCCGAGTGCTGGAATCAAGCTGGCGGGTTCGATGCATGAGCAACAAGTCGCCATGGCTTCGTTCGCGGCAGACTGAATGGATCCGTTTTTGCTTGCAAAGTTGTGCGCCAGCGCAGGCATCAACTCGGGCAGGACTGGCTCAAGCGCCGAGCCCAGCGCGGGGACCAGGCGGCCCAAGGCCTCGATTGAGTGCAAATTCACCTTGCTGTTGACGTCCGTGAGCAGAGGGGCAAAGTCAAAGAAGGCGTTTACGGCATCACCAAGGAATAGTGCTGGCTTGCTCTCGGCCAAGGCAACCAACTGGTCGATGGCTTCATCACGCACGCGAAAATCCTTCTGCTTGAATGCCTCTTGAATCTCCTTCACGGCCGCGCTTCCGCCTCCAACAGCAGCAGAAGACTTGGTCTTTGCTCCACGCGTCGCCGAAGATCGCCCACGCGTCGTGGATGCCCCAACCGCAGCCCCAGATCGCACCGTCTGATCCAAGCCCCGCTTACGCAGGGATTCGGCAGCCGCCTGCATGTCGCGCAGCGCTGTGCCTGTCAGCGTTTTGGCCACTATGGCGTCAAAGTTATCCAGCTGTACTAGGAGGAAGAGGACGCGCCTGGCATGTTGGCGCACTTCCGGGGCTGAGTCCTGGACAAATTGGGCCATCATTTTTAGAAGACGATCGGCGTCGCGAATGTCCAGCACTCGATCGCCAATGCGACCAACGGCCTCGCACATAAATTGCACCGCAATGGTGCGAACGTCTTTGTTCTTGCTTTCTGCCGATGAAAGCAGCGCCCCCAGCGATTTGATGGGGTTGGCCGTGTATAAGATCACCCCGAGCACGCGCGTGACATCCTCACGGATGAAGCTCGAGGCTTCGGCGCCGACCTTCTTTTGCAGCGTTGCAATCACCTTGTCAATGTACTTTTCCATGGGTCGGGTGAGCTCCGCAAAAAGATCACCCATCATGAGAATGGCCAAGCGGGACACGGACGAACGCAGATTGCCTATTTGCGTGAGGGTAGCATCGACCGTCTCGCGCATCTGCGATGACAGCACTTCGGGAGCTCGCACGATCAAGCGGCGCAGCAGGTTGAGGCCCAGGCAGGCCTCGTTCCAAGTCTCTTGCTGCTTGCCACGCTCAAGCGACATGAGCGCCCGCTTGAAGGTTTCTTCGGGTGATGCATCCAAATCGGGTAGATCATCCAGCGGGATGAGCTGGTCATCCCCAGCTCGACCGGAGCCTTTCTTTTGAGGTGTTCGTTCGACAGCGCTCAGCGGCGTGAGCGTTGTCTCAAACCCGGTCATGGTACCCAAAGATGGCAATGGCGTGTGGGTTGTCTTGGAGCGTGTTCGTGGTTTCCGGCTTCGGCTTGCCGTGGACGCAGCACTCGACCGACTGCTCACACTGCGCGCACTGGGGGGCAACCCTGGCGGATGCGCCGAGCGTCTACCACTGCTGCTAGCACCAGATGAGTCTTCCCTGCCTAGATCCGCACCATCGGAAAGATCGGGCGAGGGACCAACGGACGGGCTGGGCAAAGGTGACGGCGGGCCCGACGCCTGGTTGGATGCAGGGGCCGAGAAGACACCGGGCACCGAGAGTGTGGCTGAGGAGCCACCTTTGGATTTAGCTGGCTTTTTCTCAGCGCCGGCAACCTCTAGATGGGAGGAACGGGAGCGTGCTTTCATCTGCGAAGATCCAGAAGTATGCTCGCCTTCATGGGAAGGGCCACCTTCTTGATCCAATGCATGGTCGTTGTTCTTTTTCCTGATGACCTTGCCTCGAGTTGATGTGGTCACAACGGGTTCGGGGTCTGGGCTTGAGGATAAGCCTGAACCCTGCTGAGCCGGCACTTCCGATTGGCTCTTGGACGAGGCCGCAGCATGTGGCAAGTGGCTGCTCAAAACGACTGGAGAGCCTCCTGGCATTGGTATGTGTGAGTGGGGCCGTGCTGGCCGTTGGGTAGCTGGAGGATGTGGCTGATGGGGCGGTTCAGCAATGACGGTAACCGGTTCGGGTGCAGACGGCTGCTGGGAGGTCAAGGCATCACCGGTGGGCGTTTTGCGTGTCCGGGGTACGCGTGGTGAACGCAAGCCCGTCGTTGAGCTGGAGTTCTTGCTGGGGGCATCGGGAAGGGCCACGTCCTCCTCATTATTAAAAGTTTGTGATGACGGTGCTTTGCTGGTGGGAACGTCGCTTGCGCGGTCGGGGGCGGCTGGTGGGTGAGCCAAACGGGGGCTGACAGGAGTAGAGGTCTTGGCAGCCAACATGGGCTCCGTTGCGTTCGCCGGGCTCGGTTGTTTGATTGATGAGGGGGGCAGATCGTCAGGAAAAAGCGATTTGGGCTTGGCCCGTGGCATGTTTGACATGGACACGTCCCGGGCCAGGGTTGCAGACACTTTGACCATGGGAATGGCGTTGGAGGTGGTATTTTCATCGCTGATGCTCGTGCCCGCCTTGTGATCGGCAGATCCGACTTTAGACGCACCGCCAGGCTGGTCAGAGCTGGTCGTAGCGGTTGTGGTGCTGTTGGTTGGGCCCCTCGATCCAGCAGCGCGGGTTGAGCTCTTCGAGCCAGAGGTTGCCGCTTGCTCTTGTTGGCGCTTTAGCATGGCCATGTGCGAGTAGCTTCCTTGTGGAGCAGAGCCCAGGGGTACGGGCTCGGCACGGGCGCTATCAGCCGAGCGGCTTGGGCGTGCATCCTCTGACCCGGGCAGCGCCATTGGGGCGAACGCAGAAGGTGGTTCCAGCGCTTTGGCGGCTACTTTCGGCGGCGCAGGCGATAGACAGCGTGAGCGGACACGAGAGTGCGGGTCTTTGTTTGGTTGCAATGAAGATGTCAGCGACGATTAATATGACCTACCTCCATCTGAGCGCGGTCGACGAGTTGGAGCGTTCGTCGATGGTACGTAGGAAGAGCTTTCCACGGGGTCACGATGAGCATAGCCGTGCCCGGGACGAGCGCCACCCTTATCATCCGTGGTGGCAGGAAGCACTGGTGACGAATTCGTCGGATAAAGCGCACCGGGTCCTCCCATTCCGTTGTGAAAAGCAGGGTCTGGACTCACACGTTTCAACGTGCGGCTCTGACTATCCTTGTTGTCTTCTCCTTGTTGACGCTTGGACGCCCAGAGATCCAAGTACGAAGACGCCGTGCTATTTGCGCGTGAGGGCGCCAGTTGAGCGCTCGATACCGACTTCTCCTTGAAACTAAGACGAAATGGGTGGGCAAGTACCTAGGTTTGAGAGCGAATGCACGGAAAGCCCAGCCACAAGGTTGAGCCGGTTGAGTACCTGTGCCGTTTGGAGCTGCGCGCCTCTAATTTTGCTTTGTACATATCGGCATATGAGCCGGCCGTGACGCTCTGCTCATTCTTGCGCAAAGCACGGGGCAGGGACGCCGTGCTGGAGGCAGACGAGAGGGCGGGCTGTGTGCTACCCATTCCCAGCGCTGAGTTTGCCACGGGTGTGGTGGATCGCGAGTCCCAGGGCAGTGACATCGAGGATCGACCGATGCTCATGCTCATGGCAGTGCTTGACGGTGTTTCCATCCGATGGGCGTGTTCCACCTGCCGTTGTTCATCAAGAGGGCACAAAAGAAATGAGTGCATGAAACTTGAAAAGTCACGGCGGAACACGGGAAAATCCAACAGCTGAAAATGACACCACCCACCAAACAAACAAGCACAAAATCAAAGAGAAAAAGCGTGATGTTCAAAAAGAAACGAAAAAACAAAAAGAAACAAACAAACAAACAAACACAAAAAACAGAAGTGCCAGAGCAGGGCGTGCATGGCACGTACAACACCATTGTTGACGACGGGCAGGGCACTCGGATCATCAAAGCGCTTGCGAAGCGCGGCCAGGGTCTTGGCAGGTAGGCCCAATGTATCGATCCATCCGTCCAGCTGCATTGCGCCGATGGATTGCCGAATGACGGCCAGGGCTTCAATCACCACGTATTGAACGCGCGACTTGGCATCGGTGAGCAAGGGCCCCATGGCTTTGACGACAGGCTGCAAGTCTAGTTGGGCAGAGGTAAAAGTGCTGATGGCAAGAATGATCGAGTTGGTGACCTCTTCCCGTACGCGCCAATTGCGATGTCGAAGGCTGCCGAGGAGAAGCTTCATCACCGGCTCGGGCGTCAGCGTCTGCATGAGCTGGACAAGAACCTTGGTGACACTCTGGCGCACCACAATCTTGGCTTCTCCCAGCATGTTGACGAGCGTGGTAACCACGTAGTCAAGGTGAGATCGCAACGGCCAGCCGACTTTGGTCGAGATTTGGCCAATAGCCTAAAATAAAATATTGAGCGCAAAGCCACATTAGGTGACAACAGAGCACAGGGGGGGGGGGGGGGGGGGGGGGATTATTTAAAG
>NW_001865042.1:287496-288299 GCF_000002865.3 Monosiga brevicollis MX1
ACACCTGCCAGACGGTGAATGGAAGTATGTCAGCCAGGCGTGATCGACAGCGTAACCCGGGCTTTGGCCAGCTGGGCACGCTCGTGACGCTGCAAGGCACTGGCCTGCGCGGCGGTAGCACCGGCGCCGTTGTCAGCGTGGCGCTCCACGGCGTGGCTGGAACGCTTGAATCGGAAAGCGACACGTCTGTGGTGGTTGTGGCTGGGAACGGCGATGCGGCCTTGGGCCAGGGCGACGTTGTGCTGACGGGTGCTGATGGCGCTGAGATTACCCTGGCTGGCGGCTTTACGTACCGAGAACAAGGCCAAGTTGCGACAGTGACGCCGCGTTCCGGGCAAGAGGGTACGCGGGTGACCATCCGTGGCACCAACCTCCTGGCACACGGTACCAGCTTGAGCAGCGTGACTCTGGGTGGCGTATCGGGCACGATTGAGAGCCAGAGCAATGAAACGGTGGTGGTTGTGGCCGGGCCCGGCGTTGTGACTGGCAACGGAACGGTGGAACTGGTGGCCGCCTCAGGGGGCATTGTAACCCTGACGACCGGCTTTGAGTATCTGCCTGCCAGCAACGTGACCGCCGTGGCACCGGCCACGGTCCATGCCGGTGTGTTAGTTACAATCAGCGGCCAGCGTTTGCTGGGCGGTGGTGCCTCGATTGCCAGTGTTCACCTGGCAGGCGTTGCTGTCGCGACAATTGAAAGCGGCGGCGACAGCGAGATTGTGGTGCATGCTGGCGCCTCTGCAACGGCCTTGGCGGCTGGTGATGTTGAAATCGTTGCCGATACGGGTGCCGTTGCCCTGCTG
>NW_001865042.1:289050-289939 GCF_000002865.3 Monosiga brevicollis MX1
GCACCTCCGTTCCAGTCTTTTCTGGTAGCAATGTGACCCAAGCCACGTGGGGGACATTCATGTCCCTCGTCGGCTCTGACCTTCATCTCGGCAGTCAGCTTGCTGAGGTGTTCCTGGGGGGTCAACCCGTCCTTAACCTTGCTGGAAGCAATGAAAGTCTCGACTTTCGAGCTCCCAAGAATATGGTGGCGGGCATGGTCGACGTGGAGCTGAGAGCCTTATCGGGAGCATATCACGTGTTCAGCAATGTAACCATGTCGGTTGCTCCCGGCGCCATTGAGGACATTGCGCCTGCAGTTGGGCAGAAAGGCACAATTGTCACCTTGACGGGCAAGCGCCTCCTCGGCTTTTCCGAGACGTTCGGAGCGGCCTGGCTGGCGAACCGCCCTGCTAATGTCATTTTTGCCAACGCGTCCACTGTTATGCTTCGCACTCCAGATGAGCCGGTGTCCAGTGATGTAGCCCTTCTTCAAGCTTCCGATGGCTCTTTTGCTGAGTCTACCGTCACCTTTGAATTACGCACCGCCGGTGCAATTAGTCAAATTAGTCCGCTCGTTGCTGGGCCTGGTGCGACGGTTTACATTGTGGGTACCAATCTGCTCGGATACGCATCCGCCCTGCACCGCGTTCTCTTGGCGGGTCAAAAAGCGGACATATTGTATGAGAGCGACAACCTGGTGCGCGTGGCCGTCCCGAGCGGCTATGGGTCAGGCCAGGTGCTCATTGAGGCGATGTCAGGCGCTACCATCTTTTCCACAAGCAACTTTTCTTTTGTTGGCAACGCAACATTGAGTTCTGTGGAGCCAGCGGTTGGTCAACAGGGCATGTTGATCACGCTTCGTGGTGAAGGGTTTTTGCAAGGCGCCGCTGTTTATCGAGCGTTCAGTTC
>NW_001865042.1:312535-340020 GCF_000002865.3 Monosiga brevicollis MX1
GGGGGGGGGGGGGATGATGTAAGGCAATCCACGTGGCAAAAACAGACGGCAAGCGACATTGCTCTCAAGCGCAGGTAGCGGTCAGCGAGATGGTTACTGGCACTTACGTCGACTGCGCCAATGCACACTTTGACATTGAGGTCGGCCGTGAGGTCCACCAAGAAGCTCAGTAGCTGCTCCAGAGAGCCAACAAGGGAGGAGCCATCCTTGAGACCGTAAATGGCTGCGCGCAGGCTAGTCATGGCGCGCACGCGGTCCTCGGGGAGAGCGGTCGCGCTTTCAAGTACATCAACTACCGAGGCCGCCAGAAAGCCAAAAGTGGGGCCTGATACTTGCTCTGCGCTGGCTGCTTTCAGACTGCGAGACATGATCTACATCCAGACATGGTCAAATTCCAGCCCAAGTCATTTATGCCAAGTTAGTGCGGTGATGCTACAGGACTAGCGTCGTGACCTCGGGGTCTCGTGACCCCTGCCAGGAAAACAAAACTGGGGCGAGTTCGTACATGGGCCGAAGAGATGCGCGTGCCGCTGGGAGCGGCGGCAAGCAGGGCTGTGTAGAATTCTGAACCGAGCAGAGTTGGCAGCTGCTTGACACACTAGAAAGGAGTCAAAGGAGTAAATGAGCATCGTATGAACGAGCGCCAAATCACAAGACGCAACGAGCGCGGGGGCAAAGGATGCCCTGGGAGCAGCGTACCGCGTTGGCTGCAGCGGCCACGTTCGCGTTTTCGTGGGTGGTGTTTCCCTCGAGAGCTGCAAGGATTTGGTAGGCACTTTGACGATCAAATCCGTGCCAAACCTATCGACGCGTGCAGAGAGAAGGGGCGCAGGGCAGGGCACGGGCTCGTTGAGGCACGTTTTTTGAGGAGGAAGTTCGAGTTCCGACAGCAAGAGGGGTGTGCAGACAACAGGGACGAAGGGCTTCACTTACGGAGGAGCGGGTAAAAAGCTGAATGGCGGCGGCACGAACGGTATCATCTCCAGCATTGATACCGTGCTCGAGGCAGGACATGAGCACATGGGTATCATCTCGAGCCGCGGTCAGCCAGGCAGAAAGAGCGGCCTGGGCAGCTTTGCGAATGGTAATTTTCTCATCGGTCAGATTGGCAAAGAGGCGTTCAGCCAGGGCGCAGCCTTCAACGGGCATCTTCACTATGAGCTCATTGGCCAGGCCGATGGCTTCACGCCGCACGTTCCAATTGGGATTGGCAATGGCTTGGCGCAGGCCGACAAGGAGTTTGTTGGATAAGGCCTGATCCTGGAGAGGCAACTGTGATTTCAGCTTTTTCTTGAGGTGTTCAATGGCCTCGAGGCTTTGCTGGCGCTGGCCAGCGCTCATGGCCTGAATGTCTTCCTCCATGCCGGCGGAAGATAATAATTGGCACGCCCAGGCGCAGCAGACCCCTCAGAACGATTGCAAGGCTAGAACGACGGAGAGCAGCAGGGTTGCACCATCGAGCAAAAGGGCTGCTCTTGCGTAAGCTTAAAGATGGAACAGCAACGTCCACTCAGCGCTGGGCAAGGCAGCGCGGTAAAGGCAGCAAGGCCGCCATCGCCAACAATCCGGGTAGGACTTCCACGCGTTTGGCCCACGGTGCTTCCTGTTTCGCGAGCAAGGGGAACCTGTGCGCGTGCTGAACTTGCGTTCTTCTCCGAATCTCGGCCCGAGGTGGGGGCGCTTCAACCTCGCGCCAATGGGAGCTGCGTGCGCAGCGTTGTCGTATCAGATGGTGTTTGGGCGTTTGAGCCAACGTCCTCTAGCCTTCCAGGAAGGTTGACTGCGATGCTTGTTGGTCTAGCGTGCACAGCAAGTCGAGCGAGGCATCGAGACATGAGCGATAGGTACGGAACCCAAGAGCCAGCCATTTAGCAACCCATGCCACCCCTATCCCAGGATCCTGGATGAGCCAGCCAGGGCCAGCCAGCCAGCCAGAGCCAGCCAGTCCCGCATCTCCAAAACAACCCATGTATCACGCCCCCATCGCACAGACATTGGCCCTCACCCGCTGCCATTCGCACACAGAGAGATTCAGAGAGAGTTTGAGAGAGAGTTTGAGAGTTTGAGAGAGAGTTTGTGTGAGAGAGAGAGAGAGAGAGAGAGTTTGAGAGAGAGAGAGTGTGAGAGAGTGAGAGAGAGAGTTTGAGAGAGAGAGAGAGAGAGAGTTTGAGAGAGAGAGAGTTTGAGAGAGAGTTTGAGAGAGTGAGAGAGAGAGTTTGAGAGAGAGAGAGAGAGAGTTGAGAGAGGAGTTTGAGAGAGAGAGAGTTTGAGAGAGAGTCACACACATCCACGCACAGGGCGTTGGTCCTTACCAACAGCTCGAAATGACCAAAATACAAGAAAAAACCAAATTGCTGACGTTTTTTTCAATCAATCTTGCTCTCAATGGCGGCGAAAAGTATTATGGATGCTACATGAACTTGGTCGCGGGAGGTATTGGGCGATGCATTAACTTAAACATCAGCCGTCGTTAAGATGCGATTCACACACTGACTGAAACTTTCTTAGTGCGTTATAAATTACACTATCGGAATTTCATAGCGTTATAAGCTACACACTAACTAAAGTCAGACAAACATATTGAAAGTGTGACAGTTCGTCACACCTCAACGTTGAATCAGCGTTAGAATTGTCAGATAAAAGAAAGAATCTGACAAATGGACGCTTTGTCACACTTTGAGCATGACAACACAAACTATGAATCATTCAAGGGGTTAGTCCAAGGGCCTGACTGATACAGAAATTCTCGTCTGACAAAGTGTACTTTTGATCACAGTGCGCTATGGACGTCTCGGCGGATCACCACACACAGGTACGGCGAGACCCTGCGCTCGCTCGCTCGCGCGCTCTCCGCTCTCCCCGTTGCTCCCTCTTGTGTCTGAATGGTGGCCCGATCTGGTGGGCGGTTTGAATGCAATGCCACGAGGGACACGGGTCGTAAAGGCTCGGCTTTTTGGGCCGATTCAGCGTTTTGTGCATCTTTGATCGCTTTTGCTTGGTCCCTGTGGTGTCAACTCTCTTCGCTTGCTCGTCGTTGCTCTCATGCACAAAGTGGGATGCTGCAGGCCGGAGGCGAGGAGGAGCACAAGGCCTCCCGCAATGGGACCGTCCGCCCTGCCAGTGCTACGGATAAAAATACCGGGGAGAGGGCCAAAGAATCGGCCCCCACATCTCCGCGGTCCTCGGTATCACCCACCCCGGCCCCAGTTGCATCAGCAAATGAGGACAGCGACCCCGCAGTGCGTGCCACTTCCACCCTTTACACCTCCCAGCTCAGTGAAAAAGTCGAATCACCAGCTGGTTGAATGACATCTCGAGTCAGCCAGAGGCTCTCCAAACGCATTGAAACCATACCAGGAGCTCATCGCTGATATGTTGTCACACTGTTGGCGTAGGTGAAGAAGCCTGCTCCCAGTGGCGGCGCCAATAAGGCTAAATCCACGCACGTTGCCGGCAACAGTGCAGCTGCGGCAGCGGCTGCCACCAAGGCCAGCAGTTCAGCTCCAAAGCTCAAAATGAAAACCTCTGGTATGCTTGGATCACCTCGGCGCCCCTTGGGTTTGCTGGCTGCAGCCCCTTCAAACTTCCTGCCCCACTGATCCATCCTTGCCCGCTCCTGGCGCGCGACCGTCAACGCAGAGAAACCAGATGCGTCTCTCCAGCAAAAGTACAAAAACCTCAAGCACAAAATGAAATGTCTCGTCTATGTACGTCTTTCCACCTGCACTGAGCAATGGTGCACCGCAGTCCCATGCCAAATGCGCAGCGAGTTGTCGGCCAATTTGTTTTTGAGCCAGTTACCACTGTGCAAGCTCACTGTGAACACTTTGTTCATTCTCCTTGCATACTTTGCATCCCCGCCCACCTCCCTACTTTTTCCTCAATTCTCAGGCGCAGGAGGGCCTGCTTCGCGACCTACAGGTTGCTCGCATGCAGCTTTCGCGCGTGATGAAGGAAAAGAGGTCAGCACGACTTGCCAACAGGCATTGCCACGGGCGCAGCGTAGCCCATATTCCTTGCGTTGTGTTATTGGCCTTCAAAACCAGCCATTGGGCCAAATCTTCTCACCCAGCATACTTTTTGTGACCCAGCTTTCTCTTGGACCGGCTTCTCGAATATGAGAACATCTCAAGCTCAGACGGTGCGTAGCACCCACTTTTCTGTTCTTCTTTTCTGGTTGCTTTGTGCCTTTTCTGGTTCGTTCGTGCTGAACCAAACAAATGTGCACAACGGGCAACCTAAATAGGCGATACCTCCGATTCAGACGGACCCTTCAGTGGACCTTCGGCAGTACGTTGCAACCGCACGCCGCCCCAGATAGCCCGCATTGCAGGAGTGTCATTGCCTATTCAACTTTCTGACACTCGAGAGCCGTTTTCATGCTCACTGTCATTCTTCCTTTTGATGGCTGCTGCCGTGACAGAGCGGGCCACCAGCCAAGCGGAAGAAAACAGTGCCTGGCGAGGCCAAGCCAGCACCCAAGGTCAAGGCAGAGTTACCCAAGCGCAAGGAAAGCGTCAGCAGTGCCAAGCCCGCGCCCAAACCTGCCAAGAGCAAGGCTGACAGGGATACTTCCGCTGGTGGACGTACCATCTCTGCGGTCAGCGACCTTTCTGCTCCCAACAAGTCAAAGGAAAGCAGTAAAACTTCCGACGCCACAAAGACAAAAAAAAGTTTTGTCAACAAAGTACAAGGTCAGTCCGCTCAGGCACCAGTCACGCCAGCAGTTTCAGCCACCCCTACCGAGCGTGTTGCCAAAGAGGACCAACCACCTGTTTCCGCCGTATCCACCCATTCGTCAGACCAAAGTGATCCCATGGACATTCATGGTGACAATGAACCGGCGTCCAAATCCTCTGATGAACCTGCCACGCACGGGTAAGCAAGCCCGCTATTTCTTTCCCACAGCGCTCCTTCGTCACATCCTCTGTCATGGTCACCTCATCTCTCCGCCCCCTCGGGCGCTCATGCGTGCACATTAGCAGCAAGAGCAACACCAAGTCGCGGAAAGCCTATGATTCAGACTCTGATTCGGATGACGAGGACACGCAGGCCGTGCTAGCTAGCCGCAAGCGCCTTCATGACTCTACCCAAGATGATGACGATGAAGAGGACCCAGACGAAAACGAGGACGATCATGGCAACGCCGACGATGACGACGACGACGATGAAAACGGCGATGATGATGAGGAGGACGACGACGATGATGGTGATGATGATGAGGACGATGATGACGATGATGGGGACGAAGGTGACGACAATGGGGGCGAAGACGATAACTCTGGGTCTGAGTCAGACGAAGATGAAGAGGGGGATGATGCGTCAGAATCAGGCAAGCCCAAGCAGAACGACGCCGAGACCAGTCCAGCCAGCAGCCAACCCACCTCTCCCGCCGCTCGGGCATAAAGTTTTGCAGGTGTATGGCAGAAACGCTTGGCTTGACCGATGCCAGTATGGCAACGGGTCCTTTTTCCAGGTCTCAATCTCCTCTATATCAGCCGCGCCAAACACAAGGCCAGCTCTGCGGCAATGGTCAATCAGTTGGCAAGGACCCTTGACGCAGTCTGCGCTTGGTAAAGACACCGAGCCTTCCCTGTTTTGATGTGCCTTCAACGAAACAGAGCGTTGCTCACTCGATGCACCGAGCCTTCTTGTATCGTCTCTGTTTGTTCGGAATCTCCCTGCTCTAATCTGTGTCCACTTTGTACGCATGTCAGCCCAGCATTCCCCTCTTAAAAGATCTCAAACCTTAATCGAACAGTTTCCCAGTTTGCGCCTTCGTTTCAATGCTCGGTGGCTCGAGAAAAACACGTCACTTCTCTGACACACAACGGGACGCGCTGGCGTGCAAGGCCATCGCTTCATCTCTGATGGATGCGAAGCTATGAGAGAGCACATCGCTCTGTGTTTGTGAAACACAAAACCAAGGGAAATGCTCGTGGACGTGCGAAGAAGCGATTCGGACAGGCGTAAAATTGTTACTTTGACAACATATCCCTAAACGTTAATCAACACACCTGGGGGGGGGGCGGAAACATGCATCTATCACAAGCCCCAACACACTCAGGATTGCTTCACACGTGAAAGTATTCAGCATTCGGAAGCGACATCGCCACCTCCCAAACTGGACTTGCTTCCTAGTTGCAGAAGCTGCTTTGGCTTGGCATCCACCCTGCGCCTGCACAGATGTGGTTCATGGGGCTCAAGCCCATCGGGCGTCACGGCGAGCCCATCGTGGCAATCGATCCCGCACCCATGACGCCGGGCTCATCCGGGCAGGAAGATTTGAGGGTGTGGGGCGCGCAGGGGTATGGCCACATGAAGCTCTGATCGATCAGCTGCAGCCAAGTGCCCGAAGCTGGATCAAACACCAGGGTACCGTAGGGACTCATTGGCATGTTCACGACGAATTGATTCGCAGGCTCCACGTGAAGATAGGTCGAATTGTGAGGAACAAACTCAGGTGCGGACAGTGCTGCCTCCAGCTGGGCCAGTACTTTAGTGGTGGCCACGGGTGAAGCGTCTGTCTCGTCAGAGGAGCCAGCTCCCGAGTCTTGGCGACTAGTCAAGGTGTGAGAGGGGGCGGGTGCCTTTCTCGATGGCCGAGCACGCTGGGTGGGAGGGGATGCTGATCGCGCCGAATGCATTCGGGTACTCTGGCCTGCGTGGGTGCGCTGCCGCACCCGGGCTCGGCGCCGGTTTGCGTGGGATAAAGTGTTTGCCGACGAGGATGCTGACTCAAACGACATGTGCGACATGGAATCCATGTCATTGGCCTGTGCATGGCTGGGCAGTATTGCTTCTCGGGTCGAAACAGAGACAGGACAGCGGTGTTGGACGGCGATGGACAAGGGAAGGGTGGCCCGCCCACGGCGTGGTGCCATCCAGTCGCCCTCACTTGCGTCGGCAGGCGAATTTGGGCGGGGTGAAGCGTTGCACTTGTTGGTGGACACGCACGCGACCTGGGCTGGCGCCGAGCTTCTGCTGCACTCTTGCGCTGTGGATTCATCTGTAGCTTCGATACCAGAGTCTAAGCGACTGCGGCGTCTTTGCTTCGTTGGACGCTTGGATTGTTGCACAACTTGAGCTTTTGATGTGAGTGCTGCAGCGTCTGCCTCAGTGAATGAAACAGTGGCCATCGATGGGCTGGGCATCGAAGGGGACGCGGTCTCCAACGGTACTTCTTCGGACTCAGGCAATCTGATAACAGCAGGCGTGAGTGCAGCAGGGGGCTTTGGCTTGGTGTGGTCAAGCTTGGTGGTGTTGTTCGTGATGGGCGCTGCTGGTGACACCAGCCGTCTTGGAAAGACGCGGACAATGGCTTTGGCAGTCTGATCCCGTGTCTTCTGCACAAGAGTGTGCAGCTTGACAATGGTGGACCAGGAGACGATCAAGGGCAGGAGCGACATTGCTGCAACCACTGCCACTAGGCATGCAATGCTATTTCCAATCAAGAAGAAGCAAAAAGGAACCCCCCCGGCCGCCACATCACAGTGCCAATGCAAACACGAATGCTTGTGAGTGGCACAGCAAAACAGGGCTAGATTATGGTGTCTGCGGTGCCATAAATACGGCGCGACATACATTGGCCAGCGGTCGAGGAGAACCGCCTGTCCCCGCAAAAGCAGTTGAGCTCGGGTGGCCGTTGCTTGGGGCAGGACGTGGGTTAGCGCTTGTTGATGCAACGCAAACGCAAGTCTAGCAAGGGGTTTTGAAAAGTTTGATGCGGTGGCGAAGGAGGATCGTGATTGTGTAAGGTCGTGAGACGTAAAATAGTGGGCAGATCACAAAAGCATCAAAGGCAGCAAACGGCCAAGAGAGGCTAACCGGCCCATCAAATCGGGACCAAGCTGGACAGCGAGGGACCTGGGCGGACCCCACGCCTGAATGAATATGAAAGCACGGTCGTGCCTAAGTTGCACAAGCAGATTATCAAGGGAAGGTGGAAAGGGGTGAGCTGACAGCATACTCATGCAGCGAGTTGGTTTGTAGATTTGCAGGAAAGCATTGCATACACGAGAGCGGTGGTGAAGGTTTTGTGAGTACTGTAGTTTGCGTGCATAGTTTGAGGCAGATCGGCACGGATCATATGAGGATCCCAATACATGAGACTAGCCCTTGGATCGACAGCTGCGTGCAGGAAAGCAGCAAGTAAAAGGTGGGGTGAGTCAAGAGATTCTGCGTCGGGACGAACGGCTGGGCGACAAGAAGACACCTGCAGGGAGGGCGCTGGCAACGCTCAGGTTGGCCATCAGAGCCAGTGCAATGTCTCGGGTGACATGTGTACCCCAGAAAAAGCGCTTGTAGCTCTCTGCGTCTCGTGATGTTGGAAACGTTTTGACAACCACATGCGCCTAGAAGCCAGGTGTGTGGCGACAGCAGCGGCAGTAAGGTAAACGCGCGAGACCTTGTTTCTGTTTCAGGTGTGGTCAGACCACCTACTCGGGCAATGGTGCGGGGAGAAGCAGTTTCGGTCGCGTGCAGAGATGGGATTTTAGGATCATGCAAGGTCCAAAAGGCGCAGTCTTGGCCATGCCAACTAGTGAGCGGTTCGAGCAAAGTGCAGCGTTAGGGTCGACGCCAACGTCGGCCAACACTCGGCCACATCTGGATACAAGAGGCGTATACCGTCGAAAATATGAGGTTGGATCTAGCTCCCAGGCCGAGGGCGCATCAC
Source organism: Monosiga brevicollis MX1 (assembly GCF_000002865.3). NCBI lineage: Eukaryota > Choanoflagellata > Craspedida > Salpingoecidae > Monosiga > Monosiga brevicollis. The sequence goes on from NW_001865042.1 coordinate 321,213, forward strand.
AAGTGATGGTCTAAAGCAAGTGCCAGGGCCACGGTGAGCCTGAGAAATTGCTTGCAGCCCAGCATGGCGTGAAAATGGGCCAATCAAGCATTTGGTGTACACCTCCGAGTCTCTCCGTGGGTGTTGCTGAATGTGCAGAGCTTCAAGGTTCTCTTGGGCCAGGATGGGGGCGAGATCGATGGCATCGAGGTTGTCTCGTTGCGGATCCAAGCTCAGGATCAAGACCATGATTGTGGTGACAGTGGCAGCAGAGCCTCCTAGCCAGAAGGCGCGCTTGTCCAGCGAGGTTGGTTGTCTAATGGAAAGGAGGTAATCAAGACGAGCACGCAGTCAGAGAGCGGAGACGACGTGGAGACGATGCGTGAGATACGCGTGCACGTATGGCTTGGCGGCAGGGACCGAACTCCGATTGCTGACCGAGAGCGATGAGTGCGGGTTCGGTGGCCATTTTTGGTGGCCGCCATGACGGCGTGGTTATTGGCGACTGACGCTACGCCAGAGGTTACAAGGAAGGCGCTTTTATCTCGGCAGTGAAGATGCCAAAAGGTTTAGGTGATTGCGCTTAAGGCCGCGTCGGGAGTTGCTGGACGACACAGGCCAAAGGGCCCCAAAGAGCGGGTTTGGCGACTGATGTGGCTGTAGGCAGCTCAGATCAAGAGCCAGTAAGCTGCTTTGCAATGTGGTAGCTTTGAGTGTAGCGTCAAGCAGTGGGTCGGCAAAAAAAAAGAAAAAAAATGGAGGGCGCGTGCAGAGCAGAGCGTCATTAGCGGCACTTTGGCGCAGTGGTGTCGAAAGCGCAGGGTGTTCAACCACCAAACGGGTGGTCCGTCGTCAAAGGTGTCACAAGGGGGACTTGAATAACACGATCCGTTCTCAGCAGGATCAGAAGAGGCCTGGAGGAACGCCAGCGTAAAAGAGGACGGGCGCTCGGCAGTCTGGCGAGATCGCACCTGCACGTGAGCGTGTGCGATACCGAACAGAAAGCTGAAGACCAGAAGCTGGCAGACGTGGGCTTGTCGTGCTTGCAGGCCAGCGTGCGTTTGCGCGTGTATGTGTGTGTATGTGTACAAGCAAGACCAAGCGGGACTCAGGGGAGGGGGGCTCCTCAGGGGGGGGGAAGTGATCTGGTCACGAGATCGATCGCATCTCAACTGAGAGTTGTTAGTGAGTGTGACGAACAAGGTATAGGTGTGGTACTTTTTACACACATGTGTGGTATTTCCAAGCTCGAGCATACAATAAAGTGTATCACATGTATAGTCGAACCCGTGTGTCCGTATAACCGTTTCGTTTGATGCCTGTTTTTTTGTTGATGTTTCGTGTTTTCTTTTTTCTCAGTGTGTGTGTGTGTGTGTGTGTGTGTGTGTGTGTGTGTGTGTGTGTGTGTGTATTCAAGAGAGAGAGTGTGTGTGAGTGTGTGAGTGTGTGTATTGAGAGAGAGTGAGAGAGCGAGAGCGAGAGAGCGAGAGCGAGACCGACATAGAGAATGAAAGGAGACCGAGGAAGAGAGAGCGAGAGAGAGGTTGTGTCTGATTTCTCTGGCAAGACACTGTCGATAGGCGGAAGTTTCGAGGGGAGGAGAGCAGATTCTGGACAAAACAAAGCCCATTGTAACTTGCACAATCCATCATGAACGCCCTCCGTGCCCCCACGCGCCCATGGCCTTGTTGATCTCAAATCGGGGAGGGACGCCGCCCCAACCCCTCCAAAGCCCAGCAAACAACCCGTAGGAAGGCTGTCTCAGCCTGATCAGACGATGTACGTTTGATCAGAATTCTCGATCGATGGCTTCAATGGCTTCGATGGCTTCGATGGCTTCGATGGCTTCGATGGCTTCGATGGCTTAGATGGCTTCGATGCCCACAAGCACGCCGAGCCGAGCCGAGCCGAGTTGAGGGATCTTACACTCTCCTCCAGATCACACACCCGAATGTTGTCCGCAGTTGTTGATTATCTCATCTTACCCCTCCAATATGATTGCGGAATGTCAGATCGTATTCGTGTACAAATAAGAGAGGTTATTAAATTTAGACTGGCACTTGTGTAGAACAAAGTCAAGATTTTTTTTTTGTATAGTTACGAGAGGAAAAACGGCCATTTACGTGATTCAAAGACACCGGCACAAGATGGCCTCGTTTCAATCGCTGATCGAGTCGCTGGCAGCGACCAAGGTCAAGGACGTGCCCCAGTGGGCGCTCAAGAACGTCTCCTCCAAGAACGTGAACAGCGCCACTGGCAACTGGCTGGAAAACTACGGCAAGAAGTACTTCAAGAAGGGCTCGGCCCGTCCCATTGTTCACACCATGCTGGCCCTCGGCCTCCTCGGCTACGTGATGGAGTACTCGCACTTGGCCGGTATGTCAATGCTCGATGCGCGTGTCGAGCGCGCGCTTTCTTTGGGCAGCTCAGTCACTGTCGGTGGGCTTCCAAACACGTCCTCGATGCGGGATCTGCTGAGAGGTCACGTGCGGGCCACTTGCCTTGGTTTCCATATTCACGTCGCTTTCAACTCACCGATCCCTCACGTTTGCTCCCCTCCGCACAGCACACGAGCGTCAAAAGAAGTACCACTGAGCCCGAGGCTCGGCCTCCGTCTCGACTCTTGTACTCCGTTTCTTCAGCCCTCTCCTTCTTTCAACCGTGCTCTCGCGCCCTAGGCCTTGGTTCAGGGATTGAGCATGGTCCATCGACTGATGCTGAAGCCAACTTTCCCTTCGTCTCGTGAAGATGTGGTCTTGCAGTCTACCTTCCTCCTGGGGCAACAAACTGATTTCGTAGTCCTGGCTCGTCATTCTGCATGAACTGGCCGGCCTAGCTCCTGTCTTCCTTCTAGCGTGAAACTTTTTCTTTTTCCCCCACGAGAGGCCTTTCTTCGTTCTCACTGTTGTGTCAGGCGGTGTGCTCCAGGCCTGAGGCTTGGACTTGCCTTTTGTCGTCTTTCACTTGTACGCCTCAGCTTTTAGCTTTGCGACTGTTGTCCGCGAGTGTATAGCCTCCCGGACCTCCAGTACAACAAGTGCCAAAATGAAAAATTTACTCTTACCCTCACATTCGTTTGGATTTGGATGTTTTTTTTTTCTCAAACCCTCCCCACAACATGGGGATCGTCAATGTTTTACGAGTCCGCTCAGGGGGGCGTCGATTGACGCGCTGAGTCGTCGTCTTCCAACTGCATCTCGCGAGTGAGCCGTCAGACAAGGATCATGCTCGCACCGCCTTGCAGTTCAGTACACACACATGCACACATACACACATAACAAGAGACACCAGAAAGCGCGCAGCGCGCCTCACACCCAAGGCTAAGCGAGGCAGGCATCAAAAGGATGACACGGCAGAACAGCGACACGGGGTTCAAGCCAAGGGTCGGACAATTGACGCCTCAGAAGAACAAGCAAATGTCTTGTGCTGACTGACGGGTCAATGCCACAGACCGCACCAAAAGCTAGGCTAGCCCGGACTCGCTGGTACTCTGAGCACTCGTCTTCACCGTGCTACCCTGACTAGTCGGGGCACGTCGAAAAACAAATCGACAACGGCCTTGCGCGTGCAGGCGGTGATTCCAGGCGCCCTTGAGCGCTTGAGGTTGTTCGTCTGGTGCCAGTGCTCGATACTCATCATTAATCACCTCGAATAAGCCATCCCGTGGGTCGGGAGCTAGTCGCAGTTTTCGTCTAATCATCTCAATCGCCTCCTGGGCTGTCATGGTGCGGGTGATGGGAAAGGTCTTGTAGACCATCTGCGCCTGCGACGGCGAGAGTAAGATCAGGCAGATATTCGAGTGCTCTGACAGCACGGAGCAAGGGCAATACAAGCAGCTTTTAGTGATAAGGAGCACACCTTGATGTCGGGGTGTTCAAAATAAATGTACAAAAAGCCCTGGACATCATCAAAGCAGGCCGTGCGCAGGCGCGGGCTAGCCTGTAGATCAAAGTTCTTCAGCACCTGCACCGCACTTGACAAGGTCACCAAATAATACCCCCCCTGCGCCATCCCGCCAAAGCGTTTGGTGAGGCACGATGATACGTGTCCAGCCTTTGCCTTTGATGAGCATGCCTCACTGCGACACATAGCGTACCTCGCCCGCCATGATATCAGGATCCAACAGTCCCGACATGTACTCCACCTCAGCTTCAGGAAAACGAATGTCCTAAGATGCGGTTCACCCGACATTTAAACGACCCTTCATCTCGAACGACAACGAGATTAGCCACGCAGGAGCCAGGAATGAGCACAACACACCGCTTTGTGTAGCACCCAGATGAAGAGGGGCAGAAATTCATCGGCGCCAATGAGGGCGGCGCGATCTCCCAATGACTCGTGAATGGCAGAAGTGATGGCCTTGACGCCAGACAACAGGTGCTATGTTTGAAAGGCACGGTCGATCAAGTGCGCCGGTCATCAACCAGATGAAATACCAACAGCCACAGACCAATGCACGCCCTCCTGCCTGCCCGCGCCAACAAAGCAGACCTGAAGCTTGCGGATGGGTGACTTAGCCTTTTCCATGAGCTGTAAAAAGGCAATGCTGGTCTCATAATTGACCTGCGTAGCAAGCTACCAGAAAAGCAAGCCGACACCAACACCAATGAGAAAAGCCAAGAAGGAAGCCCATCCAGCACACTAGACCATGTCGTGGCGTGATGATGTCATGGCTTGAGTACGAATTAGAAAAAGGATGTCCAGTAGCTTTGCATGCTCCACACAACACAAGCCCCACCTCCTCCTCAACTCCAATGTCTTCAGGTTGACTCTCTTTCAAAATCGTGAGCTTGTCCGCGAGACGATTCACGTTGTGGCCCCTTGAACGAAGAACAACCCCAAAAAGCGATCGTCAATGGGTGAGCTTATCCAAAAAACGGTCTTTCCCATAGTCCACGCCTCTGATAGCATCCCAGCCAGTGCACAAATACATACAGGTCACGAAGAATCAGCTTAAACGTCACGTCGTACATGTGCTCGGTGACGTGCGATTGTAGAGCAATTTCAATCAAACCCAAAAGATCGACTTCGTACATCAGGTCTAAGGCAGGGTCGGGACAGTGTGTGCATCAGCTTGAGTTTTGTAGCGCGACCAGGTATAGCTGTGTACAATCCTACCTGTCACATCCTCCACGCGAAAAATGCGTCGCAAGAGTCGTGAAAAATGGCCGCCTATGGCACGGGGTGATGGGGTAATGGAAGCATCGTTTGATGAGCTACTATATCGGGCTTGTTGGGGCAGACTCGCCCAGTTGTGAAGATGCACCAACCATGCTGCGTTAGAATCAGTCTCCGCATGCCGTTCAAGAATTGTCGAATGGACCCCATGAGAGCCGTGCTTGAACTGGGAGCCGACAAGAGAACACAGTCTTGGAATGTCTCGATGCTGCGCGCCTCCGTCTGTCGCTGTCGAGTCAGAAGCGTTTCCAAATAGTGCCGCACCTTGCGACGCGCGCTTCTAAGCAAAGGGAGAGTTGACCGATGGGAGCAACACGTCATCAGTGTGTTCGGTCGAGCTAGCAACGAGCGCGTCGCCTCCTTGGCTTGCCTTGTGGAATGACTTACGCTATTGCTTTACCATGCCGGATGCTACGGCGCTTGCGACGGTGAGGCTTTGGCGAGGATGTGGGGGATTGGGAATCTGCGCACAACCCAGCATGGCACACAAAGACAAACGCGCGGGCAAGCATCAGCACCGACCTGCCCCCGCATGCGAAGACTGCCGCAAAGCGACTCTTGGAAACAAGTGTCTCTTTCTCGTACCGGTCGGGCCAGACTCTTGAACGGCCGTGCTGTTCGCGGTGTTGCCTTGTGATGAATGCACGGCCGCCTCAGCGTTCTCAGCGTTTTGAGAGGCGTCGGGAACAACAAGTGAAGCCCCCAAGGACGTCGGCAGGGAGTGTGATACCGCTATTCCAATCAAACAAGACAGGTTAGGCAGCGTGTCAATGTTGGTGTGTTGATGTCCGAGGCAGCAAGCCGAACATGGCAAAAGCACCACAAGTGTGTGGCTAGGCCCACCTTGTGATGATGAGATGGCTGTGCGCTGGGGTAGCAACAAACAACAAGGCAGCTTTCCCCTGCGCGACCGTGCACACAGACCCCAGGTGAGAGGGTGCAAGGGCAGCGAGGGGCCAAGGTGACTGCAACATACGAATTATAAACGTGATAGGCCAAGAGGTGGGGCATGGTACTAAAAACCAGGGTATCGCCGGCGATGCGCACGCCATCCACAACTTCTTCTCTCTGAATGTAGCCCGAGAACCTGCCGACATGACACGACCAGGATCCCGCATCATTCAAAACGACAGTATATCACACCACCCTTGCTGCGGGCGTGACCGGGCAGTCTTGGGCAGGTCGGCCTACCGCTCAACAAGAAAATGGACAACAATGCCGTGGATGCTCAGGCAAAGAACCTGTTGCCCTTTATATTGGGAGCTGGGTCGGACGAGGAAGGTGCCTTGAGGTTGATCCTCGAGCACCTTGGTGGCGGCAATGCGATCCAGGTCGGGCCGGTACACGTGCTGATACACGAGCAAAACCTCGTTGATGGCCTCTTGCGGGACATTGCTGCAAAGTTTGTAATTGCTCGGTAGCGTTGTGGTCTCGCTGCGCCGACGCAATTCCTCGACGTCTGTCCAAGGATCCGACTGCTGCGACGGGTCGAACATGAGGTAGGTCTCTGGCGGGCCTCCAATCTGATCATCCGAGTCAGAGTCTGAATCAGAGTCGGTGCCATTGCGGTCGAGGGCTTCTCCGTAGTCGTAGGAAGGCAGGGCCTGGCTGGCATCTTGTTCCAAAGCTACCCCTCCGCTTCCGGCTGTGGCTATGTCAGGCTCAATGTCCAAATAAGCATCAGTCTCTGCTTCGCCCAGCGAGTCGGACAGGACGCTGTCGGCACCAGCCAAGTACAAGGAAAGGGCCTGATCCTCTCGCTGTTGCTGCGAGTAGCGCTCGTGGTACTCGGCCAAGACAGCGCTGACGTCAGACCCGGCCGGCGCCTGCGCCTCGGCCTCGCGCAGGAGACTCATTGCAGGCGTTTGGTGTCGTGCAACCCGCGTGTTCAGGCCTCGGGCGCTGTGCAGCTTCAGATTCCTCCCCGCTTTTCAACCGACCCCACACATATCAACAAAAGGTCCAGCACGGTCCAGACAAAATCAAAAAAAAAGTCTCCTGTGATCAAAAGCGGTCACCAACCGCCCCTCTCCTCCCGCCCCCAGGACCAAACTCAATCCTGACGACAACGACGGCGACGGTGACGGTGACGGTGACGGTGACGGTGACGGTGACGGTGACGGTGACGGCGACGGCGGCAACGCCCTCTCTCTCAAATTTTTCTCTCTCAAACGAGAGCAGAAAAGTATAATACTTCTTGCTCAAGTTGAAGAATACAGAAATAGTAGAAGAATGTAAAGTTATTGCAGTTATATATGCACTCGTAGTATATTTTATTGCAGAGAGAAACGTGGTTAACGTCGCCATATCTGCTCAAGCTTATCAGCGCTTTCAGAAGAAATAATCTGACAACCTCTCGCACAACGGTCACACCTTTGTGGTAGTGTGTACTGGACAAGACACTTTCAAGATTCGATGCCGGGTCGGGTTGATCTCTGGATGAGCGCTTGTACGTGTCCATAGCTCTATCTTCGGAACACTATCACGATTTTCTCTGCTTTGATGTAGGACTTTGGCTTGCTAATTTGATCGAATTGGTTCACATCTTTGAAGTTTGTGAACCATCAACCTGCATCTCTCGTTTCCGCTCTTCCTCACTGCCACCTCTCTTTCTTTTGTCAGCTCTGTTCTTTTTGTTGATGTTGTTAAAGCAGAGACTGCTGCGGTTTCTGTAGTTGGTATTCACGTTTATAAACATTAAAACCAGACTTTGTGCAGATAATATTCATTTCAACACGTAATCATTAACTAATAATACTGGAGTTTGTGCATATAAAACAAAGGTTAACGACAAACCTGAATGAGTTCAAGTCGAAAAGTTATCAGTTTGAGTGCCGGAGCAGAATTGCTCGTCTGCTGCTGCTGTTCCCCGGGCAGCTTCTGGGAGATCGGCAAGAAGGGGGTCCTTGAACGCACACCGTGCTGTACCCCCCACCCCTCCCCGCCTCCACCCCCCGCCTCCACCTCCTCTTTGCCCCTCCCGCCCGCACCTCCAAGTATGCTCGCGCGCGTGCCCTCGTGTTTCTCGCGGCTCCTGCTACTCTGGCCTGGCGTTTGTCTCATCTGCTTCCTGCCACTTTGAACTGACGGCTGGTCGGTCGTTCCAGGTGTCGCACTTGCGGTTATCTTGATTCGGATCTCAGCAGAGCTGGCTGACTCGTGCATCGGCCATCCAACAACGGCGTGCCTGCCCTGGTGCTGGGCTTCTCTTGCACGGAATGGATGCGTGACTCATTGGCAAGAGGGCTTTGGATGTGCGTCCCCTTGCAGCATCGGCAGCGAAAAAAATTGCAGCTGCAACAGCTCCTCATCGGACGCCCAGGGCAGCCAGCGGACGGTTGATTGAAAGTCGGGCTGTGCGCGCCCAAGCTCCAATCATCTTTGTCGCGATGGCACCGCCTCCGAATGCCCCGCCTCATTTGGAGCTGGAACCGGAAGAAGATCTCTTTGCTGACCCCATATTCGCCAAGGCCAGCCCCCCAGCCTCCAGCTTGCACACGGCTACGGCCAATGGCAAAGATCCTGGCCCTCAGGTCGCCCCCAGTGCGACCACTGACAATGCATCCAATTCTGCCGCGGATGACGGCGAAGACGTCACTGCCACGCCCTCCTTTGCAATGTCGGAGCGTGAACACCTGTTGGCCATGTCCCTTCTGGAGGATGCGCTCTTGGGTCGTGTCAGTGTACAAGCAGATGATTTGCAAACCATTCAAAGCTATCGGGACTATCATCGCTGGGAGTATCGACTTTTGGTTGCTTTTCTTGTTGTGGCTCTGTTGGCTCTGGCCCTTCTTGAGGCTCCCAACGGGAGCCTTCAGCTCCTCCTTCCTTGGCAAGCCACCATGAGCATCGAGGCTCTCATCTTGCTCGTCTTTGCGATCCGCTTGAGGCATTTGTCGCGCTTCCAAACCTACCGCCAGTTTTGGTTTGACCGGAAAAACATTGGGCTGATCGCCATCATTGCGGTAAGCCTGATTTGTCCCGTTGTTCTGAGAGCTGACAGAGTTTCTCAAAAAGTCTGCCTACCGTGCTCTTCTCTTCCACCCCTTGAATTCCTCAATTGCTTTGTCCGATTCTTCCCACAGCTAACCTACATTGACATGGTCGTCTACATTGCCACATCTTCCACCGACTCGTTCACCCTCCGCTACACGCGCGTCCTTCGTCCCATCCTCGCCGTATGCTTTAGCGAATTTCGACAGGTCAGTCCTATTCTGCCTCAACTGCTTTTTTTTTTATCTCTCACAGCCGTGGATTCTCAACTCACCCTGGATCTCACTTCATGCTTTGAACTTGAACTTTCTTCTCCTGACCCTCGCTTTCTCTCGTGGGGTCGCAGATTCGCCGCGTCTTTCGAAGCGTTCGCCGTACCATCCCAGGCGTCGCCAATGTCTTGGTCCTGCTGTTGTCTACCATTGCTCTTTTCTCTCTGTTGGCCCTGTCCTTATTTCGAAAGCACCGCTATGTGGCACCAAGTGGCGATCGTTACATGGACTCATATTTTGACATTTACTGGGAGTTTTACGTCCTCATGACCTCCGCCAACTTCCCGGATATCATGTTCGTCTCTCTTAACGCAAAAGTCCCTGCGCCGTCTCTGCCCTCACACTCACTCATCAAACATCAATCACGGTCGCCCGCACAGGATGCCGGCCTACTCTCAAAACGAGTGGTATTCCATGCTCTTTGTCTCGTTCATCGTGATTACCATGTACATTTTCCTGAGCATTGTGCTAGCCGTGACCTATGACAACTATCGGACCCATCTCAAGGTACGCACGGCATGCACATTGCGCGTTGCTCTGAGCGCCGGGCGCTGCCATCCCTTTCTTGATACCTGCACCTCCAAAGTCTGTGAACCTTACCGACCTTTTTCCTTTCTTGGCGCCTCCATTTAGAACGAGATTAAGATCCAAATGATTAATACTCGCATCAATCTGCGCCGGCTCTTTGAGATTCTGCGCGAGCCAGGCCGTGGTGTCCCCTTTGATCGTGTACGACCCTGCCTGTTCGGGCCAAATCCATGTGCAGCGACCTGCAACTTTGTTCACGTCTCGCCCATTGCAGTGGCTCCGAGTTGTTGTAGACGCGACCAAGACTGACCCTGAAAAGGCGCAGCTCTTGTGGAAACTGCTTGATACTCGCAACGTCGGCCAGCTCTGTCAGTACTCATTCACGCGTGGTGGCGCAGTTTGCTAAAGTTGCATGCCTCAAGTCACTGATACCTGCTTCCTTACAACGCCTCCGCGTGTGCAGCTCTGAATCAGCTGCTGCAAACGGCAGATGTTCTCAACATCATTGTCAGCCCGGTTCGTGCCACCATGGGCTCGCCAATCGGACCTGATGCGTTTTGCCTATATCTTTTAAGAGGGCTTCTCCGTGAGTCCTTGCTTGCATCTCACTCCATCGTGTCGGTGCTCTCTTTAAACAGGTCAGCAGTCGGAACAATATCTTGGATCGGCGTTTCCCAAGTTGCTACAGTTCGGATATCAGCAATTTCATCAAGGCAGTCGTTCGTTCCAAGTACGCGTTGAGGCCCGTAGCCAACCAAGCGTGCAGGCAACAGGCTCTTCGAAACAAGCTGCGTGACTTCTCACCATCGCATCTAAATTGGGCGTTGTATCCTCAGATACTTTACCTGGTTTTTCGACGTTGTCATTTTTGCCAACGCCATTCTTATTGGCGTGAGCGACGACGATGCGGAGGTGGTCCTTCTGCCCCTCTACAACGTTGAGATGCTGCTCAAGCTTTACACTTTTGGGACAGTCAACTTTTTCCGAAAGTCCTGGAATGTGTTCGATTTTGTCGTCATCTTCATCGGTACACTTCTGGCCATCTTGGAGGCAGCGGGTATGTGTGCGCGATACAGAGGTAACGGCACTTTTGTGCGTCGCCGTCGGTCCTCATGCTAGATGCGCCCTCCCCGCCCCCTCTGCAGATGTCAATGACATTAGCTTTTTAGATTTTGTTTTGGTGCTTCGTGTCCTGCGTCTCGTTCGTATCTTGAACCACTATGAACAGTACGTCTGCAGGCGCCGCTTCAAAATTGCCTATGATACATCAATTTGAGCGCTTGAGCGGCCAATCAGGGCTCTGTAGCTGAAGCAGTCTGATCCAAGCCATGCGCCATGGTGCAAAGTGCTGATAACTTGCCCTACTCTGTGTGGCTCTAGATTTGCTGTGATCATTAGTACCCTTTCGCAGCTCGGCCCGGCTCTTTGGACCTATGCGTGCGCGCTCTTCTTGGTGTTTTACGTGTTTGCGGTCGTTGGGATGGAGTGCTTTGGCGGGCGCATTTACGAGGTCAGTGCTGTCTTGATGTACGCGACATAATAAGAGCATCTTTGATAACGCTGCCTGACCTCACTGCGCTTTCACACTTCAACCAGGGCAACGCCAAGCTGGAGGGTCATGTTTTCGACCCAAACTCCACATACTACCAGGATTTGATGTCGCAAAATCCGCAGCTGATCGGTAGTGATTTTGCCAAGGACGGCTACTTTACCAACAACTTCAACGACGTGGTAGCTGCCTACGTGACCTTGTTCGAGTTGATGGTTGTCAATCAGGTTTGCCCGTTTCGTCTTCGTTGCTTGCACCTGACCGGCTTCTGCGTCTGCTGCACCAGTCTCAATTTCCCCTGTCGCTGGCTGCTGCTCGTACTATAGTGGCATATTCTGACAAGTGGCTTCGTCATTCTTACTAACGAGTCGGCCCGCCTCTTCTTTCTTGCATTTCATCTGACCGCCGTCGTTCTGATGCTCAAGTAAGTATGCTTGATCTTTTTTTTTTTTTTTCTGGCGTCGTTGTCAGCTTTGATCCTCAAGCTCACATCAACACACCTTCTTGAATCCGGTGTTGCCTAGCATTTTTGTCGCTTTTATTCTTGAAGCCTTTTTGATGCAGCTACAGTTGTTTCATGGTGTCGCCACTGACGATCTCTACACCAAAGTCCAAGCTTTTCTTGAAGCCCAGTAGGTCGCCACCGCCGTTTTCCATACACACGTGCTTTTTTTTGCGCATGCCCCTTGCATTGAACGTGATGGCAACAAAATCTTTCTGCCAAGGCCGCGTCTCATGTTACCACCTCTGGTATAGAGCCGGCTCATCCACTGGCAGAGCATACGTGGTTGAACCGCGCATGAAGGTCCGTTCAACTAGAAATTGGTTTTACGGCCACATGCACCCATCTCTTGACCCGTCTGCTATTCCATGCCAAGTGTTTTGCCCTCACATCATGCGTGGTTCAGTCCGCAGATACCATCTATCAACGGCTCTTTGAGGAAGAGGTGATGCAACAAGTTCTAGAGTACGAGGAAGAGCTGGAGCGCGATGGAGGCCCCTCCTACGCCGTTTGGTATGAGAATGCGGACATGGATGTTTAGGTTTGTTCAATGCAGCGTTGAAGTATTGCATAATAGGAAAGCCAGATTTTTTTTTGTCGTTTGGGTATGAGTTCAAGCCAAAAAAGGATGCTGTCAAACTCAACAGCTGATGACGCTTTGGATCCCGCTTTCATCGTGAGCATTGCATTGCACTGGATTGGTCAAGGAAGAAACCCCAAAACAACCTAATGATTCAAAAAAATGACACACAGTGTCCAAACCCCTGCTTCCGAGGTTTCCTAGAACAAAGGGTGCTCGCCTTCTACTAAACGACACGGCCTGGTGTCTGTGGGGGTAGCAAATGCGTCCATCTAATGCCGTCCCCAATAGGCGGGTGTGTGCTGGGAAAGAGCACGCTCAATAGCGTGCGGCGTCCAGAGAGGCCAAGAAAATTCTTCCAATTGGTCCAGATGCCCTTGGAATATGGATGGCGGAAGGACTATGGGCGGGGTAGCAAAACATCATGCGGCACAAGTACATACAGTGAAATAGCAACGAGAGAGCCTCAAAGATATGCCTTGGGCAAGATTATCCAAAGCAAGCCAGGCACTGAGCTCGCATCGTACCCGATCGCGCCAACACTGGCGGAAATTCTGTTGAAACTCGATCGTGGTTTCCGCACGCGACACAAATAACACGTGACTAAAGCAAGTAAGCCAAACGGATCGTGTCAAAAATAGAAAGTAGACTACCGTCGCATCATTGCGCTCTTCCCCGCCCCCCTCCCAGGAAAAAAAAGGAACAGGTCAGAAAGGGTTACCCAACCTGAAAAGCAAGATGCCCAAAGCAAAGGCAACGGCAAAGGTCAAGATGGTAGCAAAAGTGACGCCCTTGCCCAAGTACTGGGAGCATCGCGACAATTACAATGCAAGGGCACTCGGGTAGACGTGAGCACCTCAAAACTCAATCGAGGATAGAAAGCAAATGGTTTGCCATGCGAGTGGTGCTTCTGCTTCTTCTTCCTTGGCCCGGAGGAAAAATGACCACACAATCGCAGACATCAAGAGATAGTACGTACGCCAAGGTGATGAAGTTCTCGGACCTCGTTCACCAACGGGTGGCTAGGATCACTCACGAGTAAAACTCGTGCACGAGCTCTCTAAACGTTCCAGTAGGTCACGGCAAGTAAGCATGTGTGAACGAGCCAAGGCAAACACATCATTGCGTTTGCTGCCTGACCTTGAGATAGAGGTTCCCAGCCACACACATGATGTAGATGCAGCCCACCCATAAAAAGGCCATGAAAAGAAAAAAGTACCGATGGTTAAAATGCCCGACACAGTTGTTGATCCACTGCACAAAGCGTGTCGAGGTCTAAAATGAGGGACAGGCAGCAGGCAAAGAACGATGGATCACCCAACAAAGGGCGATGAGGACATACTGGGCAGTGATGATCCATGTTCAAGACACAACGCTTGCAAATGCTGCAGTGATGTGCCCGAGCAGGGCGCAAGCTACGGCACTTGAAGCAGTAGTCGGGTCGGTATATGCGGGTGTATGCCTCGTGCTCGGCATCGCTGACCTAGAACACAGCCAGTTCGTCAACAATGCTTTTTTTTTTTTTTTTCTGATAGCAGATGAGGCTGCCGAAAGGCATTCGAGTAACCCTAGAGGTGGACTTGACGTTTTCGTGGTCTGAAATGAGGGCTTACCCGGGTTGGTTTGAATTTGCCGGGGTCTGTCATTACCACCATGCCATAGTTGAACGCAATGTTGATCAAGAGCCAATGGGCAAAGAGGAAGTGGCAAACAAAGGCCTCGTTCGAAGAGGTGGCGTACAAATAGGGCATCAAAATCTATGTCGTACACACGTTCAGACGTGAGGTGGCGGGCGAAGAAGATGGATGACCGAAGCCAAAGCCACTCGACGCGTGGACAAAGGCTCACCTTGTAGTAACAGTAGACAATGGCGCCAATTAACGTAATGGCTAGAAAGACGAGGATCTTGTTGGAACCAAGCATCATCACATGCAGCAGTGAACACGATGAGTCTTGATCAACTCGTCAAACGTGCACCGCCCTCTGCACTTTCTTGGCCGTGAGAACGTACCAGACCAAAGAGGTACATGAGATTATCCAGGACCGCCACCCCTGCCCGTGCAAGGCGCGCCACACTCCGCCCAATTGGTGTTGTCACATGCGGAGGCAAGCAGGGCAACACTGCACCCGTCCCATCCAAGATAAAAGTCTCCAAACTTGCAGCCTCCTCTGCCGTCAACTCCTCCCCGTCCATCATTGCCGCCGGCGCCATAGCCGCTGCCGTCGCCGATGATCTCGACGACATTCCTGTCAAGCAAGCAAAAAAAAAAAAAAACACTTAAAATCCACAACTGTTGTTCTCAACTACTTGGCGAATGTCATCTTTTTTGAACGAACAGTTTGGAGGACGTGTGCGACGACCACAACGACGACGGTGGCGACGGCGGCGGCGGCGACGACGACGACAACGGGGGTGTTGTTCGCTGTGGTCGACGTATTATTGCGATATTAGCAGCGGTGTTTAGTGGTGGCGAAAACGTTTTGGGTTTATTTTTGTTGCTCCTTTATTACTTTGGATGATGAGCGACATGGCGACCGTCGTGGGCCGTGAAGCGGATGAGGAACGCGATGAGGTGTTATCCAGATTCATGTCCGACTATGTCGAGTACAGAGCCCTCATGGCTCGGGTGCAAAGCTCCATGTCCGAGGCAAGCTTGACCTGAGCGTCCGATAAACGTGGAGGTTAACGTATTATCTTGCAAGAGGACTCGGAAACTGACTCTCATTCCTTCTGACGCTACCTCGTTGGCAGGGCTTCCTGAGTATGGCACAAGCACGGAAAACGTTGGGGATGTACGGATTGGGAGCCGCTCGCTTCCCCTCGCAAATGACTGCTTCGAAGCGTGTCACAACAGACACAAGGTTGATTGGATATGTCCGTCGTGTATCATCTTCTTGTTAGGTGCTTGTATTCACCTTTGCCTGTCATCTGGTGTTTTTTATTTTTTTTTGCAGCAACGCATCGAGCGAGAGCGACACAACCACAGCAACAAGCAGTCACAGGCTTCGGAAACGAGTACGCATGTTGAGACTGCCCATGCATTCATTCTCTCTATGCCAAATCCTGAGGGACCAGCTGTGGGTTTATTAGGAAGGCAAAACGTTGCAAGCCAGCTCTGTGCCAGCACAAGATGAAGCTCAAGCATCCAAAAAAGGCATTTCTCAAGCTGATCCAATCCGGTCAGAGTATTTTATTTTCCGATTGACCTCTTTCTTTTCGATGACTCACTCCTTTTTTTTTGTCGTAGATGGTTCTCGCCGCTCCCACCCCCAGCTCTTCGCCACAGCCAAAATCAATTCCAGCTCGCCCTCGATGACCTGCTGCAACTGGCGCTAGTGCAAGCGAGACTGCTGGCTTGTGACCGTGAATACCAGACACATTGAGAGGATTGATAAGGCCATGCGCTTTGATTGTTGACATAATAATAGACGATAAGCTGATTGATTAAAACTCATCAAAGAAAGGCAAATTACAACTTTTGCATGCAGAAAACACTCAAGTACACGGGTCACGCGCAAGGTTTGCGTCTGGCATGCTGGTTCAACAAAATCTAACACTGCTAACATAAAACGTAAACCAAAAGTTGCGTAGCATTGAGTTGAATGGATGTAAAATCATAGGTCGTGCTCCGTGAGATGAGGCGCAGGCGCAGCCCGTGCTGCCCCCCACGCAGACGCACGACGAGAATTTACTGATAGTAGATCCCAAGGATCTGATTCCAGGATATCAAATCCTTCATCCTCATAAAGACTTGGTCGTCGCCGACGCCAAACCGCTAAGACAATGAAAAAACAACAAGATAAAACTCCCAACGCCACCAGGACAGGCCAAATGACATCGAGGGAGTTGTTATCCTCACCGCCACTAGCTGGGGACAGGGTGGTCTGTGGGCGAGTGTCATTGACATATTGAAGATCGCCTTGATCGATCGAGGGATCATTGGTGGTAGAGAAGAAGTTACCAAGAACAAAGTCAAACACTGTCGTTACGGAAGGTTGTGAAGATGATGGAAGCAGAGAGCTCGACGTCGACGAACTAGTTGAGCTAGTGCTTGAGGTACTCGAGGTCGATGATGTGCTCGAGGTAGAGCTCGTAGAGGTCGTCGAGCTTGTCGAGGTTGTGCTCGACGTCGAGCTAGTGCTCGATGTGCTTGATGTACTGGTGCTCGAGGAGGTCGATGATGTGCTCGAGGTACTCGACGTAGATGTCGTACTGGACGTCGAGCTCGTGGAGCTGGTGCTCGAAGTCGATGATGTGCTCGACGTCGAGCTAGTGCTCGATGTGCTTGATGTACTGGTGATCGAGGAGGTCGATGATGTGCTCGAGGTACTCGACGTAGATGTCGTACTGGACGTCGAGCTCGTGGAGCTGGTGCTCGAAGTCGATGATGTGCTCGAGGTAGAGCTGGTGCTCGATGTGCTCGAGGTACTGGTGGTCGAGCTGGTGCTCGATGTGCTCGAGGTACTAGTGGTCGAGCTGGTGCTCGATGTGCTCGAGGTACTCGACGTAGATGTCGTACTGGACGTCGAGCTCGTGGAGCTGGTGCTCGAAGTCGATGATGTGCTCGAGGTAGAGCTAGTGCTCGATGTGCTCGTGGTGCTCGATGTGCTCGAGGTACTAGTGGTCGAGCTGGTGCTCGATGTGCTCGAAGTACTAGTGGTCGAGCTGGTGCTCGATGTGCTTGAGGTAGAGCTAGTGCTCGATGTGCTCGAGGTACTGGTGGTCGAGCTGGTGCTCGATGTGCTCGAGGTACTAGTGGTCGAGCTGGTGCTCGATGTGCTTGAGGTAGAGCTAGTGCTCGATGTGCTCGAGGTACTGGTGGTCGAGCTGGTGCTCGATGTGCTCGAGGTACTGGTGGTCGAGCTGGTGCTCGATGTGCTCGAGGTACTCGACGTAGATGTAGTACTGGACGTCGAGCTTGTGGAGCTGGTGCTCGAAGTCGATGATGTGCTCGAGGTAGAGCTGGTGCTCGATGTGCTCGAGGTACTGGTGGTCGAGCTGGTGCTCGATGTGCTCGAGGTACTAGTGGTCGAGCTGGTGCTCGATGTGCTCGAGGTACTCGACGTAGATGTCGTACTGGACGTCGAGCTCGTGGAGCTGGTGCTCGAAGTCGATGATGTGCTCGAGGTAGAGCTAGTGCTCGATGTGCTCGAGGTGCTGGTGGTCGAGCTGGTGCTCGATGTGCTCGAGGTACTGGTGGTCGAGCTGGTGCTCGATGTGCTCGAGGTACTAGTGGTCGAGCTGGTGCTCGATGTGCTCGAGGTACTCGACGTAGATGTCGTACTGGACGTCGAGCTCGTGGAGCTGGTGCTCGAAGTCGATGATGTGCTCGAGGTAGAGCTAGTGCTCGATGTGCTCGAGGTGCTAGTGGTCGAGCTGGTGCTCGATGTGCTCGAGGTACTCGACGTAGATGTAGTACTGGACGTCAAGCTTGTGGAGCTGGTGCTCGAAGTCGATGATGTGCTCGAGGTCGAGCTAGTGCTCGATGTGCTCGAGGTACTAGTGGTCGAGCTGGTGCTCGATGTGCTCGAAGTACTAGTGGTCGAGCTGGTGCTCGATGTGCTTGAGGTAGAGCTAGTGCTCGATGTGCTCGAGGTACTGGTGGTCGAGCTGGTGCTCGATGTGCTCGAGGTACTCGACGTAGATGTCGTACTGGACGTCGAGCTCGTGGAGCTGGTGCTCGAAGTCGATGATGTGCTCGAGGTCGAGCTAGTGCTCGATGTGCTCGAAGTACTAGTGGTCGAGCTGGTGCTCGATGTGCTCGAGGTACTAGTGGTCGAGCTGGTGCTCGATGTGCTCGAGGTACTCGACGTAGATGTAGTACTGGACGTCGAGCTTGTGGAGCTGGTGCTCGAAGTCGATGATGTGCTCGAGGTCGAGCTAGTGCTCGATGTGCTCGAAGAACTAGTGGTCGAGCTGGTGCTCGATGTGCTCGAAGTACTAGTGGTCGAGCTGGTGCTCGATGTGCTTGAGGTAGAGCTAGTGCTCGATGTGCTCGAGGTACTAGTGGTCGAGCTGGTGCTCGATGTGCTCGAGGTACTCGACGTAGATGTAGTACTGGACGTCGAGCTTGTGGAGCTGGTGCTCGAAGTCGATGATGTGCTCGAGGTCGAGCTAGTGCTCGATGTGCTCGAAGAACTAGTGGTCGAGCTGGTGCTCGATGTGCTCGAAGTACTAGTGGTCGAGCTGGTGCTCGATGTGCTTGAGGTAGAGCTAGTGCTCGATG
>NW_001865042.1:347932-405875 GCF_000002865.3 Monosiga brevicollis MX1
CTCGATGTACTTGATGTAGACGAGGTAGATGACGTACTTTCCGTTGAGCTGGTGGAGCTGGTGGAGCTGGTGGAGCTGGTGGAGCTGGTGGAGGTCGTCGAGCTGGTAGAGCTGGTCGAGCTCGTCGAGCTGGTAGAGCTGGTCGAGCTCGTCGACCTCGTGCTAGAGGTGCTCGAGGTTGATGACGTGCTCGATGTCGACGACGTGCTCGAGGTGGAGCTCGTCGAAGTAGTGCTCGACGTCGAGCTCGTCGAGCTAGTAGACGTTGTGCTCGAGGTCGAGCTGGTCGAGCTGGTGGAGCTGGTCGAGCTGGTGGAGCTCGTCGAGCTGGTGCTTGAGGTGCTCGAGGTCGATGATGTGCTCGAGGTCGATGACGTGCTCGAGGTCGATGACGTACTCGAGGTGGAGCTCGTCGAAGTAGTGCTAGACGTCGAGCTCGTCGAGCTGGTCGACGTTGTGCTCGAGGTCGAGCTGGTCGAGCTAGTCGAACTTGTCGAACTAGTCGAGCTTGTGCTCGAGGTGCTCGAAGTCGAGCTGGTCGAACTAGTCGAGCTTGTGCTCGATGTCGAGCTTGTCGAGCTAGTCGAACTTGTCGAACTAGTCGAGCTTGTGCTCGAGGTGCTCGAAGTCGAGCTGGTCGAACTAGTCGAGCTTGTGCTCGAGGTTGAGCTGGTCGAACTGGTCGAGCTTGTGCTCGTCGTGCTCGATGTCGAGCTTGTCGAACTGGTCGAACTGCTTGAGCTGCTTGAGCTGGTGCTAGAGGTGCTCGAGGTGCTTGATGTTGAGCTCGTCGAGGCCACCGTCTCTTCACACAATGATTCACAGTCTTTGATATCATACTGAGTCTCAAACCCATGCCCATGAATGTCAATCCATTGAATGCACGCATCGTCATCGAGATCAAACACGCTCCAAGGCATGAAGCTCTGACCAATGTACTGAGCCCCAGCATGTCGAACCCCAGCACACTGCGTCGTGCTGCTTGTAATGCACTGTGTCCTCAGCTGCACCGGCGTGGCCGGGCCTTGCACGACCTTGACGTTGACCAGGTCACCGTCTTGAAACACCTCACCGTCGGGCAAGGTAATGCCGAGCGCCGATACGCCGTACTCGATGGGCGGTGTGCAACTGCGAAAGATAAGATCGCTTGTACTCGATGTACTTGATGTAGACGAGGTAGATGACGTACTTTCCGTTGAGCTGGTGGAGCTGGTGGAGCTGGTGGAGCTGGTGGAGCTGGTGGAGCTCGTCGAGCTGGTAGAGCTGGTAGTCAGCTGGTCGCGAGCTCGTCGACCTCGTGCTAGAGGTGCTCGAGGTTGATGACGTGCTCGATGTCGACGACGTGCTCGAGGTGGAGCTCGTCGAAGTAGTGCTCGAGGTCGAGCTCGTCGAGCTAGTAGACGTTGTGCTCGAGGTCGAGCTGGTCGAGCTGGTGGAGCTGGTCGAGCTGGTGGAGCTCGTCGAGCTGGTGCTCGATGATGTGCTCGAGGTCGATGACGTGCTCGAGGTCGATGACGTACTCGAGGTGGAGCTCGTCGAAGTAGTGCTAGACGTCGAGCTCGTCGAGCTGGTCGACGTTGTGCTCGAGGTCGAGCTGGTCGAGCTAGTCGAACTTGTCGAACTAGTCGAGCTTGTGCTCGAGGTGCTCGAAGTCGAGCTGGTCGAACTAGTCGAGCTTGTGCTCGATGTCGAGCTTGTCGAGCTAGTCGAACTTGTCGAACTAGTCGAGCTTGTGCTCGAGGTGCTCGAAGTCGAGCTGGTCGAACTAGTCGAGCTTGTGCTCGAGGTTGAGCTGGTCGAACTGGTCGAGCTTGTGCTCGTCGTGCTCGATGTCGAGCTTGTCGAACTGGTCGAACTGCTTGAGCTGCTTGAGCTGGTGCTAGAGGTGCTCGAGGTGCTTGATGTTGAGCTCGTCGAGGCCACCGTCTCTTCACACAATGATTCACAGTCTTTGATATCATACTGAGTCTCAAACCCATGCCCATGAATGTCAATCCATTGAATGCACGCATCGTCATCGAGATCAAACACGCTCCAAGGCATGAAGCTCTGACCAATGTACTGAGCCCCAGCATGTCGAACCCCAGCACACTGCGTCGTGCTGCTTGTAATGCACTGTGTCCTCAGCTGCACCGGCGTGGCCGGGCCTTGCACGACCTTGACGTTGACCAGGTCACCGTCTTGAAACACCTCACCGTCGGGCAAGGTAATGCCGAGCGCCGATACGCCGTACTCGATGGGCGGTGTGCAACTGCGAAAGATAAGATCGCTTGTACTCGTTGCCGCAAAAGTTGTGGACACTTCTTCTGGGATGCAGTATGCTGGCTCACCGCATTCTCCATAATGTTCGTTGTAGTCTGCAAGCTGAACCCATGCAACACAATCTCCTCCGTTCAATCCAAACAGCTCCCATGGCACGGTCTGACTCCCGATGTATGAGGCAATCTGATGTTTTGCACCAGCACATTCATGCTTATCGTTATTTTTGCACTTTTGTTCAAAGTGAATGTTGATCGTGATTCCGCTAGTTGTTCTCACATTCACATGATCGTTATTCGCAAACACATCTCCGTTGGGACGCGATATTCCAGTCGGCGTCAAGTCATACGGTGTCGGTGAGCATGAAGCATTGACGTGCACGGCAGTTTGAACTAGCACCGAAAGAACTGAGAGCAGTGGAGACCAGCGCCAAGCCGCTCTTCTTCTTCTTGCCTCTCGCATTCTGCCAATCTGTTGATCAAGCCGATGCTTGTGAGCACAACAAACATGTCTGCGTCCGTACTCAAGTTGAACAGGTGCAGATGCTTACGCGTGACGAGGCCTTGCACGCACGGGCCGAAAAAAAGGTCGCAGCGAATCAACAAGCTTGCAATCTACATGTGGAAGCAAACGGCGTCAGGGACAATTGATGTCGGGCGGGCCACGGAATGACCGTCATTAACTCTGGAAACAAAGTATGAGAAACTCACTGCCTGTCTCGCTCTCACCCGGCCTCGCAGATTTGTGGCGATGCCAAGTCACGGGGTGATGAGTTAGAGAGCCGGCATGAGATAAGTTGTCGTCGAGGACAGAGATGAGTTGATTTGGAGGTTCTAGGAAGATGGTCAAAGTGCGGAATGTGAAACCAAAGTCCTTGAGCGCTCAGACAGGATCGGGCTTCGACAACCCTTGGCCAGCAGCCCACCAATGACGGTTCAACACACGCACCCCAAAAAATACCTTGTTGGGCTTTTTCCTCTCCACCCTCGCGCTCTCTCTTCTCTGCCTTAAATCTCTAAAAACTCTATTTCTCTCAAATCTCTCTATCTCTCAAATCCCTCTCAATTCCTCTCAGTCTTCTATCTCTCTGAAATCTCTTTCAAATCCTTCTCAATCCCTCTCAGTCTTTCTATCCTTCTCAATCTCTCTCTCAATCTCTCTCTCAATCTCTCTCTCAATCTCTCTCTCAATCTCTCTCAAGCTCTCCCAACCTCTCTCAATCTCTCTCTATCTCTCAAACCTTTCTGAATTGTACCCCCACCCCATGGTTATGGCAAGAGTGCCCGCGCTAACCTGTGGGACATTTGCATGCCGTGTGGTCGCGTCTTGTTTGTTCACTCATAACATTAACATTAAAACTTGCCAACCGCTTGCATTCTGCAGTAACCTATTGGCTTATTGGCCGTGACGTCAGGGAGCTGGTAGGTTAATGATACCCATCCAGCAGCACCACCGTCAGGCGTGCCTTGCCTCATCACCCTCATCTAAATGGCTTGCGTGGTTTTTTTTTTCAAGCACTTGCATGGGTTGTTGATACATGGAAAGATTTTTCTGATTTGTTTTGGCATTGTAGCCCTGGCACTTGGAGCGAAATTCGGAAATGGAGACGGGGATGGCGGCGGCAAACAAATGGCAGCCAGACTGTCTCGCTCACGCCTAGACCAAGACATTGACAAGGACTAAAAGGAGAAGGCACGGCCGCCACTCAGGCGACATGCCAGACAAAACAGACATGTCCCAAACGTGACGTCATGAATTGGTGCGTCCTGATTCTTTTGCGTACCCCTTGCGCTTTTGGCTCCTGTGGCCGACTTTTCTGGAACCTCGTTGTTGGCTTTTATCTTTTGGCAGTCGCAGTGCACTCGGACCAAATCAAGCGTTTGACCATTATCGTTCGAGCTTCAAGTCAAATACCTGTTCGCTCCATCAAGACGGAGCTGGAACTGGCAGTTGGCTGCCGTCCAAGCGAAGCTGCAGATCAGATCAAATGGCGCGCCCATGCACAACGTCTGAGGTCGGGACGTTTGCCCATCTCGCTCGTGCATCTGCTCCAATCCCAGCGCGCTTATGCGGAAGCATGTCATAACATCCCCATACGCACATGATGAGGGTCTGACATTTACAAGATCACGCTACCCTGACGTGTACTAAAGTGAGGACTGAAAACAAAATCAAAAAAGCACGCGCAAAAGAAAATCCCCAGATCAAGAGACTTGTGTTGAGACTGAGAGAGACTCAGTGAGACCTATGGAGACTGAGAGACTCGTGGAGACTGAGAGACTGAAACCCCTCAAAAATAAAAAGAATTTTTTTTTTCGAAAAAAAAAAGAGAGAGAGATCGTTTTCTCTGTGTGTGTGTGTGTGTGTGTGTGTGTGCACGGAAAATGGCGACGAGTGCATCGTCATCAGCCACGTCGGCGGCGGTAGCAGCGGCCGTCAAGCAGGCCGAGGTGGCTACGGCGGCAGCAAATCGAGGCATGGTGAAGAAAAGTACAGAGGATGTGGTGCAACCACAGCAGCAACAGCAGCAACAGCAGCGGCAGGGGCAGGGGCCAGATGCCGCCACGACACTCGCCGAGGCCAAGCAAGCTCAGCCCACGGCCGCCCAGCTTCGTCAAGCAGCCTCAACCAAGCTTCTGTTTGAGCTCTCCTTGATTTTTTACAAGCAACACCGCGAACAGCTGAACTATGATGCCAAGGTCAAGCTAGCTGCCCTGTTCAAGCAAGCCACTCACGGACCGTACGTCGATTGCCAGCGTGCGCGTCGTCCAAACCCTTCCCCCGTGCCGCTTGTCACTCACTCGCGTCAAATTGGCACATCCGCATAGCTTTGATCCGACCAAGTCAGAGGCCCCAGGGTTTTTCGATTTTGTCGGACATGAACGCCGGTATGGTTTCCGCCGCCTAGCCCGTTCCACCCAGACCCCGATTCGTTGGCTGCAGTTGCACCCGGCTGAGCCGATGTAGAGGGACCTCTGTCATCATTGAGTACTTGACTCATGTATGTGCCTACTATTCGGCCAATTGCGATCATGATAGGGCCGCTTGGCAAGCGCTGGGCCAACTGTCTCAGGAAGAGGCAGAGCAGGCTTTCACGGCGATGTTGGAGGAAACACGGTCTGATTTTGCCGATTGGCTGGACAAGCGATTGATGCAAAAGTTTAATCAGGAGCAAGAGGAACGTCAGCGCCGGCATCGGGAATTGGCCGAAGCAGAGCGGCGCCGCCAGGAAGCCCTTCGCCAGGAGGCCCTTCGACAGCAACAAATGGAAGCAGAACGTCGATCCCAGCAACGTGCCGAAGCCCAGGCGGCGAAGCGGGCGCAGCAACAAGAGTCCATCTTGGCCGTGAGCAAGACGCCCCGGGCCACACTCACCTCCCCTGCTTATATCGAAGAGTTTAAAAAGTCCCTTCAAGACAAGCCCGATTGCGAGGCAGATGTTAGCAGTGGCGAAGTCTTAACCGTGCGTGTGCCCAAACCAGACCACGGCCGGATGCAAGTCACCTGGCAGTTTCATACTCTAGACTACGACATCCAATTCGGGGTGGATTTCGAACATAAGGCTGAGGATGGTACGCTCGAAACAGAGACCGTGGCGGCTGTCTCTCGGCTCAACTCCCACCTGGAAGTTGTGACGGGTAGCCATGTAGCTGATCGTGAAGGCACTTGGCTTCTCAAGTTTGATAACTCCTACAGCTACTTCCGTGGCAAGAAAGTCCTGTATCGAGTTCTCTGTGCCACCATCTGAGCAACTCCTCCTGAACGTTTATTGTCATGCATCCTGCCTCGCGTAGCTTTGACTTTACATGTTCGAATCCATCCCATGCAGATTCTTCACCATACCAGTTCACACTCCCAACCCTCGCTGTTTCGTTTACTCCCCGTTTGTCAATGTTTTGGATCTTAAGTTTTGCTTCGACAAGCAGCGCCCATCCCAAGACCTTGCACACCCGCGCGTTCATGCACACGTGATCACTCACACCTACTGCCACCGTCAGTTGCCCCTTTGCGGCCATGACAGAGTGGGCAGATCAATAAAGACTCGGTAAAAAAAAAAAAAATGATTGCAAGTCAAAAGTCAAGTTTTTGAAGCCCTACAGCATGTCAAGAAGTGAATGATCGAGCGTCAAAGCCTTCAGATTACAATTCAATGAAGGTTCACCATGAGTGACACAGATCAAACGCCCAAGGGACGACAACGCAGAGTTATCGCTCCTACAACAATTTAGTAAATCGCCTATTTGGTGGCACAACCCCAAAAGGCGTGAGAAGATGGCAATAGGAAGCGTGTGTACCAAACTTTGACCCTGTGCTCGGCCATTGATTGAGACTACTCACCGCTTTGTAGCCCTGTTTAGCAGAATCGAGCTGATTGAGCTGTTGACGGGTTTCCTCTGCCAGATGAATTCATACTCGGATGAGCACAGCCGCCGGACGCAGCATCAATAGCGAAGGGCTAGGTCTCGGGCAAAATTCCGGGCACGTACGGACAAGGAAGACATGTGCTCTGTCAGAACCAGACTGATCTGCACCAGAGGATCTGTCTCATCGGAACCCCGGCTGGAGGCTGGAATAACAGAGCGTTGTGAGCGAGAAAACAACCGATGACATGCAGCATTAGGCAGGGTGCAAGCACCACACTCTGAACCCTTCACCCAAGAGACTTGAAGTGTCGAAAAAGGTTCAAGTCATTAACATTGACACTCATACACCACACGGCACACACACCATCGTTGAGTGATTTGACCATTTCCTTCACGTCCTCCTCCATGCCACGCAGTTGCACTTGAATAGTTTCAGCTGATTTGAACCTGCAGAAGCAACATGGATCAGATGAGAGGAAGGACAAGCGAGGAAAACGGGGTGGGGCACTTGGCAAAACACCTTGAGCAATCGAACGCACATTTGGTCTCGCTCGCGATCCACGGGTCGATCGGAGGTAACATCTCCAAAGTCAGGCAAATGACTCTCCAGCTCGTCGAGGAGTGCTACGGGAACATGCGCCAACATGCATGAGCCATATTGTTGAGTGCCATCTCCATTCCTGTGCTTCCTCTCCGCATCAGATGACACTCGGACAATAAATAGGCTGCAGGACGTACTGCCCATCTCGCTTTGATCCTGCTGTGCTTTTTGCAGTGTCTTCTCTAGACTGTAGGGGGGGATGATCCAGAAAAAAATCAGTTTGAGCAATGCCATGACGGCAGCCTAAAAACGTGTGCTTCAAGGGCGCTAGAGCTGAGACTTACACAGATTGCGCTTTGACAACACGATTGACTTCTTCATAGAGATCCTCAATCTAAGCCAAGTGTCAACAAACGAGGTGTCTGTCTTGTAAGAAGCATCTGCCTAGATTACCAAGGCCATGACGCGCCTGACACCCACCCTTTCGCTGTTCTTGACAATCTTATAGTCTTGAGCCTGGATGCTCTGTGCCTTTTCATAGAAGATCTTCTGTTGCTCGTGCAGGTCTTTTTGCCACTATGATGCAGCAAACAAGTGGTGAATGGCAATAAGAGGCAACTTCTACAAATCTAGAGTTGCACCGTGGCGTTCAAACCTTGTTGATGAGCTTCTCCAGCTCCTTGTATGTGATGTCACCCAGAGGCAGACTAGATGCTGTTGGAGCAGCCTCAGTAGCAGCGCCAGTCGCAGTGGTATTCGTACTCAGGCCTGGAACAGTGAGTGCACCGGGTTTGGCGGCCCCTGAGGTTGGTGTGGCAAACCCTCCCGTGGCTGGCGCCGCAGTTGTAGCAGGCTTGGCTGCACCAAAGCCACCAGTGGCCGGTGCTGCGGATGTAGCAGGCTTGGCTCCAAAGCCTCCAGTAGAAGCCGCGGGGGCAGCACCAAAGCCTCCAGTGGCCGGTGCTGCGGTTGTGGCAGGCTTGGCTCCAAAGCCTCCAGTAGAAGCCGCGGGGGCAGCACCAAAGCCTCCAGTGGCCGGTGCTGCGGATGTGGCAGGCTTGGCTCCAAAGCCACCAGTAGAAGCCGCGGGGGCAGCACCAAAGCCTCCAGTGGCCGGTGCTGCGGATGTAGCAGGCTTGGCTCCAAAGCCACCAGTAGAAGCCGCGGGGGCAGCACCAAAGCCTCCAGTGGCCGGTGCTGCGGTTGTGGCAGGCTTGGCTCCAAAGCCACCAGTAGAAGCCGCGGGAGCAGTACCAAAGCCTCCAGTGGCCGGCGCTGCAGTTGTGGCAGGCTTGGCAGCACCAAAGCCACCAGTGGAAGCTGCGGGTGCACCAAAGCCTCCAGTGGCCGGCGCCGCAGTTGTAGCAGGCTTGGCAGCACCAAAGCCACCAGTGGAAGCTGCGGGTGCACCAAAGCCTCCAGTGGAAGCTGCGGGTGCACCAAAGCCTCCAGTGGCCGGCGCCGCAGTTGTAGCAGGCTTGGCCCCAAACCCACCAGTGGAAGCAGTCTGGGCGGCTCCAAAGCCACCAGTGGAAGCCGCGGGAGCAGCTCCAAAGCCACCGCCAGCAGGCTTGGCTCCAAAGCCACCAGTAGAAGCAGCTGGCGCGGCTCCAAAGCCACCAGTGGAAGCCGCGGGAGCAGCTCCAAAGCCACCGCCAGCAGGCTTGGCTCCAAAGCCACCAGTAGAAGCAGCTGGCGCGGCTCCAAAGCCACCAGTGGAAGCAGCCGGGGCGGCTCCAAAGCCACCAGTAGAAGCCGCAGGAGCAGTTCCAAAGCCACCGCCAGCAGGCTTAGCGCCAAAGCCGCCAGAGGAAGCGGCAGGTGCAGCACCAAAGCCACCGCCCGCAGGCTTGGCTCCAAAACCACCAGTGGACGCAGCGGGTGCAGCACCAAAGCCACCGCCCGCAGGCTTGGCTCCGAAACCTATACCCCCAGATAGGTAGGCACATGAAAAGATACAAGCAGGATGAGACAGTACATCATTCGCGAGTACTTTGCTCAAAGTCACACATACACACAGGGGAGAAGGACAGGCGACGACACTCCACAGAATCACGCGATCACCCAAAAGAAAAAAAGGCTTCTTTACTCCACATTGCGCCGTCACCCGCCTGCACCCGCATCCGCTTTCGCGCTCCTCTGCGGCGCCACGCTCCCTCTCTCTGCCTCTGCCTGGGCGACATTAATCATGCCAGAAACGACCTCAAAAACCGGCTCTATCCTCCCACATAATCCAAAACCGACCCAAACACACAACGCTCGCTCCAGTCCACCAACACCGCGGCCGTCGGGGACGTGGCTTGAACCCCAAAAGGCCCTGCACATCACATCAACCACTCACCGCCAAACGACATGATGCCGGAAAAAAAAAAACGAAAAACGAAAAATGAAAAACGTTTCGGCAGCGTGAGTGAAAGTATAACTTTGGTCACACTTTGAGTTTTAACGTACTATCATCACTGTATTCGTCAATTTCAAATTTGTGTGTGTGTGTGTGTGTGTGTGTGTGTGTGTGTGTGTGTGTGTGTGTGTGTGTGTGTGTGTGTGTGTGTGGTGTGTGTGTGTGTGTGTGTGTGTGTGTGTGTGTGTGTGTGTGTGTGTGATTTAAAATTTTAAAATTTTTCTTGTTTTTTTTTTTTTTTTGACAGAATGCGTGACAACCGAAAAAGAGCTCCTGCCTGGGCGGTCCGTTGTGTTGTCGGGCTCTGAGGTTCAAGATCAAGGGCGAGATACACGGCTCGACTGGCTTTGAGACCGGGAAGCGGCTCATGGGTGTCTGCCAAGCCGTGCCGAGCAGAGATGACCCCTCAGCGCAGGCTTGGGCCCAGATTGTGAGGCGAGCGAACAGATGAGAGTCGCACATTTGCGTCATGGCTGCACGACTGCAAAAACGATCAGTATCCAAATTACCAGCTGCCCGCACAATTGCTGTCGAAACACGGACCGACCAGCATGGCGCCTTGTGGGAGCACGACGCACTCGAGCCGCGTGCTGTCAAGCTCCCTGGCTTACGACGTCCGGTGCTGGTTTTTGATCCTGTTGAGGAGATCAAGACGGCTGATCGAAAATCAGTCAAGCGGGTTCGCCGCGGACCAGTCCTGACCTTCAAATTGGTCAAGGCCTCAGCCTTGGTGGTAGCCGCCACTCTATCTCAGCACGGGTTTGTGGCCATTCCCCCCCATGCCACCGAATTCAACCTCATCTGGGCTGGTCGGCACATCAACCCGATTGAATTGCGTACCTTGTCGCAATTCCAAAAGATCAATCATTTTCCTCGCTCCTCAGAGTGAGTGCTCATCGTCGGCATGGCGAGCACTGCTGACAAAGCAGTTCTTTATCACCCACCCCCTAGCCCCATGTTTCGTGGGCCACCTATTGACACCATGTCCCCTGCCAACCACTCGACCGCATGTAGGCTAACGCGAAAGGATCGCCTCTACGTCAATATTCAACGGCTACAACAGCTCCGTGGTCGCCAAGCCTATGACTTCCTACCACGTACTTTCCTGCTGCCCGCTGAATGGGATGAGTACATGGCGTGGTGGTCGCGACACCGCGTACCCATGATTGCCAAGCCCATCGCTTCATCCCAGGGCAGAGGCATCTTCATTGCCAGTCAGCCCGAGGAAGTGCCGAAAACACAGCAACTCGTCCTCTCACAGTACATCAATAATCCTTTGCTTGTTGAAGGCTTCAAGTTTGGTATGTCGCGCTGTTCACTTGCCACCAAGCCTGCCATGTGGCACAACGCTTAACTGCATCCATCACTCTTTTCGGCAGACTTACGCATCTACGTTGCTGTGACGTCATACAACCCCCTGCGCATCTACCTTTACGAGGACGGACTCGCCAGGTGACCGCACACAGCCCTGCCGGCTCATTTTTCGTGACTCTCTATGAGCTACTCCCGCGACTGGCCATGACATGTCCGCCGTCCAATGTGATGCCATAGATTTGCCACCACCCGCTACGACTCTTCAGCCCGTAGCTTTCGCAATACATTTACCCATCTCACCAACTATTCGATCAACAAGAGCTCCTCCAGTTATGGTGCGGATTGCTCGTGGCACGGCGGCGCAATAATCTTTTGGATGAGGTCTGACTGAGATTTTTTTTTTCTGCCAATGCAGTGGCTTGCGACGATGATGATGTTGAGGACTACGGCAATAAGTGGTGGGTTTCGTATGTTGGATGACAAAGAACAGACTTCTTTTTGCCCGTTCCTGCTTTGCCTTGCAACGTCAGACCGCTCTGTGGTGGTGAACGACCGCGCTTCAAATGCCTGTACCTGATGGTACGTTGGACGCCCTGACGACTTCTCACGAAGCCCTTGGTGATTGAACAGGTCCCTTTCTGCGTTGCTACAGTATCTCAATCAACAGGGTGTAGATACGGTAAGATCATGGTCAAATTCATCCATCAGGGGCTCGGCTGCAAGACATACAAAGGCGCACACTCGGAAATACCGGCACATCTTTGCATCCATCTATTCCATGACTTGACTTGACCCGCACGAGCAACTCATCGGTGCAACTTGACTTTGTTCGAAACACGCTGTGTGTCGTGGCTTTGCGCAGGCACTGTTGATGTCGCGAATCGAGGATGTTGTCGTCAAGTCAATTGTGGCTGTGGAGCAGCCCATCGCTGCAGCGTGCCGCAGCTACGTGCCCCATGCGCACAATTGCTTTGAGTTGTACGGCTTTGATGTTTTGGTGGATGACAATCTCAAGCCTTGGCTGCTGGAAGTGAACCTTTCGCCCTCGCTTGCCTGTGATGCACCCCTTGATCACAAAATCAAGACGCATTTGATTGCCGACTTCTTGACGCTGGGCATGCTTGGGGTTTACGACCCCGTTGTGGCACGCGATGCTGCGCTTCGCCGCATGCGTGGCATCCAACCCGTCAAGGAAGCCACCAAGGTATCTTGAAGCATAGGTTTATTCGGGCAAGACAGGCCTCTTGGTGTGTAACATCTCACCAATGTGCTTGTTTCCTTTCTGCCAGGATGTGCATGATATGACCTTACTTGCTGACGTGGAAGCCGATCCGCGCTTCTCACATTTGCACAAGCTTCCCGATGATGCCAAAAAAGCTTGCAGGTCGTTTGCCGCGGTGTCAATTCTTCGTGTGAAGAGTAGTGCCTGCTGTCCGTGTTGGCATGGTGGAGTGATGACTGCGGTGTGTCTCAAATTTAGGCGTGCATTGGACGAGGAGGTCTGCTGTCAGTACGGTGGCTTTTCACGAATCTTTCCTACCCGAAACAGCTGGCTTCTCTACCAGTACGTGTATTCAGCATGGATATTAAGTGACGTGCCACTCGCCGTAGTGGTAGAGAACTTCTGATTTAACGTTCACCTATGCCTATCATCCCAACTCAGTTCCTTTCTTGAAGACCAAAGCGGCTTGAACCATGTATTGCACCGCTTTCTTTACCCCGGGTAAGCCGGAAGCGTCCAACACTCCGAAGTTGTGTTGCATCTTGTGATACCACAGCAGCCGCTCACCTTAAACGCACAGGTTGCTCCCACGTCGGCCAACGTCGGCACAACGAGTTTCAACGGCTACTCCAGATGCTGAGGATGTGTGCAAAGACCTGTCTTACTCTTTTGCCGCTTGCTCACGTGCCTTGGCATCTCTCTTCGTCCAGACCTCATCCTCATGATTTTTCTTTTTGTTTGCTTTTGATGCATGGTGTAAAGGCGGAGTGGGATCGTCGCTATCAACGGTATCTGCGCACGCTGCGTCATCGGCACCGCGCTTTGAGCGCGGCTGTCGACGAGGAAAGCAGCCCACTAGGCGCATCAGCCACACCTTGCCGAGATGCCGGCCATGACGCAGCTGACGCCGACAGTGAACCCCGCCTCGGACTCGACCATGGTTTTGATACCGGATCCAAATCGTCTGGAGTCAGTTTGGACGACCCTGATAAGGCGTCAGAGACGGTTTCACCAAAGCTCCCGGCCTGGGTTGAGAATATGAGGTGCGCAGCTGCATGTTTACGGCTTGATGCACACAAATCCGTCATTCAAGCAAAAACCCTCTTACACCTTTCAACCTTGTGGCAGCCTGCCCCAGTTTCGGAGTATGCTGAGCCTCTATCTGAGCCGGGTGGCAGAGCGTCTCCGTGCCAACGCTCGCTCAGGTATGGCGAGGCCCTTAACGTGGAAACCATTTGTAGGGCTCCACAATCACAGGTGTGCGGGTCACCACTTGATAGATAATCGAAATGTTCGAGTGAAACAAGCAGAGTTAGACCTGCTGCTTCGCTTCCTGCATGCCGAAGGTGGTCACTGGCAACGGCTTGTCAAGTTGGATGGCAAGCCCTCAGGGCATGCCACCATCGCGCAACAACAGCTGTGGACGGCAGACCGGATCGAAGCATTTTTGCGCTTCTACGATGGGGATACGCATGCGCTTCGACGCCAGGGTCCTGCCGAGGTACTGGACTTATTGGTGTTGTATTCTCACTGGCCGATGGCGTTGACTGACAACGCACCAATCCAACATATCGCATCTCCCTCGCTCTTCTCCTCTGTAGACGACGGCCACGGTAACACTTGAGCAAGCGCCTTTGAATGACCGTGAATTCCAATATACAATCGAGGCCCTCCGGTGCGTTTGTCTCGTACGCGACGCCGCTCAAAGTGAGGGGCTGCATCTGCACCCGCCTCATATGCTGTGCATGCGCGTCTACGTATGTTGGATATTGGCTAGCGAGGAAGCCCTGGAAGCTGCGCTGTTGCATTACCAGCGCTCCAAGACTGAGGCAGGAACAAGAGGAGATAGCGCGGCCAAAGATGGTGGAGTGAGACCTGCACCACCCACCTCAGCACGACCTAACATTCGCCGTGAGATGGCAGCATCCATGCACAGCCAGCTCCCAAAAGGCCAGCCGAAAGACTCGCCGCAAGGAGTTGCGCCGCCCTTACAAGCTGCAGCTGCTTCGTACGTCGATCTATGAGGCTTCAGTCGTGTGAAGATGCGTGCCAACCGAATAGGAGACTCCCCTCCATGCACACCCTTTCCTCCCAGTTGCCTCCCTCAACTCACCGCGCCACGCTTGCATTTTAGATCCACATCTGTCGAACAAATTTTACGCCGACTCCAAGCTCACTATTAAGGCCCCTTGCCTACGGCGTCATGGTCAACCGGCTGTATTCCTACGCAATGGCCATTGTGAAAGCATGGATTCAAGTGGCCTTCATTGACACCAATCTTTGTTCTTAGCCATTGACTGCCGGCTGCCGGCTGTGGAGCAACTGGGAATTTATTGGCGCTTGTATCAAATGGAGATTTGCAGCTACAAAGCGCTAAAGCAAACAGCAACCCACGATACTCTTGCTTGTGCCTTCACTGGGCGACCAGAAAAAGGCAGGCCAAGGGGAGCCGGCAGGGGACACAATTTGTTGGCCCACAAAAACAGATTTGTTGTGAACGATCTGAACATCGGCAAAATCACTCTTGGCACGGATGGCATCCACCACTTTGGTGGGCAGGTTAGCTTCTGTGCAGGCATGGACCGCCAAGGGGCCGTCCACCGTCATGTAAGAGTCACGCTCAGGCAGCGAGGCGTAATCATCTAGAACATATTATAATGCAAATATGAGAAAACACGAGTGATCGCTGGCCGCTCCTCATCGACCTCAGCAATTTTCTCAACATTGATTCAGGCTTCCCCGACGAACAGCGTCCAGCATATGCGTATATAGAAGCGTGTTACAGGCGGGCTCCATTTAGAGCTCAACAGGAAATGCTTCAAGCCTACACGGAATTTTGCGAGAAGCTGCGAAAAAAACGCGTATCACCTCGCCGTTTCTTTTCGGACCTGGATCAACTGCGTCAAGATGGCAACTCGGCCGTGCATCCGGTTCGCTACCGGGACATGTCTTTGAGAACCCTAATGGTTGCATTCCAGGACATGACGGCAACGGATTCGTGCTGCGCTGTGGTGTATGGGGCAATGAACGCATACTTGAGTTGAAGGCTGCGCGTCGCACCCGGCTCGCTTTCTGCAGTGCGCCTTTTCTCGTTCCTCCTCTCCGGCAAACCCAACCTGGCTTCAATCGATGCTGCTCTTCCGTGTCTTCTTTGGTCCAACAAGTTTACGGGAGAAAAGACGGAGACAGGGGCAGCCACAAAGTGCGTGCAGGCACACAAATCAAACTCCACGAGGGATGGCTGGTGCTATGTTCTCATCACCAGCTGGCTCATCACCAACTTGCCCTAACTCCTCAGTGTTGCCTCACGCGCACTCTCGCCCATCCTCCATCGTCGTGTTCTGTGATGCACCAAAGCAAATGCTTCCTCTACCCATACGGAATAAGAGCCCTTGTCCTCGTTCTGTGATGCACCAAAGCAAATGCTTCCTCTACCCATACGGAATAAGAGCTCTTGTCCTCCGTGAGCGGGAAGATAGAATACTGGACCGACTCCCTCGAAGAATCGAGCAAAGCCCACTATGATCTCAAACGCCAGCCGTCCCTCACCCTCTGCATCCACACACACACACACACACACACACAGGTGCACACTGGCGGGGGCTGGTATTGGTTTGTCTTTGCGCCTTGTGGTGGCTGCGATAGGGACTGGGCATGGATGGCTGACAGTTGGTGGTGCTGGCTTTAGGTGACCTTGACGTCAAGGAACACGATGGTGTCAAACAGGAGCTGCCTCCGCGTGGTGGCGCTGATTCTTGGCCTGGCAATGGCAGTGGTGGCGCAGCAGGTGTGTCCGTTCCCTGCCTGAATATCCATCCCGCGCCTGACTCACATTCATGCTTCACACGTCAAATCGCTTGCCCTCTTCCATCGTCAGACGGCTCGCCTCGACAATGGCTACGATCCCAACCCCAACCCGCAGGTGGGCATATGGGCTCACCCCAGGGGCGGCCACTGGCTACAACCATATAGGATTGACGCCCTGCCCAGATGCGCCATGGCATTTTCGTGGCTTCCACCCTCTTCCACGCCTCTCGGCGCAATTCCCTTTTAAACAATGCTCGGATTGAACGAAAATCACGATGAAACCACAGGTGTCTGCTCCCCATATGTAAAAAAACCAAAAACATGATGGCTGGCTTTTTCAACACCGAATGGATGTCTTGAACACCTCTTAGACAAGATGGATATGAGGTCTTTCCCCACAGCTTTGGGACGCTCAGCTCGAGTATGGAGAGACCTTTCAGGTGTCGCATGCCTGGCGTCAAGCAAAACTCGCCGTCCAGACCAGCTCTCGCCTTCCATGGTCCCTCGGTACATCGAAACAGCGCCTTGATAAAGCAATAATTTCCATGTATTTTTTCCACATTTTTCGACGATTTTAAACCTTTTTTTTCTGACAAACGCGATGTACATTGTCATCCATTTTCGACGCACATCGCAATGTTGGCAAGATGGGCCTCACGAAGCGCTGGGCTTGTGGTGCAGGTGGCTGCTCCCGCAGCTCGGGGCTTGACTGAGCAGGGGTGGCGTGGGAAGGAGGTGGTGTGGCAGCAGGCATGGGTACGTGGGTTGAAGACGGCTCAGGTTTTGAGCAAGACGCGGGATGTGACGGGGTCCTTGCCTGGTGAGCCAAGAAAACGGGGTGCGCCTCGAGGCAGCCTCCAGCCTCGCCACGAGGAGAAGCGGCGTGACTCAACTCGGAAAGATGAGCTCTTTGATGCCTCGGGCCGAGGCAACCGCCACTCAAAGACGGAGCGGCCGGATGCTCGAGCTAGTTATGCGCGCGACCGGTCCGAGCGCAGGAACGACCGGTCTGCTGGAGCCGATTATGCGCGTGACCGGTCCAAACGCAGGAACGACCGGTCTGCTGCTGGAGCCGATTATGCGCGTGACCGGTCCAAACGCAGGAACGACCGGTCTGCTGCTGGGGCCGATTATGCGCGTGACCGGTCCGAGCGCAGGAACGACCGGTCTGCTGCTGGGGCCGATTATGCGCGTGACCGGTCCGAGCGCAGGGACAAGCCAGACCGCCGCATTCACCGCGATGCGGTCGAGAATACGGCCAACTACTGGAATGCTGCTTTCAAACAATTTGGTGACCAATACAAAAATTTGAGTGCTTGGGATCGTGGGGAGGCACATCGTCGTGCCACGGAAGATCTGAACGAGCTCCTCTCAAAGTTCAATCGCCGAAAGGAGGTGCGTCTGGTCCTGGTGCTTATCAGCCTTTGCTGCCCTCATGAGCGACGCTTCCTATTTGCCAGAGCGTTGTTTGCATTCATTGAATGGCGCCCCTGCAGGTGAAGCTGAATATTGGCGTGTACAATCATCTGCTTCGAGCCTACGGCATTGTTGGCGACGCTGCTACGGTGCGTCATGTTGTCCATCGTTAGGTCGGGTCGTCAGCATCAGTTCGCCCATCCACAGTTTGGAACATGATTTAGGCAGTGGAAATGTTCAAGCTGCTCGTTCAACGTTCGACCCCAGTGGATACTTATTCACTCTCTGCAGCCTACTTGGCAGTGCAGAGAAGCCTGGCGCCTTTGCGGCATCTCAGCCAGAGTACGTTTATGCGTGGGGCATTGTCTTATCCCTGCCATGGCTACAGTGAGCCCGGTCTTGTGACGCATGTGGTTCACGGCTTGGCTAGGCGAGTTATCAACGTATTTTGATGGTTCTGAGCGTCCCGAACGGCCGCGTCATACGGCAACTGCCGCAGCCACACCTACTCAGGCCCCCACAGACTTGCATGTGCTTCTGGAGCAATTGCAGTCTTGTCACGACTTGAGCTTGGAGAAGGACTTGCCCCGCAACAAGTTCACCTACAACGCTCTGCTTCAGGCCTTGCTCAGTTGTCGTGCGCATGGGGGCATGGTCCAGGTGTTCAACGACATGACTTCAGAACATGGTCGCTGGGCAGCTGAGTCCCGCCCTGATGCGGTCACCTACTCACTCATGCTGCGCGCGTTTCTCGAAACGGGGGAGCGCGCTCGTGCGCAGCAATTGTTAAAGATTGCCAAGCTGGAGTGTGGACACGATTTGGGATTGCACCGCCTCGTGGTGCTCGACGCCGCCCGTGACCAGCTCCTCAAATCTGGCTCGGCTTCAGCACAACAACACGCGTTTGGTGTCTTGGGCGTGTTGTGCGAGGAATTGCGCCAGAGAGCACATGCCGTGCATCGCGCAGAGCGCTTGCCTTTAGCCCGGGCCGTCTCCCAGCTATTGCACAATCGGGCTGAGCGTGATACTGCTGCTTTTATTCAGCAATTCGAGCTGTTTTCCAGCAGCATCCTCAAGAACCCAAATCTGGACCTCGATCTTTCATGGCACCGCCAGTTTGTGTACCGATTGTTGCGAGACGGTGCCCGGCTCAAAACGGCTACTCTGCCTTTTCCTGCACTTCTTCAGTCATTGCGCCGAAGCTGCGCCAAGCTGCACCAACACAGGGGTGCTCCCGCACTGGATTCACTCTTTGAGCGCGTCAAGGCTGATCCAAAAGTTCTCACGGTACGTGGTGAGGGTTGGTGCCTTGACCGTAACACCCCCAGCGTTGCATTTCATGCAGTCCGTGCATCACGATGAATGGGCTCAGAATCCCTGGGAGGTTGCCAAGACCCTCGACGATCCTCTTCAGTCGCTTCACGCCTTGGCCCGCCAGAAGGTAAGGCTTTCAAATAAGGGTTGGAAATCAAACGCTGTTTTGCGCTTGGCACTGGGCTCTAAGCATGCAACGCCGGTGCCTCCCCTGGTCGATGCATCCACTTCTTGCAGACGCATGTCCGCAGTCGTGAATGGAGCCCAGCCATCCGACAGGCGTGCCGCAGGTATGCACACTCGGAAGAAGTAGACGCCGGCTCTTTGCAGCCCGTGCTCAATTACTTGGAGGCGTGCCCGCCGGAAATGCCCAAGGTATAAACTCCAGCAGCATGCTTCCTCGTGACGACAGCATCCCTCTCAACCTGGGCCCCCTTTATATGCTTTGGCTGGGTTTTGTTCTTGCAGCGTTTGATGGAGGATGTTTGCTCCTACATCAACTGGGCCATGCATTTCCGCCCAAATGCCATGTTCCTGGAGCGTGTTGGCCAGATAGTCGGACCTTTGGTATGCCCGATCAGTCCTTTTTTTAACATGTTGTTGGTAAAATCTCTCTCTGGGGAGGTTCGTTTTCTTTACGGTTGCTGACTTTATGTTTTGGGCTCGTTTCTTGCTTGTTTATAGCGCGGCTCTGAGGTGGGCATGGTGAACAGTGCTGACGCGCCTCGAGAGTGGCGCCAGCATCGTATCCAGGTTGAGTCAAGGGATACGGATGAAGTCCAGGTGGCCACAGTACCAGTTCATAACCACCTGTTGCAGAGGCAAACCTCGAAGTTGGCGCCGTACAAGCTATGGGCCCAAGCCGAGCGCCAGGCAAGCGCACGCTTCCACTTTAAACGTAACAATGAGTGGCGATCTGCATTGGGCATGGCGATGCTCAACATACAACGTGCACGCGCCGATGATTGCGGTGGGAGATCGTGAGAGAGAGTGAGGGGAAAAAAAAAACACCGTCAAGGCCAGGGAAGAGGTATTTGCGTTAAATTGTATTTGACATGAATGTAAGCT
Organism: Monosiga brevicollis MX1; assembly: GCF_000002865.3. NCBI lineage: Eukaryota > Choanoflagellata > Craspedida > Salpingoecidae > Monosiga > Monosiga brevicollis. Next base: position 367,639 of record NW_001865042.1, read on the forward strand.
CGACAATTGAGTGCTTGATCAAGGCCACGTGGCATTGAACGCCTTGGTTCCCGTTCTTGGCTAGCGGTATGAACAAACCAATTTTGCCTCAGAGTGGGGTAATGGCCAATTTGATACCGGTGCGCGTATCAGCAGAATAGCTCGTGAGTACTTCGTTGCCAAGTTGGACCGGGGTGGGATCTAGCATTGCAGCAGATAGTGAGCACGGTGAGGGGCCAAAGAGAGAAGGAAAAAAAAAAAAAGAAAAAGAAAAACAAAAACAAAAAAAGAAAAGACGAAAGAGGTGAAGGATGAAGCTGAGGGTGCGTCATAGTCATACATTGGTATGTAGTGGACATGTTTGATTCCAACGTGGCATAGTGGGTCCAGGAGACACCGTCGCGAGTATAGGCCAGGTCAAGTGGCAGGCGCTGCGTCTTGGACGGATTGTAGGCCAGCATGAGTCGGCCATCGCGCAAATTGGTCATGCACACCTGGTGGGTCAGGAGACCAAGACGGGCAAGTGGAGGTGGGGGCAAAGCGTGTGAGCAAGGGTAAAATCACGATCAAAGAATGGGCGCGTCAGGGGCGCTTGGCTGAGATGATCAAATTGACCTTGGCGTCAGGATTTTGCAGAGGAGTGGGTTGCGCGTTGCTCCAAGTTTCGCCGTTGTCGTTGCTCACAGAGGCGTAGAGGTAACCAATTTGTGTGCGGAAGAGCTGGTCCGGTATGGGTAGCATCGGCAGTGGGTTAGATGCGGGACTTTGTTGAAACAACGCACACGCTCGCAGATGACGGTTGGGGCTGCTGACCTGCAAAATCGATCCGTTGTTAATGGTGCCAAGTGTGTTTTCAATCAACCTGTCGTCAAGCGCGAGCAACGAGCCGATCAGAGTAGCGCTGGGACCCTGTGAGTTGGACAGCAAGATTTTGTCTGCGCACCAGGTGTCAGAGCGGTTGACGCAGCCATAGGGCGTCCAATTCTGGCCTTGGTCATCCGAAATGAGGACGCCAGAGCAACCGGGGCCGATGTCATACACGGTATGTTGCTCCTATGTCGAGTCCGAGGAGAGATGAGTGAGCGGCTCTGTTGTTCCTGTGTATCTGGGACAAGCCGTCTCACCTGCCAAAAAGGCAAGAGCCAGCGACCATTGCGCACAAGCATCGTGTTGGCGGTGACCTTGGCAATGTGGCCACGATCCTGGAAACTAACATCAGCACAGGAGATGTTCAGGGTGATGATGTTTCATTGGATAGGGATGGCCGCCACAGCCTTGTTAGAGTCGGGGTGTGCAACGCACGTTAGAATGGTGGTGGCGCTGCTCCAGGTATGGCCACCATCCAGTGAAGTGCGGTAGCGCACCTCTCCGCCGGGATAGGAATGACCATACTCCTGCCCCGATCAGTATGAAGGGATGGGCGGTGAGGGCCTTGGGTAACGGAGTGTAGGCGGGCGAACTGTTGATCCAGTTGGAGGACTTACGCCACATTTGGAGTCGTTGCGATAATCATACTGTGTGGATTCCGAGTAGAAGAGCCACAGCTTGTTGCTGTCGGGCTGCAGAAACAAAGAGGGCCTGTGATATGAACGCGCAGGTGCAACACCAATCCATGAGGACGAGATGTGAGCAAGGAAAGCAAAGATGCAACGATCGATGGTGTTGTGGAGGGGATAACACACCCCCAGACGGCATAGTCACCCGTGATGGCGGCAACAGGAGGCGTCCAAGAACGGCCAGCGTCGTCGGACCAAGCAAGGTAGATGGCCTGGTCATTGCAGCCCTCGCCAATACTGGAGCCTTGCCAAGCTGCCACAACACTGGTGTTGGACAAAGGTGCCAGCATAGACATGTGCGTGTCTACAAGAGGATGACAGCTGGGTGAGCCAGGCAGCTGATCGCGTCCAGCATGGAGAGTCAACGGTGCGTCTGTGGCGGGAGGGCACGTGAATGCTCCACGAATGCTGCACGTACATGTCATGTTGGGGTTGACGCGTGCAATCCAGACAAGCTCCGAGGTTGGATCGGCCTTGGCCACAACACCAGCCAGCACAACGATCATGGCCCAGTGGGTCAGCTTCATGCCGATCGACCCGCTGCCATTCCCGCGCCCACCACTGGCGCGACGTGGTATCATCATCATCATCATCATCGTTTTCTTGTTGTCACAGGAAATACAACAAATAACAATCTTCAAATTGTCATCATTTTGAAGTGGCCATGACAAATTCAAGCGACGATATGGTTGGGGTCTTGCTAGCCCATGGCGCCGATCCCGATCAGACTATAAAGCTACGTAGCGGGAAAAGGCCCATGCCGGCCCTACTGTTCGCACTGGAATGCGAGTCTTGGCATGCGGTCGAGTTGCTGCTTTTGTATGGCGCCAATGCAGACGTGGCCGAACCAGAAGGCGATCACGCACTCTTCACTGCCATTTATTGGGGTGATCTCGCAACGGTCCGACGGCTTGTGCACAGTGGCTGCAATCCAAACACACTTGACGCGAAAGGCAGGACGGCAATTCAGTATGCCTCTGATCGCGACAAACCAGAGATTGCCGACTGGTTGAAATCTGTGTTGTTGGTCTCCAATTGATTTTTATTGATTTTAAATTATAATTGCAGGTAGCACACACACACACACACACACACACACACACACACACACACACACACACACACACACACACACACACACACACACACACACAAAGAAAAACCTGTGGTTTGTGGATTTCAATTTCGTTTACAAGTTAATCATGTACGGCATGACCCCATATTCGCGACAAAATGTAATGTGTGACACGCCACCGTTGGTCAAGCAGACGAAGGGATAAGTCGGGTTGGTTGTCACTTCGCATGCCGTATTCTAATAGTAACAGTGCTACTTTTCGAGATATGTAGACGCCCGAAGGTGGCAGCTACGATCAGTGGCGTTTCGCCGTGTCGGTTGGTCGCGTTTACATCTGCGCCATACTGAAGTAGCGCGTGAACGGCTTCTAAATTGCCATAGGCAACAGCCTGTGTAAGAGGCGTGTCACCCACTTTGTTCTTGTGGTTCACATCCGCTTTGCATTCAGACAAAACGCGAATCACGCTGTCATGACCACGCATCGCTGCCATTGATACCGCCGTGTCGCCGTCCCGATCGCATCTGTTCACATCCGCTCCTCGCACCACTAGCACATACACGGTGCCTTTATGTCCGTTTCTGGCCGCCAGCATCAATGACGTACACCCATCAGGGTCAACTTGGTTCACATCCGCGCCGTACTTAAGTAAAGTACGTGCCATAATGGCACGCCCACGCGTACTGGCGTACATTAACGCTGTACGGCCATATTTATCGCGTGTACTTATATCCACGCCACTGCATACCCACTGTTGGACGGTGGCCACAATCGCACTTTCGCATTCTTCTTTGTCTACCGTGACCGGTGTTGGAATATCCATGTCTCTGAGTACAATTACATGTGATTCGCGATCAGGGGAAAAAAAATGTCGGTGAAAAGCAAATCAATTCATTTATTTTGGTGTGTTAAAATCAACGGCGTTTGATTTGGGACTGCAGTGCGAGTGTGTACTCACAACACTTAGAAAGTACGAACGCGCGTGAGGATGTACTCGGTCAAGATTTGGCGTTGTTTACTGATGTGCGCCTTTGCCGTGTCCAATAAAACATCTTCGGTATAGTCACGCGCGCCATGCTCCAACAGAAAAAGCGTGGTATAGTAATGGTATCTGGAAGCCGCCATAGCCACTAGTGACTTTCCATCTGATCCAACCCAGTTGACATCCATTCCGCGGCGCCAAAACAGCTCTACCATGGGCATTTTAGCTGCTATGACAGCATGCGCGAATGGAGTCATTCCACACGAGTCCGTTGCGTTCATGTCAGCACCATTATCCAAAAGATATTCAGTGATGTCCACGAAACCACGAATGACGGCATGTGCGAGGGCAGTCCAGCCACATGGCGTACGAGCGTTAACATCAACGCCCTTCTTCAACAAAAAACGGATCGTCTTGATGTCGACTTGATGGGCGTTGATGGCCATCATCAAAGTAGTTTTTCCGGTGCGACTAACCACATGCACATTGGCGCCCTTGCGTACCAGAAATTGGACTTCTTGGAACCCGTTTTCGTACCCAGCGATCGCCTGCTCCAATGCAGTACAGCCAGTGGCATCTGCGGCATGGATATCTGCACCGTACTTCAACAAGTACTTCATGCACTTTTTACACCCAATCCAAGCGGCTGCGGCCAGGGCCTCGGTCTTGGCCGAATCAGAGAGTATGTCTGATTTACGACTCAAGATGCAAAGCACGACGTCACAGCGCGATTTCCTAACAGCCACTGTCAGGGCGGCATCGCCGAGATGATCGATGGCCGTTACATCCGCACCTGCCTTCAGCAACAAATCAACACAGGCAATGGATTTAAATGCATTTTGTTTGATCAATCGCAGCAAAGCCGTCACACCAAAATTGTTGGCGTAGTTCACGTCGGCCTTGTATGCCAACAACAAACCAATCATGTCCTCCGACGGGTGATAACAAGCTGACATAAGGATGGACTCGTCGCCGTTCCCAATGTTCGGATCAGCACCGCGTTCCAGTAAATAACGTGCCAATGGCACGTTACAGTAGCACACGGCTTTTGACAGTGCCGATGTGTATGTGTATACAGGACCATTCACGTCGGCACCGAGATCCAAACACGCGATCATCGGGTCTGTCAGATGAACCCTGGTCATATTGACGGCATCTGAAAAGGCGCACTGCAATGCATGTTTGCGCAAAAACGCGGTTGGTGCTCGGTCTACCAACTCCTTCAACACGCGTGTATGACCGTTTTCAACAGCCAAGTACACCGGGGTCTGTCGCTGGCGGTTAAACCGCCCCCAAGCCGCACCCTTATCAAGAAAGTAACACACCAACTCAGGGCAGCCACACCGGGATGCCAAATGCAAGGGCGTGTCACCATCCTCAAAGACGTGATTCAAATCCGCGCCATATTCCACCATTGTGTGTATGATGGGTGCGTTGTTCGTTTCAATGGACAGCTTGAAGGCGGTGGCCATTTCTGGGAGTTTGAGATCCACACGTAAACCACGCTTGCACATCAAAGCCACCAGTTCACCACGGCCGCTGCGAATTGCCAACGGCAAAAACACCGTTGAGCACGGCTTTTTGTGGATCACATTTGTGTCCGTTTGCAACAGCTTGTGCAGCTTGTCCAAAATGGGCCCGCTGTCCAGTTCGCTGTGGGTAGGGTCAACTATTACGCCATCCAACACAAGGCCGATTTGAATGTCCACCTCCCTGTCGAGTGTCCCTCGACGGGTGCGCTTGGCGATCGGCTCTGTCATCATCAACAAGTAAGCTGGTAATCAAGTAACCATACACTGATGGAACTAAAATACCAGTCAGTGCAAAAAAAAAATGAGTTGCTAGGCGTGCAAGACTTTGCAAGCGACCTTCGTTTGTGAATTAAAAAGGCACAAAAACATGTGTAAACTTTTTTCACACTTCCGGTGGCACCCTTTGTAATCAAAGGTTTCTTTACCTAATTTACCGTTACTGAGTCATGCCTCGACCGCGCGAGGCCATCGTCTCGGCGGATCGCCTGTTGCGAGATAGCCGCTTCTCGGCCAGTGCTCGCCGGGCAATCTTTCAAAAAAGGAAGGATTACGCGTCAAAAGTTGCGTTGGCGTTCTTTTTGCAGACGTTGGCCCGCTTGGTGACTGAGCATCGAGCCGGTCTTCTCCCTGACGACTTTAATGCTGACGAAGCTATCCTCTTCCTCTGCCTGGCGGCGACAAACATGGTCAAGAATGCAACTCGTGAATTGGAGCGGCCGCCTGTTGTAATTGCTGAGAATGGAACTCCTCACGTGAACTTGGCTCGTTTTACAGAAACGGCATGGGCACAATGTTTTGGACTCACAAATGCGGCGCAGTTTGAGCGACTAGCAGCCGCGCTGGCCCCCCATATCAACGAGCACCTGCCCGTCCCACTCCGGGAGGCCCTGCTCGCTTTCTTCGCTCTATTCCACCGATCGTCGCGCCTCATCGACGCCATCCACACCTTGGGAGTGTCCTGGACGGTACCCAAAATGTCTCAAGTCATAAATCAGTTTGCGCTGGCCGTGGCGAAAAAGTTTCAGCGCCGGTTGGCCTTTGATGCACGTTTCTTTCAACCGGACTGGACCACAGCCGCTGTTGCTGCCGTGGCCGCAAAAGGATCTCCATTGCCAGGAATTTGCGCCTTCATTGACGGCACTGGTCAAAACCTGGCGCGCCCTAAAGGAAAAGACAACCAGGCCGCCTTTTACTCTGGTAAAGACTCGGTGAGTTGACTGCCGCCCGCTTTTTTTTTTTTTTTTTTTTTGTGCTGGGCCTCATGTTACTATACATTTTGTAGAAGCACACCACTCGCTATCAAGGTGTTGTGGCACCGAACGGTGTCCTCGTCAGTTTTGCCGGGCCATGGCGAGGTAGGGAGTGCCCGGCTATTCGGATGCTCACTTGGATGTTGGTTGCCGGGACCTGGCTTACCTCAACGTACTGACTCCACTAGGGCCGAGGCATGATGCTTACATACTCGAGCAATCGGGCTTGCTCGATAACCTTAAGCGAGTATGGCCCGAAGAAACACCATGGTGCTTGCTGGGAGACTCAGCGTATCCTAGGTCGAAACGCCTGGTACGCCCCGCTAAGCGTGACGAGGGTTGGACGGCGACAACTGAGGCACTAAACGCTGAGCTTGGGCGGCTCCGTATTGTGATTGAGTGGGCCTTTGGTGCTTCCGGATATGGAGTTGCATCGCGCTTTGAAGGCGTTGTAGATTCACGTCGGATGTTGGTTGGCGAGCGGCCAGTTTCGGCCTACATGCTCACAGCAGTATTGCTGACCAACATGATTGTGTGTGACGACCAGAGCAACCCCGTTGCTCAGTATTTTGGCCATAAGTTGGCGATCCCTTCCCTGACAGAGTATATGGCGCCGCTATCTCCTTCGGAACGCTGAATGTGTCTGACAAGGCAGGGATTGGATAAGAATCAAGGGAAGGAATTCAAATTTATTCTGTTGATCAAACATGAAATATTTTACTCTCGTCACTCCTTTTGCGATGACCGGGCGCGCGTAGACCGGCGCTGTGTTTGTTCCGGGGCTTGCGTCTCCTGCATCGTTCGCTTGCCGGTATCTACGGTTGTCGGCAAAGTGTCCTGCCGTCCACTACCAAGTAAAATCGACTTGAGCTCTTCAATAGACTGCTGAATGCCTGTCACCTTTTCGTTCATGACAGACATGTCTGCCTTCATCTCACTCCTCAGAGCATCAACAAGTTGCTGCTGTTGCGATAGGGCAGGCTGGCGCAAGGTTACAAGGGCCTCGCCGATGGCTCCTTCAAACCAGCCTGGTCTCATCCCTATATGGGAAGATTCATCTTCAACGAGGGCCCGATCGGTTCTTGCTTCGCCCAATCGGGGGTATGCTGCCGTCTGAGGTAAATCGGTGGATACCAGAGGCTCCGCGCACGGTTGCGACTCTGCGATCGCATCAGTCGCAAAGGCGCTTTGCTCATCATTGCTCTCAACATGAGGTGTGTGATCAATGCCCTCTGATGCTGAACGACTCGGCGTCAAAGAAGGAAGTGCGGCAACATGGTTTTGCCTGTCAAGAGGAAACACGCTGTGACCTCGATGCAAAGTGGCCTGTCCGGCCTCCTCGAGCACTGCTTGACGCAAGACAGCCTGCTCTTTTCCACGAGACTCAGCTTGCAAGACGGTCTCACGCTCCATCTTCATTGTACGAAGGAGTTGACTATACCGGCCCCAAATTTCACGACGCCCAGGAGGCACGGACGAATCATTGCTTGGATCCGCATTGCCTGTGTGCGGAATCTTCTGGACATCGCTCAGATATTGCTGTGTAACATCCCAAAAAACACCCCACCATTCGTGACGCGGGCCCATTCGAGATTTTGCGCCAGGCAAATCTAGGGTGTGCCAGATGTTGCGACGCAGCTGCGTGTATTCGCTCGGAGTGATTGATAACTCACTGAACAACCTGCCATCATCCCAGAGCATTTTTGAGCATCGGCAGAAAAATGCGCATACCATTCAAAAATGCTTACCACAGCTTCATGGCACGTTCATAGATACCCACGACTGTCAGCCAATCAATCTTGCCAGTTGTGGACCTTGCAGCGAGTTGCATTTCTGCCCAAGGGTCATTCAGTCATTCAGGTCGAACGTTCGAAATCTAAAACCACGAGTTGATTTAAGCTGAATGGCGACAGTCGGAGAACGAATAGCCTCGCAGGAGAGACAGGCAATAATCAACACCTGCCTTACCTTCGTTGGCACACAATGTTCAGCTGAGCTGCGTCAAAACACCTCAGACTGAGCTTCCGAGTTGCCGTTGACCGCCGAAGATGAAGCCCCATTTCCATGCCACGAGCGATCACCTCTTTGAGGCAGCGCTCTGATGCTTCCACAGGACTAACTGACCGACCAAGGATAGGGATCTGCAATAGGGAACAAGCACTTTTCAATTCTTCCTCCACCGCAGAGTCTCCACTCAGGGAAGCCATGGTGGCACTGCCGTTTATGGCGCCCTCGAGCTTTTGTGCCTTGCCGTCAAAAAATGCAAAAGCTCCTCTTCAAAAAGATCAAAAAGGCATGTTTGCACCAAATCTCGATTTTTGCGCCCACCTTTCGTACCGTTTTTGTCTGACAATGGATTTCGTCCCTCGAGGAGCTTTTGCACTGGTATCCAAAAGCTTAGTTACAAGGTAGTTATAATTGACGAATAAACTTCCTAATTGTTTTTTTTAATGGCCGGGTTGTCTGGTGCTTACACTCGATATTGCACACACGGACGGCACATCGCGTTTAAAGCTGTAAGTTTGAACCCAAGTATTTCAGTGAGTCCAGATCGATAAGACCGGGCTCATAGCACCATGCCATGTGTGTCAGTACCACCAGGCGTCGCTGGTAAATGGCTTTGGCGATGACTCGCAGCGGAAAGCGCCGTGCACGCCCGTTCATGATGATGGTCTGCAAGTCGATGTCGCTCGGTATTTCAGCACCACCCATGAGCATTAGTGCAAGGACATGCTCGGCGCGACAATACGCCCCGTCCGAACCGAACGCAGCACGGTTACTGCTTATGATGGCCAGTCGAATGGGAGAAAACTCGGGCTTGCATGCTTCTGGCATCGCAACCGCGCCGTGCTCGAGCATATCAATGACACACCTCAACGAATTGTATCTGAGGACGATGAACGACAACGCACACTGACCAATTAAATTCACGGCGTTGAGATCCACACCACACTCAAGAAGAACCTTCATGTCACATGCACGAAAGTTACCGCGCAGGTGTACGGCTGCCGCGATGCTGACAGTCGATCTTTCATGTGTGGTGTCGTTGGGATTCGCGCCGTGTTTCACCAACATTCGGAGACACGCGTGCCAGGCATTGGTGTAGCTAGCTCCGATACCCTCAAACAGTCGCACACACACGGAAGTACCAGTTTCGGTAATGGCGTTCGGATCTGCGCCCCTGGACAACAGTGATTTTATCGCCTTCAGATTCAAAGCACTCGCGGCCAGATGAAGCGGTGTATCACCGGAAATGCCAGTGCATTTCACGTTGATGCCTTTGTTGACCAGATACTCCATCACGCGTGGTGTGGCTTTGTATGCAGCTGTATGCAAGGCATTCCGCCCCGTGTTGGTCAAAGCATGAATATCAGCACCTGCTTTAATCAAATCACCCAGCATTCGCGTGGATGACATTCTACAGGCCAGTAAAAAGGCCGTGTTGCCATCACGATCCCGGTGATCGACATCAACGCCGCGCTTCAACAAAAACAAGGCGGCATCACGTCGCTTGTATCGCACAGCGATGTGCAGGGCGGTGTTTCCGGCGGCATCAACATGATGGACATCATCGCCGTGAGCAAGTAAATACTCGAGTGCCTCGATGTTACCGTGTTTGGCCGCGAACATCACAGCAGATTGGTTTGTGACCCCGCTTCTTTCCTGTACGTTTGCACCACACTCTACCAAGAACTTCATGATATCAGTGCGTTTGTGGTCGAGGGCTTGCATCAAAGGCGTCACCTTTAAGGAGCTTTTCAGTTCCTTCAACGTGTACCGACAGATGTCAGGGTCAATGGCCACCAACTCTTTGATGTGTGCAAAGTCGCCTTGTTTACATGCATTGACCAACGCGGTATGGCGTCCTTTTAGGGTTGGTGGTACCATGAACTTGGTGGCTTTGGGTGGTGGTTCGTCCATGATGATTGTAAAAGTGATTTGGGAATCAGGTGACCTTAACCAGTAAAAAGTACCAGAATACCAAAATACTAACTATGAGTAATTGGAAGGCTAAATGTAAAATGACACCATATACATGTAGTGTTTATATATATATATATATATGTGTGTGAGGCGCAGTCAAAATTCCTAGTAACTTGTTTTTCTGACGAATGGAGTTAGCAGCACGACCATGAGCGTTGGTGAGGTGAGAGGAGCCTCCAAAAAACCCGAACTTGATAGGGTACTCCTGTGACGCGCCACGACGCTGCCACCACAGACTGCCAAAAAGTCTGACATTTTCATTTCGTTCGCGTTCTCGAGTTACAGCTCAATCTTTGATGAGTCACAAACAACTACCCCTTACAGGTTGCATGCATAAAATAATCCTGCGTGGTGTTGCCAGGGACGACCGTCGCATAGCCTACACGGTTACGGCCCGGGGTACTGTTGCGCTGCGGCAGTACCGTGGCGGTCACCTGTGCGCCGTCGGGCTCAAGGGCAATGCAGGGTCCATTTGAAGGACGATGGGCATGTGATTTGATACAATCAATTGAAAGCGAGTTTCGACATATGGGTAATCGCACATAGCAAGACGTTAGACGGAAGCGAGCGCGTCACACCACGCCTGCGCGTCACGCTCGATCTCAGCGATGCTGCGCTCCTCGGTGTTAGGAGCTGGTGACGGGTTCGGGCAGAGTGCATCTGGTAGGATGTCGCGCAGTTCCTTATCGAACGTTCCAAACGTTGCCGACAGAGATGCCCCGCCTGTCTCGAGGCTGCGTCTCAAAGCCGCAAACTTTTGAGGCCCAGGGCAACCATCGTGAGCAGCAGCGGCCTTAAGCACATCGGCCATGAGTTGCCAGGTCTGTGCACTGTTCTTGGCCCGGTCGACAAACAGAGGGTAGTAGGCATTGACGATCCGCCCGAGGTCGATCTCAAAATCGTTAGCATTGAGTTTGCTCCAGACCTGTTCCACTCGCTCAAGCTCCCGTTCAACGCGGAGCTCCATTGATTTACTGGATACAGTCACTATCACAGGCGTGTTGTCAAACGTCAGAATGCCCTCGTCGTCTTGTACGGGGGCGGTGTTGATTCGTATCCACGCTTCGTTGGGTACGAGAGGCAGGTGTGTGTCGTCGGAAAAAATGATTTGTGGCTCATTCTTCGGTTTGAGGCTTGTTGTTGCCCATTTTTGCTGTAGCTTGATGTCGCTCGTTGTGCCGAAATCAAAACAGCTGCCCAAAAACACTTCGCCGCCATCTTCAAGTCGGTAGTAGTGAACGGCCACTGCCGCCATGTCAGTCACATCACCAAAGTTGAAAGCAAGCGGCGTCTTGATCACGATCAAATCGCGCAAAGTGTCAAACCGGTTGAAAAGATCGCGTCCCTGCTTGCGACTCGCATGCGGGTCGCGGTTGGCTATCTCCAGTTCAATGATCACAAAGGGAAGACGTGCCCCTTTGCGTCCAGTAACAAAGATCGCAGCGTCAGGACACTGCGTGGAACCTGCCAGTCTTCCGTCACTCATCACAAGGAAGCGGGCTTTCTTTCCTTGGTTTTGTTCAGCCCTGTAGTTTCCAGCTTGGCGTACAATTTCTGCGACACCGGCTCCGTGAATTTCGGTCGCGCCACAGGTGATGAAAAGACGGCGGGTGTCGTGGTCAAAGAAAAACTTGGCGCCGCGGGTGGCCGGCTGCGTCAAGTCCGGGCAGCAGTCGACGTTGTAGGCCACCAGCAGCCCCTCACCGTGAACACCATAGTCATGGGCGTGCTGCACCGCGCCCCGCAAGACGTCGGGCGGCACGCCGTCTCTCGAGGCGTCCACCGCCTCAAAATGCTCACAGCCATCTGCGTCTGCTGTGATACCACAGGCGCCAAAAGTGTCAAAGTTTGTGAGATGTATCGCCGAGCGCGCGTGCTTTGAGCCCGAGCAGGGCCCAACCTCCATCGTGTGAGACGCCCTGGTCACAAACGATTTGTAGAATTTCTGTACAACGCGCGCAAGGTCCAATTTCAGAGCGATGCCCTCGAGGCTGTGGATGTTTTCCCTCACCGCTGCAGCGAGCGTTGGTTGCTCGTCGTCTTGCACGTCCAGAACGCCGGATGGAAAAACAATGACCGCTGGCTCAATGTTGATGGCGAAGTGCTCAAACCCTTCGCGTGGCGTGGCGCGGTGGGTCTCCCACGACAAAGGTACGAAGGGCGGCAAGTCGTCGTCGCTCAACGGGTCCATCCAAGCGTTGCGGTCACACGCCACCGTGCCAAGGTCAAACGCGAGCTCGGCCGTGACAGGCGCGCCTGCCTGCTCGCGGTAGTAATACCCGACCGCAACCTTCATATCCGTCACCTGGCCAAAGTTGAACTCGAAGGGCGCAAAAATGACGACGAGAGCACGCAGCGTTGGGTAGCGCTCGAACAGCGTGCGTCCTTGATGGCGGCTTGCGGCCACCTTGCGATTGCCCATCTCAAGCTCGACGATCACGAGCGGCGATGCGGACAGCTCTCCGGCATCAATGGTCACGGCGACGTCCGGCGCATCCCCGAAATGGCTGATGACGCCGTCGCCAGCCGTGTCTAGGCGGTCGACGCCGAGGCGGTGGTTGTACGCATCGGCCCAGTTGCCCAGTTGCCGGCCAGCTTCCAATGCCCCGATGCCGTGGGGATGTGAAGAGGCGCAGGTAATGAAGAGCTTGCGCGCGTCGTCGTCAAAGAAGAATTTGGCGCCGTGAGCAGTCGGCTGCGTTAGGTCCGGGCAGCGGTTGACGTTGTAGGCCACCAGCAGCCCCTCACCGTGAACACCGTAGTCGTGGGCGTGCTGCACCGCGTTCCGCAAGATGTCGGGCGGCACGCCGTCTCTCGAGGCGTCCACCGCCTCAAAATGCTCACAGCCGTCGACATCTGCTGCGATACAACAGGCGCCGAAGAGTGCGATGAGAAACCACTTGAAGCAAACCGAAAGTACAACATGACGGGACAAACCTTGGTCGTTTTTCTCCAAAGCTTCTTCTTTCACGTCCCGTTCGTCCTGCTTGTCCTTTTCCTGTGCTTCCTGTTTCATATCCACATCCGCGCCGCTTGTGCCCGTCAGATCTGTGGCCCGGACGATGACCTCGCGTGAGCTGAAAAATCCACGGCTCCGTATGCCTCCATCCAACCCATACCTTGCTTGACGGTGCCAGCATCCTGGCTTGCAGTGACGCCCGTGGCGGCGGCCGCCGAGGCAGTGCCTAGGTTCGAGGGTGTGTGAAGTTTCGCAAGCGCGTGTCCCACTACAAACCCGAGTAAGGCCGACAATGACATACCCCGCTTCCGCGCTTTGTAGGGGCGCTTGGTTTTCGGGGCGCCGTCATCCTGCTTCTCCTCCTTCGCTGCGGCTATATCGTTGAAAACGTGAGTGTTCCGCAGTGAAACCACGCTGGTCAGAGAGCATAAGAATACATGTTGTTTTGACTGAAAACATTGCAGCGGAGACAGTTCATCTGAGCAACGTACCCTCCTCCATGCTGCTGGTGGCGACGGGCTGTTTCGCCTTCCTCACTGGGGCACGGTGCGATCACCGAACAGTGAGGGGTCAAAAGGTTCCGAGATTCGGTGATAGAAAAATAGCACTCCCAAGTGTGAGTGTCCTCACCTCTCACTTGAGCGTAAAACCGGTAGAGCTTTTCGTCGCGGCTCTTGGGGGGCGAGTGATCCGTAAACTCTGCCAGTGTCCAGGTGGGTTTGAGCTCCTCCGCCAGAAGCTTTTCCATCCAGGCAGCGTTCTCTGTCGTTGAAAATGAAGACCAATGGAGGTACAGAAGGTTTCTGTAGTCTCAATTTTCACTGACACACACGCACGTAAAACGAGCACAGATCAAATAGGAACATATGTGCGATAGATGGCCCACGTCAACTCATTTTGAATGTGCATTTGAAGTACACGGGTTTCATCACAAAGGTTTTGATTCAAGCGTCGTTTGCATAATAACAATGCCGTATCACCTTTAAAACGACCAGCAACAAGGCATGTCCCGGGTGACTTGTCATAACACAATAGCAATTTCACCATGTCAATGTCACCGTTACCAACGGCGATCATAAGGGGTGTTCTGATATGCTCGGGCTTGCCCCGGATCATGTGCACACCCGTGTCAGTCGATGCACCCGCGCATAATAGCATGCGAGCAATCGTGATATCACGATTAAGCACCGCGTAATGAAGCGCGTTCTTGCCGTAGCAATCGACTGCGTTAATAAATGTAAGGTGCGTGCATCCAAAAAAACACAATGCATCAACTATATCACTGTGACCGTATATTGAGGTTTGAATAAGCGATGTACGACTAATGTAGGTCCGATCCATAAGCGTCTGTCCTTTCATGAGACATGTCACAACAACATCACAGTCACCAGCCTTTACAGCCTCAAAAAAATCAGATCGCGTGGTCGTTTCGTGCTTGAATGAAACGGCTGTATCTGCATTCATGCTGATGGTGATGAGAATCAAACAATCGCGTCGAACCACGGCCGGCGGGATATCAAAAAAAAATGCATTAAAAATTGTGTACGTTCATCGCGCATACCATCAGAACAATAAAGTAGATTTGAAAATCAATTAATGTTTTTAGTCAAAAAGTGCGCTCTGCAATGCGAGCTTGTCAACGATCAGGGTGCCGGGCCATCAAAAGACAGCCCGGCCAAGACCGGGCGCCTTAGTTTTTGGTGCGCTTGTCAATGGCGTCCTGGATGAGCTTGGCGATCTCGGTATGTCCACAATCGGTGGCGCTCTTAACGGCGTTTTCCCCCTTGAAGGGATTGTACTCAAGACAGTAACCGGGGTCATCGTCGTGCTTCAGCAGATAATTTACAATTTCAACGGAGCCCATGCGAGCTGCAGTCATGAGTGGCGTGCGCTGTTGCTTCATTACAGCATCTCCAGCGTCTCCGTACTCGTACTCGTCTTCGTCAATGAACTCGTCGTCCACCCAGTTGTCTGGATCTGCTTCGTCCACGTCGCCTTCGAGTTCATATTGGTCCCACAGGCTGGTTAGCCTGGCTCCGTTCTCCACCAACAACTTGACGGCTTCAAGATTCTTTTGCTCGATGGCAAAGTGAATAGCCATCTCGCCACCAAAGCTGGTGCTGTTGATGAACGTTTCCTTGTCGGGTACAGCATCAATGAACGCGCGCATCACATCAAGCGCGCCACGCATGGCGGCCATCATGAGAATGGTGAAACCACCCATCGATGATGAACTAAACATGTAAAAGCCTGCACGGCGCACGGCCTCGAAGTGCTCCAATGATTCGCATACTTTTGAAAACTTTGTGCATGCACGAAAGCATTGCGAATGATGTGTCTCTGAAACGGCAGCGCTGCAGTTTGACGCTTGAGGTGCAGCCGCCTCACAACGCGCGGACGCGAGCGTGCGCGTGTGCACTGGTTGATGGATGAACATACTTGATGTTGGCCTTGTCTGGCTTTTGGGATCAGCGTGATGGACCTTTTTTTTCCACGACATGCCAATCTCGAGGTTGTTGCCACGAAACGCCTTCATGCTTGACATGAAGCGGACCGAGGTGCGCTGGTTGTTGGGAAACCCACTCGGGCTGGCCCGCCACCACACGCTCAATGACTGCCACAGCCCTTGCCACAGCGTTGTGGGGCTTGGGGACAGGGGGGGGGGGGGGGTCGATTTGGGTGGAATGCGTGGCACGTTGAAGGGGAAGCAAATCAATTCGCTCCCCCTCGGCTACAATGTTTAGCAAAGGGCCCAGGCGTTTGTGTCTCTTGTGACCAGATGTGCCTTGGTGCCCACCCCACAAGCAATCAGCCGCGGCACAGTACTGTATTGGCGATGGCCTTCATTTTCTTGCCATAGACCGAGGCGCCTGAGCCGTCTCGTGTCACCTACAACCCCAAGCTTTCCTCAATCTGGCTCCGTGGCGGTCGCTGCATCTTTCTACATCTTCCCAGCCACACCTGCTTGTGTGCCTGGGCTTGATAGCAACCCGTCTTCATGTTTACGTTTCGCTTTTCAGGCTCTTGCCTCGGGCCTCGGGCGCCTACGCGCAGGCTTGGTGTTCTCTTATTGCTATGCCTGTGGCTGGCGGCGCCCGAGTGCCGTGCCCAGCTGCCATTGGAACCCACGCCCATCCCATCACTTGAACCGTCCACATTTGCGACGCCCAGCGCCTCCAGCCCCGCGACAAAAGAGGTGCCCACCGTAATCAAGGCCTCCTCTTCTTGGGCAATGCCGACAGGTAGAACGGTGACACCGCCGCTGGATGTGGATGCAACCACGATGGGCCCAGGCACCCCGGCTCGAGCCAACTCGTCGACCATGCTTGGTACGTGTGTCTCCTTGGTAGATGGTGATCTTTAGACTGGACGAACGCAAACTGGGCGATTGTGGTGGTTGCCCTTTGTGTCTAGGATGGTGCCTTGTAATTGCGCGTTGGTGCTGACTATCGCAAATGTGTGTGGTTGAGTAGGCCTGGTGGATGATTCGACGCTCGAGGTTGTGATCGTGGTGGCAGCAGCCGTTGGGTTGCTGTTGCTACTGCTGGGAATCAAAACGTGCTGCTGTCGCCAACGCGGACACAGCAGTCTTGTTCACCGCCTTGAAGAGGGCGACGGGTCAGTGGAGGACGAGGTGAGCGAGCGCCACTGTGGTTGGTGTTGCTGCTGTCGCGATGACGCCAAGGGCTGGTCCGATGGCTTTGAACTGTACGCCTCCACACAGCCCGAATGGGATGACTCCTTTGACAAGGGCTCTACGCCACAATCTGACCGTTTGGCCAAGTTGCGGCACAAGATATACATGAACGCCCAGTTGCTGGCCCAGACCGATGCAGACACTTTGCACTCTGAGCAGGCCTTGGTCGTGGATGGCCAACCCTTGGCCACACGCGCATAGCGCCCGCTTTCTTGAAGAGCCCACCCCTGCCATCCAATCCTGTGCTCCATCGTTACCATACCCATAGGCGTTTTTGTCGAAGCCAACCGACTTGTTCATGTCGCCGTGCGTCTGTTCCTTTCGGGCCGCTTTCCTTGCAGTTGATTTTAACTTGATGCAACGAGCATGGAGGCTGATCAAAGCCATAAGAAACAAGGAGCGAGGTCCAGAGATCCAGAGGCGAGAGATCCAGAGGGAGAGAGCGCACCGAGGGAGAGAGCGCACCGAGGGAGCCTTGAGCTATAGTTTCAGAGAGAACTCTGAACCTAAGAGCGAGAAGGCGAACCGAAGCGCTTCAGGCAGAGTGAGTGAACCCAAACGCTTCAGGGAAAGAGGGAGAGAGAGAGAGAGGGAGAGAACCCAAGCGCTATAAGAAAAGACCTTGAAAGCTTTATTTAAGAGAGGTCAAGTTGAAAAAGCCTTCCAAGAGAGAGTGTGTGTGTGTGTGTGCGAGATTTTTTTTTATTTTTTTCCCGTTTCGACAGGTGACGGCAGAGGGGTGGGGGATCATGGCGTCGCGGCCCATGTTTGCGCTGCCTCCGGCTGCGGAGAGCCAGTTCTTGGATGATCTGAGTCGAAGGTCTATGGATGATCTCAAGGGCCTTTCGCTCGAATATCTAACTGTCATTGAGGTGAGGTGCATTTCAGCGCGATCTCGCACACGGTCGCTGGCTCCGCCATTACCCTGGGTGGTTCTTTGAATAGGCGGAGCTGGAGCAGCTGGCCAACTCGACGCATCATGAGCTGCAGAGCATTGCCGACCAACATCATCAATTTACTCAGTGCGTGCCGCTCTGCTCTGGCGCTTCACCCTGTGCTTCACCCTTCCTGGGGAGCTGCGGTCGTCTCGGCAGCCAATCATGTGATGCCTGCTCGAACAGATGGTTTCATCGCTACTTCAAGTATCAAGCTTCCGCCAAGCGCCGGTCATCCATTGCTGCCGAGCTACCAGCAGCCAAGGTCAGCTCATTCCGCTGAGCCCCCTGTGTTTTGCTCTGGCTGCATTTCGTCATCCTTTTTCACACCACACTTGCCTTGCCTCGTCCTGGCCTCAACCCTGCGCGTCTGCTGGTGACTCGGGTAGCTCAAAAAGTGCAATTTGAAGGCTTTGGTGCGTCTCGCTCTGTATCATCTGCACTGCTTGTTTTGCTTTCTTCTCCTTTCTCCACTAGAACTGCACTGCAACCTTCTGTGTGTGTGTGTGTGTGTGTGTGTGTGTGTGTGTGTGTGTGTGTGTGTGTGTGTGTGTGTGTGTGTGTGTGTGTGTGTGTGTGTGTGTGTGTGTGTGTGTGTGTGCTGCAGACAATCTTTCATGTGATCTGTGTGATGTTTGGCTGCATCGGGTCAGAATGCACAACGTCAGTCCAAGTCCAACACCGATGGGCCCCTGGGCCGCACAAGTGGCCCCCGCCGCAGCTCTCTCAGCTTAAGCACCAGCGCAGGCGGCATGACTGCCTCCGCCCAGCCAGAAGAGACAAAGTAAGAAAGTAGTGGGTGCAATAGCACGCGGGAGTGTGTCAGCATTACTCAGTTTGCATGCCCCCCTCAGACCAACTGAGGCTTTGACTCAGGCCGGCCAAGAATTCTGGAACGTGGTCGAACAATATATGCGAGGTACGCCACCTGTCTTTGGTCATGGGCCACACAGGCTACCGCTCCGCTGGCCTCGGCTTCCGTTTCAGAGAGCACACCCTCTCCACCCATCGCATCTACAGCTCCCTCGGACGACGAAATGCGTGCTCTCGCCGCCTGGCCGGCTGAACTGGCCAGTCACCGTCAAAGCTTCATGTGCGTCATGTTCTTCCATGCCCTATCATCGTTGCTTGCGCTCTGAACCTGACCCACCTCCTCCCATGGTGTAGGCAAATACCTCCCCTGGGGCGGCCCCTAACTGAGACCAAGCAAGAGCAAGACTTTCTCAAGGGCGTGAGCCCAGACAGCGAGGAGCAGCTGGTCCATAGCAGGAAAAGTGCACCTTCGGACGCTGAGGCTCGGCTCTTGGGCGTAAGTCAAGCGAACAGATCAAAAACACTAGCCCGGGCCCATCACACGTATCCCACCTCTCATGTGGTTTCGCTGCCGCGTCTGATAGGCCCTACTGCCAGCACCGGCTGGGTCTTCTGAAGCGTTGAGTGCTTTGCTGACCCACCATCGAATGGGACAGCACCCGGCAGAGGTGCGCCTCGTTTTGTGCTTCAAGTCGATGTGGAGGCACAGCACGCCTCACAATCTGCCATCCTATGTCGGAATGACACAGGCTGCCGTTACGGCCAAGGCAGAAAAAGCCGACGCTTCAGAAGAAGATAATTACGTTCTCACCAACCTCAAAAGTGTCCAAGCCTTGTTGACCAAGGAGGAGCAACACCTGAGCGATCTCCTTGAGCGTCTCTATCACCGCGCCTGCGCGTCGCACGTGGACGTTCAGCGACAGGTCTGTCAGAATTGCTGGTCTTCTTCTTTCATTTATTTCTGCCAAGATTCCTGTCCCAGGCTCACTGCACTTTAATCAGCGCGAGGCGTTGGATCGCAGCGAATTGGACGCCCAGAAGCAGGTTTATCAGCTGTTTCAAAAATGCCTTGAGTTTCAAAGGCAGAACAAGGTTTGGCCCAACTTCGTGTTTGAATTGCGAGCCACTGCCAAACAACTCAGTCCGATCTCACTCCTGGGTAATGGCGTGACCTTGTCTTTGCTTGGCTTGAAATGGTCTGCAGCGCTTGCCACAACACTTTGAAAGCCAAGTCTCGCAGGTTTTATTAGACTTGACCCGATTCAATGGGTACTCCTCCATTTTGACAGACAATGCCACCCCACCCGCTGCGGTAAGCTTCCACCTACCCGTTGGATAGGTCAAGCCAGACTCGATATGACCTTCCATTGGATTGTCATAGCGTTTGGTGAAGCAGTTTGGTTCCCCAAGTTGTGGTGATCGGGATCGGTTGTAACTCGGGTCTTTTGCCCCACGCCACGGTTGTAGGGGGACAGCTTCCCCGTCCTGGAGTCTCCCAAGCCCGCCGAAAAGCCAAAGCGCAAACGCAAGAAAAAGGACACACCTGCATAATGAATACTCTCACTCGTCTGTCTCCCTTTCTTTCGTTCCTCCTTTCCTCATGCACGCACTTTTGCACTTGAAAACTTTTTTTTTTTCCGCGCTTCCATTGGTCATCTAGCTC
The DNA here is from genome assembly GCF_000002865.3 of Monosiga brevicollis MX1. NCBI lineage: Eukaryota > Choanoflagellata > Craspedida > Salpingoecidae > Monosiga > Monosiga brevicollis. Next base: position 388,062 of record NW_001865042.1, read on the forward strand.
AATTTAAACCTCCCACCCGTATATACTCACAGCAGATGCAACCGGCCAGCATTCCGAACAAAGATCACGGAACACCAAGACAGAGGGAGTGGAAAAATTCAAGGCACCGCTCACATACACACGTGAAACATACTTCGGGTGTTCTCTCTTTCCTTTTTTTTTTTTTTTTTTTAACATTCGGATCGTGTGTTAAAAACGAACCGACGCCAAGTCGGGACGCACCTTGCCACAGACGTCGCAATAAAACAGCGAGTTGGGGTTAAAGAAGGTGCAAGTCAGGCAAGTCCACTTGTTGCTGGGACAGGTACGCTCACCAGTCCAACCGAGCTCACACATGGCACACGAGCGCTCAGTCATGGGATTGACAAAGGTACAATTTTGGCACAACCAAACCTCATCCTCAGAACTCTCAGTCTCCATGGACTCAGCCTCGGGTTCGCGAGTGAAAAAGTGCTCGCGCAGCTCAGTCTCGCTCAACATTTCAGCATCTGGGCGCACCACCAATGCCACCAGCTCTGCCAAATCTCGTGGGGAAAAGCCCAGCTGCAGGCTCTCGAGACACCGCTGCAGATCAGCGCGTGGGAGTGCTGCGCCGCTCTCAGCTCGTTGCGCGTGACGACGGAATGCTGCCAGCAAATCAATGGCGGGGCGAGCACGCAGGGAGGTATTGAGCTGCTCCAACTTGGCACGCGCATCCAATAGATGCCATTGCGCTTCCTCAGTCAAGACCTTGGCCAAGGGTGTGTCCGCCCATCGATTGCGTTCGCGCCGGCGCAGCCGCTGACACTCCTCAAAGAACTTGACACGCGACGGCACTGGATTGGACGAAAGTGCGGTCAGGAGTAGTTGCAAGGCCTCGGCATCAAAGAACATTTCGTTGTTGATAAAGCGCAGGCAGGCCAGGCTAACGGCGCGGTTGTGCGCGGCTTCAGCTGCACCATCCGGCGCAAGATGACGCAGGAGGTGACTGGCGTCCAACATGACACCATCAATCGTGTACAGTCTCACGCCACAGGCCCGAAACACTTCTTGGCGCGAGTGTATGGCGCGACGCAGCGTCTCACCTTCAGCCAGACTCAGCGCCACCTGGTAGACGGGGGACTCGCTGCTCTGGGTTTGTAATGCAGCAGGTGTGGCATTGACTGAGGCTGTGGCCTCTTGCAAGGCCCGGGCAGCAGCAACGTTTGGCGCTACGCCTTGGGCCAGAAGCGCTTGAAAACATAGACCCACCTGGCGACGCAAAACATCACGCGCCAGACTGGGGTGCCACTCCATAATCAAGGCCACGTTTTTCAGTCGGCGATCCCCGACACCGACCCAGCGTGGGCGGAAAAAGTTGTCTGTTAGCAGCAAATTGGGCGGAAAGGCCAACCGTGGTTGCTCCTCACGAACATGAAAGTCGTGAAAGGGATAAAAAGGCTCTTCGCCGCCCAGCTTGAGGCCCGGCACGTGGGCCAAAAGGCTCAAGCGCCAGGGGTTGTGCTGTTCATCGTCACGATTAAAGGCGGACATCTTTTCTTGCTCTTGCTCAGCCTCCTCTTCGGCTTCCTCCTCAGCCTGAGCCTCGGCCTCATGTACGCACTCGCTGTCCAGACCACCCTCTGCCTGAGTCACAAATGTGTTGCCAATTTGTTCAACCTTGTTGATGATCCGGTCAATCAAGGCGGCCTCTGCCTCGCTTGGTGCAAATTCAGCTTGCTCCGCCTTGAGGGCGCGCAGGCGGGACGAGAAAGACTCGGGTTCAGCGATGGTATCAGATATGGGCACGCCGATGCGCTCGCGAAACTGATCTACACACCGGCGCCGCCATTCGACCTCCACCGAGTGACCCACAAAACGGCGCATTCGAGCAGCGCCGGGTGCGGGCCGCACGTCTGGATCGACGGCTGGGGCAGTGTCTGCGTTGCCGTTTGGTAGTTGTTGGACAAGGGCAGCGCGGCACTCGTCCGTCAGAGCTTGCAACGCGCGCTTGCGCCACACATTGCCCATTTCCTGCATACCCAGCTTGCAGTATTGTAGGGATGTCATCTTCATCGAGTTGATCAGCAGCCAGGCCGGCACATCCAAGCGATGCGCCTGTGTGGCGTGCGCGCCCAGTTCCTGTCGCACCAATTGCAAGACCTCCTCAATGATGTACAAGCAAATGGTTTGTCCCTTACCGATTCCTCGCACTAGAGTACAAGGACAAATCACAAGGCAGGAGGTGTCAGTTTTGGAAGCACGGTCAAAAGGAGCGTTAAACGGAGATGAAAAGAAGAAAAAAAAAAAAAAAAAAAAAAAAAAAAAAAAAAGAGAGAGAGAGAGAAACAGTGTTGGAGCGCGGAGGGAGAGAGAGGAAAGGAGAGGAAAAGTGTGAAACATGAGGGGAGGGGCATAATTTTTACGTACTGCGAAAGGCGCCTTGGGCATAGTCGCGCCACGTCATGTCCTTGCCAATCGTGACAACGGCGCGGGCGTTGGGAAATTGCTTAATATCCATGCCCGTCGTGTGCACCTGATCAAAAAGGGTGAAGCGTTGGCCTGGTTCCAAGCCACACTGTGCAAGCGGCATGCTGCGACCCGAGGCACGCAGCAGAATCATCTGTCGGTCTTCAGAATCAAGGTACACAACGCCTTGGAAGGGAGTGGGAGGTAGGTGCTGCAGAAGAAAATGTGCAGCACTTTCGTTGCTCATGCCGGTGATAAGCGCACCCGTGTCAATGAGGGCATGGTAGAGCCCACTCGCAGCCACATCGCGCAGCAGTGACTTTGGGGTCCAATCGCTTTTAATTTCAGCGCTGGTAACGTGAGGTGTCGTCAAAACATGCATCACCTTGCCATCCGAACCTGGTTCGTACTCGCATCGCCCCAAATCTTGCGGCATGAGGTTATTGGGCGTGCCGCTAAAACCCAACCGGGCTCGGCCAAACAGGATGGAGCTGCCCAAATCCACACCTGAGGCTGAAAGCTTGATTGCTTGTGATCGCATGCAGCTAGGAAACACGTGTTGTCGCAGGTAGTAGAAGATGGGATGTGGGAGGTGCCGCAGCAACTGCTGCAGCTCGCCCATTTGCCCACCGTCGCTGGGTTGGAACAGTGGCAGCGGCAGGATCACCTTGAAGCGCTCCATCACGTCCTGGTCGTTGTTGATGGCAGCGCCTTCCGTAATGTCGTCGTCCTTGGCATCCAAGGCAGGCCGAAGCCAACTGGCACGCCAAGGTTCGTGTGCCGACGCGTCCAAGAAGCCCTGGAACACGACGCTGGCCGGTCGCTGCTCGCGTGGGCCCACCTGGCGGCTGAGGTCCTGCTTCAGCTGCACCACCATGCGTTTGAGATCCGAAGCCCGCAACCCCTCGTAGCGGTACGCCATGATTGTGAGGCCAATAAGAACGTCCGGATGCGCAAACTCAGATGAGCGCGACGGCACATCCTTACCCACAAAGGGCACGGCCATGAGGCGTCGGCTTTGGGGTGTCCGGGGATCCAGCCGCGCCAAATCGCTCGGCGTCAGCAAACCATAGCCCACGCGGTTGATCTTGGCCAAAACGTGGGGCAGGAGGGTACGAATCCATTCCGAAGCCAGGTTCAAGAGGCGCAAGGCCTCCCCACTGAGTGCCCCGCCCACCACGGTGAGAACAGCTGCCTCTGCCTTGGAACCGCGCTCCAGATAGGCCAACAGCGCGGGCAAGGGTAGGGGCAGCTGATCAAAATCCCACGCGTGAAGAAGCCAGACTACAGCCCAGCGGGCTGCCCAGGGACGGATGTGCTCTGCATAGTAGGCAGAAGATAGCAACACCACGTGTGGCTCCTGCTGAAGGTGGCCCGAGTGGATGCCTTGCTCGACTGCCGCGTCCAAATGGGCCAGAATATCGGGCACAGGGTCCAACGCTGGGCACTTCTGCGCTACGGAGCGGGCATCGGGATAATCTGTCAGACGCTGGTCGGTCCGATGGAAAAAGGCATCGAGAAGGTGCAAAGCAAGTTCCCATCGAAACGAGGGCATGAGCTCAGACGCGCCAATGGGGAAATTAAGCTCGCTCTTGAGCGGGTTGAGAATGACATCGACCTCGTCCATGATGAGCACGCCGTGCACGCGGAGGATTTCAAGCAGGCTTGCCACGCGATCAGCAATGTCGCTGCGATTGGCCAGTTGGTCGCGCAGCCGCTCTACTTCACGATTGTTGCGCAAACTCTGGTTGGGCGTGAGCATGTCCATGTCACAGCGCTCCAGACACTCAAGCTCCTCAACAAACTTAAGCATGAGACTCTTCATGACCTCGGGCGACGCGCACACAATGTCCCGCCGCCGAAGAGCCGACAGGATCTTGGCGTGTAGCTCACCGATGCGCTCCACATCCTCAATGTTGCGATCAAAGTTGAGGGTGTACACGCGCTTGACTACCACGGCACCAAAGCGCGCACGCAACACGTTGCGCGTTTGCTCTAGCAGCGCGGTGGGCATGACATGTACAACTAGCGCTTCGGGGCTGGAGAGGATGAGCGTCAACAGGGGTGCGATAACCCAGGTCTTGCCGGAGCCCATGATGGCTTGCTGTACCTTGGAGGTGCCCGCACGTGCAGCCGAGGCCATGTCGCCCACAATCTCCACCTGTCGCGCGCGCAACAATATTTCAAACATGTACTCGGCGAGCAAAAAGCGGGGGTCAAACGTGACCAGACCACCATTGGCGCTTGAAGCCTGTAGGTCGGCATCGGTGGCGAGACGCATGTAGTGTCGACGCATGCAGAGGTTCTCTGCGAGCGCAGTTTGCGCTTGCGCCACGGACCGCTGCAGCGCGGTGGTAGCGTCATCCTTGTCTTCGCTCCCATCGGCGCTGGCGCCGTCGCAGTGCAGGGCCAGCCGCTGCAAAAGTGCAAGCAGCGCCATGCATTCATGCACGACACGTGCAGCCTGCGCAGCCCGCGATACGAGCAGCATGTACACGGCACCAAGAGCCACGATCCCCTCCGTATCAGTCACGAAGGGGTTGCCTACACGCAGATCGTGCTCAGCTTGGGCCGATACAACGCAAGACAATGCGAAGGCCGGCGTCACGCGCGGGCGAACGTTGATAAACTGTTCCATGCCAAAGAGCAAGGGCTCCTCGCCACTCGCACTGCCCGTCGCCGTGATTCGCTCCTCAAGTTCAGCGTGCAGTTGCACGGCCGTGGCGACATCTCGGCCATGCGCACCGCGAAGCAGCCGCACCAGCTCATGCAACCGAGCTTGAGCAGCGGCGAGAGCTTTGGGATTCCGATAATCCGCATCTGATTCGAGGAAGCCAGCCAAGTATTGCTCGCGCCGCGCATTGTATGTGTGGGCGTAGGTGGCAATGTCGTTGCGGAGTCGCTCAATCATCTCGCGCGACACGGTCGAAGCGGCGGTGGGGTGCTGGGAAATGTCAAACTGCAGATCAACTGCTGCGCGGTCCGCCGTGTTGGAAGGGGCCCGTTCCGCAGCAAACTCATGCGCATTCACGGCAGCCAAAGGACGGGTAGCAAAGGCCGCCAACTCCGGTGCGGAAAGATCATAGCCATTGGGCTTGGCAGCATCAGGGGCGGCAGGGTCGGCGTGGCTATCAGAGTCGCCCAAGAGATCGGCCAGCAGGTCATCGCCGGAGGTAGCTCGTGAGGGCCCGGAAAAGGTCACGGGCCTCAGGGTCAATTCTTCGCGACTTGTGTCCGAGGTCAGGAGGGGAAGCGCAGTTGATGCATAAGGGTGTGGCTGGGCTTTCTGATCCCGAGCCAGGCCCAGGTTGCGTACAGCACCAAAGACGTCGCTTTGCATGGTCATAAGAGATAGCCGCGTGGGCGAAGTCATGTGGCTTCGGTAGACCATATCAAGCTCATCCATGAATGCCTTGACTGCCGTATCTCGCTGCTGTGGGGAGTAGAGGTCCACACCGACTTGCAGGAGGCGTTGACTGTGATCGTCACGACAGGGTAGGGGCCAGGTCTGTCCACTCATCTCAGAGAGGATGCTGGCCAGCATCACCATGCGCGAGCTGGGGGTAGCCTCAATCTCGCCGGCATCGGCAGCTTCTTTGCCCCAACGCGCCAATTTGCAGGCGAATAGACGGGTCAAAAGCTCTGCATAGGCGTGGTGGGCAGCCTCGTCGAAACCCTCAACCTGGCAGGCCTTGGTGGCTAGACAGTAAAGAAACCAAAAGCCTAGTTGGCGGTTGCTTCCCGACTCCTCGTCAGCAACCAGCCGGTCCTCCCACATGATGGCCAGTGCGTCCTTGGTCGACAAGCGTCCGTCGCCCCTGCCGGGGAGCTGGCATTGAACGCGTGTGAGCCGAGTTCCCGATCTTGTCAAGTAGTCGAGCGTGTACGTGTTGAGCTTGGCCCAGGGTTGACCACCCACACGCAGCTTCAGGGCTCGCAGCTCGACCTGCTCGGGCTTTACTGGTGCGCAGCGGGTATTTTCCACGCCAAAGTGCAGAGCACCGGTGTGGCGACCGAGCAACTCTTGAACGTAGGCCAGGTGGTTCTTCAAAACCGGAGTCATCTTTTGGCAAATGGTCAAGGCATCCAGCTCCTCTTCCGCTGTGAGTCGCAAGGCGGCGGGGCAGCCTGAGCGAACGAGCAGGTATTGCTCCAGTTCGTCGTGGATGGGGGAGGGAAGCGGGTTGTCCGAGTACATGATGGCGAGGTACAGTTTGAGCCGGCAGGCCAGGGCACCGGGATGGCGATCTGGTACGGTGCGCTCAAACTGATCAAAGATGTGGCTCTCCTCGGCCGTCAAGTCGGTGTCCGTGCTGACGGCCTGCAGGAGCTCGTGGGCGGCCACATAATCACGGGCCAGAAGGCGCACGAGAGCCAGGTACAAGGAGGCCGCCATCGTTGTGGGTCGTAGATACGTCTAAAAATCAAAATCAAAAGTGAGGGAAAAAAACAAAAAAACAAAAAAACAAAAAAAAAAAAAAAAAAAAAAAAACACGACACAGACGAGGGGCAAGCCAGATAGGCCGTGCAAGGTAGGGAAGCAATAGATGCGATGCGGGGCAAGCAAAAGGAAAGAGAGGAAATGCATGCTATGCATGCGCCATTCGATGACGTACTAGGCTACCGTGAACCGGGTAAAGGAAAAACTTGGCGCTCATGGCAGTGAGCCAGCGCTCCGAGCCGCGATCGAAGAGGAGTTCCTCCGAGAGCGGCAAATCTTGGACTGGGGGGCGATAGACGTCATGATTGGGAAGCAGCACCATGTATGCCCCACTGGCGTTTTCGAGGAGCAGGCCTTGGTGAAGCGTCTCACACAGCGCTCGCAGTTGCTCTCGACCCGGTACCGCTTCATCGTGCAGCGCATCACTGATGTACCATCCCCCCTGGTCGAGAACGGCTAGTCGACGCACTCCATCGATGCACATTTCTGGCTTGAAGCGCAGCTGCAGCACGTTCAAAGCATCACAATGGGGTCAAAAAAAAGAAGAAAAAAAAAACACGTTCAAAGCATCACAATGGGGTCAAAAAACCAAAAAACCAAAAAAAATAAAAAATAAAAATAAAATGAAGACACACAACAATTCTGTCTGAGCGCATGGCGCAGACATACGTTCAGAGCAACCACCGCCACATACCTTGAGACGAGGAAGCTCAATGCAATCAATCTCGGTCAGCTGGCTTAAATGTGCATCGGTCAAACTACCATGGCTCTGTGTCGGGCCGTGTCCCCAAACCAAGACGTGCGAGAGGTCCTCAATGCGGGCCAGCACCGATGCTAGTCGATGTAGGGCCGTGCCTGGAGCTGCGCTCAGCAAATTGAGAAGCAGCAAATCAGCTTCCGAGGCAATGGGAACGGGCTCGAGGCTTGCCGCTGGGGTGTCGTCCATGGGCTCGGGTGCGCCCGAGGCTGCTTGAGCCTCAGCCTGAGCAATAGTTGCGGCGTTGGCGTCATCTGTGATCCACGCCAAGGCGGTCTCTGGTTCTGGGCAATGCCGCAGTGCCGCACGAGCGGCAGCTTCGCTAAAGCCCATTGATAGGATGATGGCCACGTGTTCTTCATTTACGGAGGCGCCCTCGCGACCGTCTGCTCCGCGTTGCCCTTGACCGCCACGTGCTTCTTCGGCGGCGGCGGCCGAAATGGCTGCCATGTTGGCTGGGTCAAAGAGCCATGAGGCGGCGCGAGTCGTGTTGAAGGCCGTGTTTCGCAAGGCCAGCTTTGCAGTTGCGGTAGAAAAGCCCAGCTGTGTGAGCTGTTCCACGCTGGCGGCGTCAAAACTGACTTCGGCCTCCGCTGGCTGGGAGCTGGAGGTTTGGCGCACGAGCATGTTTGCCTCAAGCGCGTCCTCACGTGGCCGTTGGTTAGTGGGCACGTGCGTCAGCGGCTGGCGCCGCACGTGCACGGTGCGCCCTTGGTCGTTTAGCTGGACCAGCACGTTGTAGGCGCCCCAAGACGAGTCGGCATCCAGAGGCTCACCGCGGATCAAGCCATCTTCGCCCTGCCAGAAACGGTGGCTCTCAAAAAGGACAGCCGGGAGGAGCCCGGCCAAGAGACGCGTGGGAAGATAAGTTTCATGCCCGCCAATGCGCAGGTTGCGGCGGAGCAGAAGCAGCGATGCCTCATCCAGCCGCTTGATTGCAAAATTACCAGCCTGATGCAGCAGCGGCTGAGGTTGTGGTGCGGCATCTGGGTTGAGGCGCAGCGCCAAGGGCTGCAGAGCAAAGCGGTGATCACTGCTGTACACCTGCACGCGAAACAGCCGACGGCCGTGGCTGGTGAGGTTGAAAACGGACACGAGGCCGCGATGGCGGTCTACAACCACCTCCTTCCAGGTGGCGTCCTTTTCCGTGTGGGCCACACAACCCAGGAGTCGAACTTCCGTGGCCTCGGCATCAGCAGGTGTTTCGGGCAGCAGGAGTTTGTACTTCATTTTCCGATCGGGTGGGAAGGCGGGGTAAAAGAAGAGAACCACGGGACGCAAAGCGCTCGCTACCCAAGCTTCGGTCGCGGGTAACCCGCAGTGGAGCTCTTCGCTGTATGGATCAAAATGTCGAGTGTACTTGGTGCTAAGGTATAGCGCCGCATCGGCAAACTCAATGCCCACCTGATCCGAGGCCTCGGCGCGCCGAGTGAAGCGGTGAGCGAGGTCAAAATCGGCAGGAAGGTCACCCTCGTTCGCCCCACTAAAGAGCCAGTTGGCAGCTGCCTCGGCGTTGTCCTGGTGCAAGCGCAGTGCCCGCACACACTGGGCGTAATCAAAGCCGAGCATAACTAGCTCGTGAGCAGCCTGCTGCCGTTCAGGTGGCACGTCAGCCGTGGCCGACGCACCGTTGTCGCCGGGACCCTCGAGGGGCGGTGCCGTGGGACACCCGACACCCTGATCCACAGCCGAGGGCTCGTCCCACTCGATGACGTCATATTCAGTGCCCACAAGATGAATCCAGCGTCGGTGCTTTTGGTGCGCCACCACGCCGCAATGTAGGGCCCGGCCGTGAAAAAAGGCTTGGTAGTCGTTCATCTGGGCGATGCTGTCCGGCACAGGCTTGAGCTGGTCATTGCGCCAAAGCACCTCGCCCGTCTGAAAGTCCACGAGCAGCTCGGAGCGGGGCGCTGTGTAGCGACCCGCATCCTGCTGCTCCCACTCGCTCTCTCCAAAATCTTCGGAGCGCAGGGCCACCCGCAGAACCGCAGTCATAAAGCTGGGTAGCTGGCCCTGGTCAAAGAGACCCTGTACAACCTTACAGAGCTGGCGGCGCTGGCGGTGTTGCATTTGAATCAGTTTGTGCTCGGGGACATCGGCTGGAGGCAGGCGCTGGTGGCCCTGAGTCTCGTCGGCCAGAGTCGGGGCGCGCACCGTGACGCCGCCGAGGTTCAGGAACAGGGGCTTGCCCTTGATGTATTTGTTGAGATCGTCTTCCTTCACGCGCGAGGTGTTCAAGCCGTAGGCCTGGAGAAAGCGGCGCAGCCGGTCCTGGGGTCGCAGACCCTCAGCTTCCTCCACGTGCATCTGGCTGACTTGCATGCCCAGGCCAAAGCCGTGCCAGTTGCGAACATAAAGATAGGCGGCGAGGGCATCTTGAACCTCGGTCAACGGTAGGGTGGCCAGGTCTTGGTTACCGTAGCATAGGGCGCGATACGCCAAAGCCACACAACACGTGTTGACGTCGCCTGCCTTTTGCGCTTCGGTCCACCATCGTGTCAACATGGGCAAGATATCGTTGCGCAAGTGCGCCCGAAATTGCGCCAGGTAAGCCTCGAGGGTCGGACGCAGCTCGACACCGTTTGAGGTGACGGCAGGCGCACTGTCGTCCGCCAGCACGTAGACGATGTAGGCCTCTGTGTCCAAGGCCATGTCCAGCAGGTAGAGGAGAAAGGTTGCGTCACGAGTATATACGGAGGATTGGCGCAGCGCGGCTGTGGCCTTGAAAATGCCCAGCATGGAGTCCAAGCAGGCACCGGGGCAGTGAATGAGCTCGTTGTAGAGCAGGCCAAATGGGGTGCCCAGTCGCTGCTGCTGCAGGGTTTGGCGTCCGTTGAGGCGGTCGCGTGCCTCTTGCTCGCGGCGCTGCCGATCGGTCATGCGCACCGGAACCTCTGCAATGGGGCGGTCATCCTGTTGATGAACCCAGAGCCCACCTTCAAAGAGGACGGCGCGCAATAGGGCTTGCAGACTGGGGTTAAAGAGGTAGGTCACGCGGTCACGGGTGGCAAAAAAGCCGAGGACCATGGGGACGCGCACATAGTCCACGGTCAGATAGGACATGAGCATTTCCGATTCCTCACGGCTGATGGCATTGTTAAAGGTGGGCAATCCAGTGGCGTGCAAAACATCCTCTTCGCTGGGACCTTCAATGCCCAAAAAACGGCTCACATCTGCAGGACTGCGTTCAGGACAAGTTCAAACCAGAGATGATCAAGCGGCCATGATGCCAACAAGAACAAAAAAAAAAAGGTCAACGAGTCATGGTAAGCAGAGCGTCGTGGGCAGCAGAAGGTGTCAACAAGGACATCATGAATGCGAAAATGGAACACGTACCTTTGCACAGCAGCACCCTGGCCGAAGCGAACAGCGCGCTCACCAAAACCAACCACCTCAAGGTCAGCCGTGTCCAAATCCATGCCCCTAAAGCCCACAGCCTCCCAGCGGAGTGGAGTGCCACGCAGACTGCCCCACCAGCCCCGGCGTCCACTTTCCTCAAAGCTGAGTGACCACCAGGCAAAAGGTGACTTGTCCTTGCGCCCACGCATGAGTTCCATCTCACGAGTCTCCATGGTTGCCAGAAACTACAAAGGGAAGTGAAGGTGTAGGCAGCGAGCGGATGCGGGGCAATGAGAAGGGGAAAACGGCAGTGCGGGCTGACGGTGCACCGGAAAACGCGGCAGACCAGGCCCCGGTGCCAAGTTGTTGGGTTGGTACCAGACGAACACGCGGGGGCGACCAGAAGGGCAATTCGCGCATACCTTGAAGAGAACGACCATGTCACGTGTCATGCCCCATTCCGGATGATCCTTTGCCAAAGTGGTATTCTCACCAATCATCCATTCAACCAGGGCCTCGATCTCGGGTGGAGGGTTGGGATTGTTGGGATCAATCAGGGGGTAACCAAGTCGCTCCAACATACCACGGAGGAACAGGAGCGTGGCGCCATACTTTTTGACCTCAATCTTCTCCGGCTGTCGAAGCTGAAAGAGTGGGTGCTGGTGGGTGGCCTCAGCGTGGGCCAGGTACGCGAGCATGCCATCTCGTGCCCGCACGTGGTGTGGGGTGCTGAGCTGTAGGCGGGTTGCTACTTCGGCAAAGGGACGATTGTCCTGGCAGACGGTGGTCGAAAGCTTGTAGCTCGGCTGCTCCCCAATGAGCACCGAAACAACCAGCGGGGCATCCACAGCCACTTGGCGAAGGACGGCGTCGTAAACCACCAGCATACAGCCAGCCACGAGGGAACACTCGCAGGCGCTTTCGCGGGTGGGATGGTCCACAGCCTGCCACATTTGACCATAGGTCAAGGCAAGGCGATAAATGCCCTCAAGAATTCCCATTTGCAGTTCGCGATCCACGGATTGTTGCCAAATGTCGACGCTGGCCGCCTCGTCATGCGGGCCCTCCGATGACGGGGTGGGGGGCAGGGGCAGGGGCAAACGTTTGGTGAAAAGCTCGCCAATAAGGGCAATAACCTGGTACTGCAACACCAAGCGAGAGCTGGTGCTACTGTCCTGGGCTCGGTCGAGCAGCAAGTAACAGAGGCGCTTGGTTTCGTCAATGAGCGCAAAGCCCTCGGCCACGGTAGTAACGCGTGTCGGAAGCCGCAGCATGTCCACGGGCTGGGGTGGCGTGGGTCGACGGAGGGCACCGGCATACTTGGCCGTCCGTTCCTCAAGAACAAGCAGGTCACCGCGTGGCAGTGCATGGACGGGATATTGTGCCGCGGGCGCAACGGCGTCCTGTAGGGCCAGGCGCTCGTGGCTGTCTGAGATGAAGCGATGACCACCTGGCAGCTCGTGCACGAGCCCAGCCACGCGGTCTGTGTGGGTTTGTAGTGCGCGCAGTCCGGCCACATCGAGGCGACCAGCCCGGTGTTCACGAATGCCACGCCGCACAGCGGCTTCACAGGCCCAGCGAATGACCTTGGCGGCATGCGAGGGCAAGGGCTGGGGCCCCTGTTGGGCCCTGTGCTCGGCCAGGGCCAATGGGGACCAGGGAAAGGCTTGCGCATCGGGATCACTTTGAACATTTTGGACGGCGTTAAGGTTATACACATGGCCCTCGGGGCCCAGAACAACAAGGCTTGGCAGCGCGCGAAGACCCAGTGCCTGCATGAGCTCTTGGCGTGCCTCGCCCGCGGCAAAGTCGACGGCAAGCCAGGAGGATGGCATGCGCTGGCGATAGGTGGTAAACTGGTCGGGACTGCGATCATTGGAGAGGTAGACTACGTGGGCGTTCACGCCACGGCGCTGGAGGGCATTGTGAACGGCGATGAGCTTGGGCAGGAAGCGATTGCAAGGCTCACACCACTCGGCCCCAGCATACAGCAGCAAGTGTTGTTGGCGGAGCGTGGCGCTGGGCACGCGCTCGAGGCTGGCCGTCATGACCGGCGTGCTGTTGTACAGTTTGGACATGAGCGGATCGGGCAGACGGCCAGGCCCATCGCGAGGAGGCGCCTCGCCCAGCCCCCAGGCCAGACCATCGTCAAGAGCCTCAACGGGGTCAGCCAACACTCGCAAATCCTCGTGCACCTTCTGCATGGTGTCCCGGCTGAGAGCGTACTGAAGTTGGGCCAGTTGATCTGAAGACAATCCGCGACGAGCGAGGAGGTACCGGGTGGCTTCAATGACGCAATGGTAATGCGGGGTATCGCCACGCGATGGGGTGCGAAAGCGAGCAGCCGGATCGTCGCGTGTCTCAGCCCAAGCTTGCGGCAGCAGCTGGCCCGCGAGAAAAGGCAAGATGACGTCGTACAAGGCTTCCTGCCGATGGTGTTCCGACTCTTGCAGCGTCTGGGTGTAGATGAGCGACCAAAGCGGGACGGAAAGAAGGCGGACAGCAGGAATGTTCTCCATGCGCGCGGCCAGTCGAAACTTCATCTTGTTGGAGCGAGCGGCTTCGGCAGGGTGATAGCTGAGGCCAGAGCCGGCGTTGCAGACGACCACGGCAAAGCTACCCGCGGCTGTCTTTTCCAACAGCAGTAAGAGGAAGTTGGAGCCGTTCGGGGACTGCCAACCAGCTGGTACAACGCTCCAGCCACCGACGGGCAGTTGCTCGAGGCGCTGGCAGGTCTCCTCGACTAGACGCTGCAGGTCATCCGTGTTCTGGGGCTGAGCGCTGGCCACCTCTTGTGCAGTGGCAAAGAGCTCTTCAAGCTGGGCCAGGACATCGAGTGCTGGCTGATCAAAGGTTGAGAGCAATGGGTGCCGGCGGTCGGCGCTCTGACCAACTACCTTGGCCAGGCGCCGAATTTGGTGGCGCGTGTAGCCCAGGGCATTGGCAATGTGGCCAGCAGCAAGGGGCGTGCTGGCCACAAAGCGGTCGCCTACCTGGGCCACGACGGGGTCGAGCAGCCTAAAGGTGGGCCGACAACGAGCCATGTGAGACGGATAACCGTGGTGCTCGCAAAAGGTGTGCGAGATGTAGGCAAGGTGGGTTGGCTGGCCAGGTGGCAAACGCACCAGGCTGGTTTGTTGTTGGCCATGCTGGTGTTTCAACCGCAGGTTTGGCACACAAAGTGGTGCGTGGCAGCAGCGCCGACCCGAGTCTGTGCTGGACGGCGTAGGGAAAAGACAGAACCAGAAAAAACAAACAAACAAAAAAAAAAAAAATAAAGAGAGAGACCTCCAAGTGAAAGCGTGAGAGAGATGCCCGAGTCCGTGGCCGGAAATGCAGAAATGCAGAAGAAGCCCTGTATGCAGAGTTGGGGCAAAGCGGCTTGTTCAAGAGACCGCGCAGAAGAGAACCGGAGTGCTGAAATGTGACCGAGGTCGGGGGGAGGGGAGGGGCGGTTGTTCACAACCAAGAGCCAGAGCAAGCAGCAAGGTGAGATGTTCTTGATGGGACGTTAGCCAAGCAACGACTACGGCAGGGGCGCCCGCAGCAACAGCCCTTCCATCAAACCCACCGCTTCCGTGTCTCAACAACTTGCTGTGCGCACAGTGAATGGCAGGCGCTCTCCGTCAAAGGGTGACATGTAAATGACACGGGCACATACAAGCACCTCACGTCGTCGCGGTCAGTGTCAGTGACAATCGAAGCCAGACAGAGAGAGAGAGAGAGAAGGAACAACAACGCAAAACAACGTTCTTTCAATGTTCGCCTAGTAACTTGTTAAGCCCTTGGGAGCTGCACAAACTGGGTCAACTTTGGGTGATGACTCTTGTGTGTGTGTGTGTGTGTGTGTGTGTGTGTGTGCCCAAAGTTGGCACTCGTTTGTGTCAAATGTATTTTACTTCATGCCCTGGCTTTAGGGGTCAACTTTTAGTATTATACTTGTTGAGATTGACGTAATCGGTGCGGACATGATGAAAGGGTGGGTGCTTGCACACGACCACCTTGGGGTGATGTGATAGCACTGAGCGTCCTTCACCTCTCAGTGGCGCTGGAGTCAGTGGGCTGTCGGGCGTGCGTCGTCTGGGCGGCATTCTCCTGCTGCCAGCTTTTGAGTGATCAGACACGAGAGAGCACCGAGGCTTTTGCTTCACGATTTGACGCTGCTGCTGCGCTTCTGTATTCATCCGTGACCACGCAACTCGATCCAGCAAGGACCGCCGCAAGAATGGCCGCCACGCGTGACATTGTAGTGGGCGTCGATGGCTCCCAGTATGGTGACGCTGCCATCGACTTTGCCGTCAAGAACCTGGTTCATGGGGCCAACGAGCGCTTGCACCTGGTCTTTGCCTATACCCCACTCGACTCGTATGTTGACCTCGACGACATGGGCCTCATCTATGCCCCCAGCCAAGCCGACAAGGTCTGCCTTTGCCTGAACCATTTGCCTGAACCATTTGCGCGCCAACCTTCTCACAACAACAACAACAACAACAACAACAACAACAACAACAACGACAACAACAACCAAGCTTTGTTGTCTTGGCTGTGCATATGCTCATCTCTCTCTGGCCCTCGTGCGCTCACCCACTACAGGACAAGGCCATTGAGCAGGCCCGGGATATTCTGACGCGAGCCACCAAGCGCTGCCTCGGCGATACTCCCGAGTAAGTTGAGATGAGGAGCGCCCCCCCTGCTCTTGACCGTTGTCCTGGCGCAGCCGAAGCCCTCTTTGTGTCATCATGATAATGCCATGTTTCTGCATCGACTTGCTCTGACAGGATCCAGGTGGAAACCCACATTATTGCTGGGGACGCCCGTGTGGCCATTGGCGAGCTAGCTGAGAAGCTGCATGCCACAGCCGTGGTCGTGGGCTGCCACGGGCGCGCTGCCCTGGCTCGCGCCGTGCTGGGCTCAACCTCGACCTGGCTCAGCCACCATTGCTCCCGTCCCGTTGTCATTGTCCGCCCAGAGGAGGAGCAAGCAGCCGAGTCGGGCGCGGACAAGTCATCCTAGACACCCATCCCCTCCCTCCCTGGTCTTGTGCCCATGTGTTGTCTTGTCCATCTTCCCAAGGCCACGCCAAGCGTGTCCAGAGCGTGTCCAGCGTCACCTATGAAAATTGAGCTTGCTCTTGTACGCCCATCATGGCCGTCGCATCTCGCGCTGAGAATTGTTGATGCCACTGGCCTGGCTTGTATTGATGCCACTGACTGTCCTGGTTCCTGTTGTTGTGGCATGATCGGGCCGAGTATCTTGGCGCGACGACTTTAGTCGGATGGAAATTCGCTTGCAAGCTAAACTTCAAAAGGCAATGCAAACAGATGGTAGCGCCGATTTTTAGCGTATAGGTTCAAGTTGATTTTCCGTCGTTCATCTATAAACAAAATACGAGTTCCTTTCTCGGCTTTCTGTCCAAGCTAAAAAGCTCTGGGTCGGTTGGTGTACGCGCAAGATGAGGATGAGGATGGAGGTGATGGCGCAACCAGCTGCTGCTCTCTGATTGACTGACTGACTGTCTGCCTGCGCTTGGCTTGGCTTGGCGTTTGCCTTGGACCGAGCGCCCGAGGTGTCAACTGCCGATTTGTCAACTGCCCTGACTC
The DNA here is from genome assembly GCF_000002865.3 of Monosiga brevicollis MX1. NCBI lineage: Eukaryota > Choanoflagellata > Craspedida > Salpingoecidae > Monosiga > Monosiga brevicollis. Next base: position 404,626 of record NW_001865042.1, read on the forward strand.
GGCAGTTGGAGCCGCGAGACGCTGACTCCTCCAGTAGCCGATGTCGGCATGTGTGTGTGCGTGATACGTGTGTGCGAAGAAGAAGAAAAGAGGGTTGCGTTACATAGGGAAAAGCAAAGGCGACCATTTCTTCTTACACTTGTGCTTTTTTTGTCAAATCGAATGGTACGCGTGGGACCCTTTTGTTTCTCTGATCCTCCATCTCTTTTTGTGTGCTGTGTGTGCTGTGTCTCTGTCTCTGTCTCTGTCTCTGTTTCTGTCTCTGTCTCTGTCTCTGTCTCTGTCTCTGTTTCTGTCTCTGTCTCTGTCTCTGTCTCTATCTCTATCCCTATCTCTATCTGTGTGTGTCTCTATCTCTATCTTCTCTCTCTGGCTCTGTCTCTACCTCTCTCTCTCTCTCTCTATCTCCTATCTCCTCTCTCTGTGTGCCTGTTTCTCTCTTCCCTCTGGCTGTGTGTATGTGATCCGTTGGCTGTTGGAGCCTAGAGACCTCTCCCTCTCTCTCTGGTGCTGGTCATCGTTCGGAAACGGCGCTCGCCGCGCTGCCCTGTGCGGCTTTGGGGCAGGGGGTTGTGTCGTGTTGTGTTTGCTTGTGACGTGTCACTAGCACGGTCATTTTGCGCGGCATCTTGTTTGGTTGCGTGTGCGTGTCTTGAATTGGTTGCGACCGCGCTGCCCTTTCTGGCTTGTCTTGCCCCATGCTTGTTGTCTGTTTCGTTGCCCGCCGACTCCGTTGCTCGTGAACTTTGCTGTGCGCTGCCGTCTCCTGCCACCTCTCCAATCAAGACCAACTTGAGCTGACGCGACCTGTTTCAGCCTTGCTTTTCTTTTTTTTCCCGCCTCAACTCATGTTTGCCCTTTCCCTCGTCTCCGCGTCGCAGATCCGAAAGCTCTATTTCCCGTCAAACGTTCTCTTCGTCTGTCTCTCCTTCTCCTCCCATCATCAAACATGGCTGCTCGCAAGAAAGTTTTGCTCAAGGTCATCATCCTTGGTGACACCGGGTACGACAATGGTCTCCAGGCCCCCTGCCGCTCACAGCGGAATGGCCCGTCGTCTCTGTTTTTCTCTTTTTTTTTTTGTTGGGGGGGGGGGGAGGGAAGCGATCGGGGTTAAGCTTTTTACTTTTTTTTTTTTTTTTTTTTCTCCTGATCTCGACGTCTCACTTGCCACCCCATTCCTTTTATTGCAGTGTCGGCAAGCCCTCTCTCATGAATCAGTATGTGACCAAGAAGTTCAGCAACCAATACAA